>NC_056734.1:281197175-281277175 GCF_019279795.1 Protopterus annectens | reverse complement strand
GCTACACAGTTTGGTCTGATGGCTGTCTGTGGTATGGGACATGTGTGTGTATGGCCCTACATACATGTATGGCAAAACGGTACCGTACAGTGGGGCAGCATGTAACATCTGATAGAAGGGGAGCTAGGACAATGACATCTACCACAGTCTGTACACAGGCTAAAATACATATTAACAATACACACACTGCCGACATTCACCATCACTACACAGACCTCAGTACTTTACAAACATCCACAGAATGTCTAGCTTATGTCATGAAATATAACCCCTACTGTACATGACATGTGTAGCAATCTGATATATCACTGGCTTGTTATCAGATATGACGACTCTATTTATGGCGTACAGCACATATGCACCACTTCATGCACACCATAAGTACAAATGTTGACAGTGCTGTGGCTGACTGAACATGCACAAGGCCAGTATAGACATGTTGATGTGACAGCCTTGTATATTTTCCATTGTAATGGTGTTTGTTGCAACATATGTCCTATGAGGGATATGAAGTCAGTAATGGTCATGGCCTTCACCATCTACAAACTGCAATCCTCACACTACTGTCTGCATTCCACAGAGAGATGCCGTGTGGATAACACATGAAACCATAGGTACAACACTGCCCAGTCTGCAGATGACCCTGCAGATGGGGATTCTTCATATACATGGAACTAACATGGCAGGTATTACTACGTGTATGACAGGCATATTCAGACAAATACTATTAAACCAACATTACTCCAAATGCAGTATAACAGCACTTACAGTCTGTAGTCAGGTCAGGCTAATCCCCCTCCTGTTTGTTGCCCTCTTTCCACTTTGTATGTTATTGGAGGTAAATCCCCAATCCATCTGAGATGCTGTTTGCCAAACAACAGATCTAGTTCCTGCTCACAGTGACTGAAAAGGCCCAGCACCACCATGATGTTCCTAGCTATTGGAATGTGTTTCCATGCAATTGGCTATGGGATTGTTACCACAGCTGTTCCACATGCAATCAGCTAGGGGAGGGCTGCAATTCATGCAGAGGCCATAGATGATCATGAGCATCACATAAAATACACATGCTGCTGCCTAAGCAAGGCAGGTGTGGGTCTCCACATCCACCAGAGAGGGAGTGGGGGAGGCAGACAGAGACAAATACATGTCAGGGAGGGGTAGGAGTGTAAAACTGAAGCATGTTTGTGTCACATACCTACCAACACAGGGTATCAAACCCTGACAACTATGTAGTGCTATCACTGTCTGATGCAGTTATTGGATGCATCACATGGGTTACCTGAAGTGGAGCACTCAGAACATATATGTGAGGGTGAGTGTCATCAGCAACAGGGATACAGTAAATATACGGTAGGTGTCATACATGTATCTGTCTGAATGAACAGGTGCAAGCGTCAACACAGGCACACTCAGACAGGGACGCACACACATTGACACACTTGGCAGGGCCAGGAGTGCAACTCATCACTAGTGGGATTTCCACAACACATCAATGTGCAGGTATCACATGCACCACATGGGTCATACGGAGGCCGTATGGGCAAAGAGTATGAGGAGATTCTGAACATCAGACAGCATGCTTCAGTATGCCCTGGGGGGTTGTAGTGAGTGTGGATGTGGACATATGCACCATACAACACACACACACATGAACACACAGGATGCAAGTTCTGATATGCACGGGTGCATGCCTACACGGGTGTGTGGTGGTCAACTGTGCCAGCAGGTTGTACAAGGGTAGGCGATGGGTATACCTTGGCATCAGGCCACATGACAATGGTCTGCATTGTGGCTCAGGCCTGTTGTTACTGCATTTGCCCACACAGGTGGGTATTGCATCCCCCATCCAGTCACCTGGGTGACTATTGTGTGTGGCCAATGCTGTAGACCACATGCCATGTATGTGTTCCTTAGTCCATGACGTGGATGGTGTCTGGGATGTGCATACCTCCCACATACATGTACAGTGACATGTGGAACTGTACCTGGGATGTCTGGCCCATGTTGTGAACACAGATTATCATCAGATGTGACAGTCTTGCCCACCTGTGGCAGGAACTGGTACTGGGCAGCAGGTTTACCCTTCATCTACATTGATGGCATGCCAACAGCATTCCCTGATGTCAGTGTCATCTTTCCATACAGGACATGTTGTCAGGCATGGTATGTCTGTTTTGAGTCACATGTGAAGGCACCACAGGTGGTGCAGATGTCCATTGGGGAACATGGTAGAGGTGCATTGTCTGCATGTATGTGCATATTGGACAGATGGGCAGGGTGACATGCCCTCTGTAGCCCACTGCTATCACTGTATAGCTACTATCAGTGGCCAATATGCAGTGTACTACCCACATATTGGCAGCTGCCTAGGCATGTGTGTTTATATGACACATGGGTTGAGTGTGTGCTCTGGGTAATAGTGGGGTTGCTAACTTGTATTGTCTGGCATTGATGTCACATGTATGGGTATGGCTTTGCACCCCAGCCTCCCAGCTAATTTACATCTGTTATCCCTGTATGGTTGACATTGTGATATATAGTAGGGCCACCATAAAATAAATCAGCAAAACCCCCTTTACAATGCCCACAAACTCACCTCTACACAGGACACAAGTTACAAACACACACCTGTCATGTTTGGGAGTAGGACCCGTACTTAGCTACTTATTACACTACAGCACTACGCAGTTATAGTACGAGGCATGGACATTACTGGACTACTATTTCCCCAAAGGTGTATTTCACAGTGAATGACATCGGCAGGATTACCAAAGTAGGGCATTTCAACTGTACTGCAAGTGACTAGCCTAAAATGCATTGCTCCCTACACAGACAGTGAGACACACACAAAACATCCACAAATGACATGTGTGGGTATAGAACGGCTGATCAAGGTCTTTATCACACTACAGCATGGAGCTGTTATGGGACACACCACAGGAATTGCTAGAGACATCCTTCTCCAAAGGTGTATTTCACATTGAATGACATCAGCAGGTTTACCAAAGTAGGGAATTTCAACTATACTGTAAGTGACTAGCCTAAAATGCATTGCTCCCTACACAGACAGTGAGACACATACAAAACATCCACAACTGACATGTGTGGGTATAAAACCCCTGATTGATGTCTATACCACACTACAACATAGAACTGTTATGGGATGCACTACAGGGATTACTAAAGAGTTTTCTCCCCAAAGTTTTACTTCACAATGAATGACATCAGCAGGATTGGCAATGTAGGGCATTTGAAATGTACTGCGAGTGAGTAGCCTACGATGCATTGCTCCATACTCAGACATTGCAATACACAAAACATCCAGAACTGCCATGGGTGGATATAGAACCCTACCACAGTTCTAAATCACACTACAGCAGTACGCAGTTACAGGATGCTCTACAGAGATTACTGGGTTATGGCTTTCCCACAGGTGTATTTCTAGGTGTGTGACATCAGCAGCCTTGCCAAAGTCGAGTATGTGTATTGTACGGGGTGTGAGTGGCCTAAAAAGCATTGCTCTCTACTCAGTCAAACACACACACACACAGTTGTCCGGTCTGGGTTAGAACACCTACCTCATTATTTTATCACACTACAGCAGTATGCAGTTACAAGACATGCTCCAGAAATTACTGGGCTCTGATTTCCCCAGAGGTGTATTTCTAGGTGAGTGACATCAGCAGCCTTGCCAAAGTTGAGTATGTGTATCGTACAGGGTGTGAGTGGCCTAAAAAGCATTGCTCTTTACTAAGTCAGACACACACAGATTCACACACCAGTACACACACACACACAGTTGCCGGGTCTGGGGTTAGAACACCTACCTCACTACAGCAGTATGCAGTTACAAGACATGCTATGGAGATTACTGGGCTATGATTTCCCCAGAGGTGTATTTTTAGGTGAGTGACATCAGCAGCCTTGCCAAAGTTGAGTATGTGTATTATACGGGGTGTAAGTGGCCTAAAAAGCATTGTTCTCTACTCAGTCAGACACACACACACACACACACACACACACACACACACACACACACAGTTCTCTACTCAGTCACACACACACACACACACACACACACACACACACACACACACACACACACACACACTTGCCAGGTCTGGGGTAAGAACAACTACCTCACTACTTTATCACACGACTGCAGTACGCAGTTAGAAGGTGCGCTATGGAGATTACTGGGCTATGATTTCCCCAGAGGTGTATTTCTAGGTGCGTGACATTTGCAGCCTTCCCATGTTGTGTATATGAACTGTACTGAGTCTGAGTAGCCTAGAAAGCATTTCTCTCCACACAGGCAGAGACTGAGACACGCGCACATACACAAACTCACACAGTTGCCAAGTCTGGGGTTAGGACTACTACCTAACTAGTTTATCAGTACAGCAGTACACAGTTATGGGATGCACTATGGGGATTACTGAGCTACTGCTCCCCCAAAGGTGAATTTCACATTGGATGACCTCAGCAGGCTTGTCTTGATACTTCTATGGGGAGGGCGGTGTGTGCATGGGCCGTAACTCATTCATGTAGGGGTTGACATGCCACATGCGGGCACACACAGGGTCATATGCCACAGGTACATGTATACAGCTACTAGGTGACAACTTCCTTGTACAGTCATGTTGCACAGCTGGCACGTGCAACACGACGTCATGCTGACAGATACTGGTGGCTAGTATCTGCATTGAGTGACACCTGCACCTCATGTGTTTTGGGCCCTTTGGCTGTGTACTGGGTGGGACAAGCCCAGATGGCTCCTTGTCATTGCCACCCTCTTCAACACATCTATGTCCATCTACCTTTGGCTTATTATAGTGTGTTGTCCTTACATATATGTCTGTATTCCTATCCACTGTGTGTGCAAGGGAGGAGTGGTGCATACTGACATGTGTCTGCACTGAGAACTGCAACTGCCATATATGTCTGGTCCACTGTTGTTTGCTGACATGGCCTTCTTATGTTTAAGTGTGTGAGCATGCCCAGTATGGCCATCTATATTGCATGTGTAGATCAAGTCCAGGTGGTTTGTACTGCGGTGCTGACCTTTGTGTTGTACACCAACAGGTAGCATGCTGTGTCTGCAGGGTATACATCAGTCATTTGACAATGACTGTTGCTACATTTCTGCTTAGTAGGGGGGAGACACCAAACTGTTTCTACATTTCTACACAGGGTTGGGGGGGCACACCTGACTGTTACTATAAGTGTACATAGGATGGTGGGGCACACCTTACACTTTTACACAGTTGCTAAGACTGTACTGGTATGTCAGGTACACCATTTCAATTTGTAGTCTTACATATTGTGCTGGCTAGAAGCATGCCAGTGTACTACAGATAATAGCTTTCACTACCTACATATTAGTTTCTGACTTCCTAGCCTTCACAACTGACAACCGACTGGCTGGTCTACTGTAGTCTGTCTGTGTAGGGCTGGGGTAGGGTTTACCCATGGGGCTCATTCAGAGGCCATAGTACAGCATTTGTTCGTGTTTGTCTACACCTATCCTGCTGCCTGTAACTGTTGTTTGGTATGTGCCCTCCCCCCGACTGGCATGTGTGAGTCACTTACCTTGTGGGTGTCCCAGTATTGTGGGTGGCGATGCAGGGTTGCCTGTGTTGGATGCACATAGTATACTCTCTATACATGGTTGAGCACAGGTAGTGTCATGTTTGGCATCCCTTTTACTGTATGTGTGAGTCGGAGAGAGGTGTCATTCCCTGGGTCCCTACTGTGTCAGTGCATGTGCTATGCATTGCCTCTTTGCCAAGGCATACTGGGCATGCCTCCTTCTGCCTTCTGGGGCAGGCTCAGGTTGTTCCTCCTCCAAGTCACTCTGCACCTGTGCAGGCCTTGGCACTGGTGGGGGGCTGTATGGCCCTGCCCCATGCTGTTCCTCCTGCAGCTGTTTCCACAGGATCAGATTGTGTAGCATAGCACATACAAGGACAATATCGGTACATGTAGTTGATGAGTCCTGCAAGGCTCCATCGGATGTGCCCAGGCACCGGAACCATGACTTGAGCATCCCAAATGCATGCTCTATTATGATTCGTGTTTGTACATGTGCGTCATTATGGAGTTCTTGTTCAGGTGCATGCGCATTTCTGATGGGTGTCATCAGCCATGGCTTCAGTGCATATCCAGCATCCCCCACTAGATGCCCGTGTGGGATGTCCCCATTGGCAAATGTCTGGTACAGCTGCGTCAGATGCCAGATGTGGGAATCGTGGTAGCTTCCAGGGTAGCCAGCACACACATTCATTATTATGCCCTGGGCATCGCACATAACCTGGCAGTTGATGGAGGGGAAGCCTTTGCAGTTGATGTAGACCCTACCACGCTCATCTGGTGGTGCTTTAATGCATATGTGAGTGCAGTCTATTGCACCCACTACCTCAGGGTATTCTGTTATTTGGTGGAAGCGACTGGCCAATGCCTCACAGGTGATGGGGAAATATACATGCTCACCGACATGTGCTGAACTGGTGGAGTACCCTGGATGCTGATGCCTGTGAAATCCCCATCATATCCCCAGTTGGCCTTTGGAAGGTACCTGTAGCTAGTATTCTTAGGCCTACACATACCTTGGTATCCACTGGGATGGGTTCCCCTCTGTTAGTTCTGTGTGTGAGGCGTAGCAGGCACAGCTCAAAAATTTGCTGTAGGAGGTCCCTGTCCACCCTATAGCACTCCACTATCTCCAGCTCATGTAGCCCTTGGTAGGTTACCCTGGGTCTGTACACTTTTCTCCGTCTCCTCACTGTTGGTTGCTCAGCAGCATTCACATCCTCACCACCCTCAGCCTCTTGTGCATGCTGGTTTATGATAGCAAAAGCAGCCTATAACATTTGTTCTCTTGCTTTCGCTTTGTATAATGACCCCATCTGTATACACTGGTGGTGCAGAGTTTTGAGGAAAAACAAGGGGGAAAGGTGTTTGCATAGTTTATAGTGTTGTGCTGGGCTGGGTTGGTCTGCTGCCTAATTGGCTGATTCTGATACATTTCGCCTGTCAGCTAAGCTAGTTCTCCTTGATTACCTTCCTACTGCTGTTTTCCCTTCCCATTGCTCTCTGTTTAAGCCTGTGTGCGCACCGCACAAATGGAGTGCTCATATGTGCACATAGCTGCTTTTTCCTGGTTTAACTTACTTTTTCTTCCTGCAAAACCTGGTGCATGGCGCGCACACTCGCTTACACTTTGTAAAGTGTGCTAGGCAGGTTTAGACACACCCCTAGCTTAGCTGTGCTAAGCTAGGAGCAATCCCAATCCACAGGTCTCCAATCAGCTTACAGTATGCCTGACACACCCCCATGATGTCACCTATATCCTAGTCTTGCACCCAGCTATTTATACTCTTACACTCTTGGGACCTGCCTCACACCCTGGAAAAATCTGGGATTCACTAACCTTTCCCTCATTTGCATAGTATTGCCTGCTAATGCATAGTTACATGTCCCACACTGAGCCCCCCCCCCCTTAGCAACCACTACTCACTGGCCAGGTTGTCTTTTGCCTGCCATTGACTTGCATGGCAGAATACTGTTTTTTGTTAGAATGCTCATTTTCAGTTTATTTTCTTATTTTCCCCCGATCCTATTTGCGCGCTGCTGCCTTATGCTTAAATGGTTTTATTTATTTTTAAACAGTTTGCAATGCCAATGGCCTTCTACTTGGCCATTGGCATGTTTCCTCTATAATATGCAACCTTTATTTGGAGCTGTCATAGCTCCATTTTAGAATTTGCAGAAATGTACTCGGTTACTAACCGAGTAGATTTCTGCAGATAGCACTAGTCTTGCACAGACTATTGCAAGCATCCTGGATTGCAAAATCACCTCATTTGCATGGATTTCTCCTGCAAATGAGGTGATTTGCATACCAGGGCTAAGTCAATGCAGGATTAGTGCTGGAGCTCTCATGCACGCCCCTGCAGTCTGTTCCTGGATCGCACGGCAGACATATTGCCTGCGTGGACTCCTGTACTTATCTTGCACTCCGTGCAAGCTTTTGAGAATCCGGGGGTCATTTGATAGATAAACATATACAATATTTAACAACTTAGATTATGAAATGTTATCATCTGCTTATTTTAACAAAAAGAGTAGAGAAACTACTGTACTTTAGAGAAAACCTACTATAATGCCTAAGGGCATGAAATCCATTAATGATCCCAAAGAAATGTAATGGCAAACTCTATACACAAGCTACTTTTTACTAGATCCATAGACTTGGTGCAAGAGTTGTTAAAGATCACTTAAACTTACTATAAAGTTATTGAAAGGGTAGTTTAATTTTAGCAGGGGATTTTAACTGTATATCTAGTATAGAAGATTAAAGTAAATAGAAGAAAGCTAAAATTCTGATATCATCTACAACAATTTGCTGTTCTGAACTGTTTGGAAGTTTCTAGAAGGCCAGTGCTTGCTTGGGCTAAAGGGAAGTCTCTGTGTTCACCAGTGGAAGTGGTTAACACTGAACAGCCTGCCTGTCCCTGGAGGAGTGGTTACTACCTAAAAGCTATAGTTTTATTGGCCATTTTGGGTCAGTTCTAAACTCCTTGATCTCTCTCTCTTAAAACCCGGCTGCCTCATGGTTTTGGCATCTTTTCAGGCTTGCTAGTTGTTGCTGAATCACCTACCAAGGGGAGAAAATGCGGAGAGAAGAAAAGGAGCCACCTTTGTGATTTCAAGTATTTTCTTCTGATTTTTTGTTAAGTTTTACTGCTTTGCCACCTATTTTTTGGCATTTTCCAGCTTGCTAAAATTTATATCTGTAACAGTAACAGTACTTGGAACACATCCAGAGCCTGTTTACTGCATTTCCTGTGTTGCACTTAATTTAAAATCGTTTTTTTCTCTAAAAACTGCATTTTACCTGATTTTGACCTAGCACTCAAGTGTGGGGTCATTTATTGCACTGTTGTGATTATTTGCTGCTTGTGTATCTCTGCTACCTTTAAACTACAACAAAAAGAAAAAAAAATCTTGCTTTTTTCCCACTTTCTGAAAGTTAAGAAAGTTCAGTTACAGATTTGCTGTTCTGAACTGTTTGGAAGTTTCTAGAAGGCCAGTGCTTGCTTGGGCTAAAGGGAAGTCTCTGTGTTCACCAGTGGGAGTGGTTAACACTGAACAGCCTGCCTGTCCCTGGAGGAGTGGTTACTACATAGAAGCTGTAGTTTTATTGGCCATTTTAGGTCAATTCTAAACTCCTTGATCTCTCTCTTAAAACCCTACAACTCTCTTTTGCGGTTTTGACTGAGCGTCAGGCAGCGCCTAAACAGGTTTAAACTATTCCAGGCTCCACAAAGTCTGCTCTTCACTTTTCCCTTAGAACTGTTCAAACTCTCAAAGTAATCACTCTATTCTCTTTCTAAAGCCCTGCACTTGCTCAACTCTTATAAGGAAACACAAACTAACTAAAGCACTACACCCTCCTTGACTTCTCATAAGTATTAGGCTCGATTGGTCCTTCCTGATCAAGTGAAAAATCAGTTCCCTTACCTAATCTGAGCAGTAAAAAAACAGTTCCCTATACTAATCTGGTATGTCCAAGGGTCAGTTTCAAGGTATCTCTCCAGTCCAGCTGGTGAATCTGGTAATTCTGAGGCAATGTTACAATTGCCTTATGTACACAGACAACCCTCTCCTCCTTCCAACAAACTCTAATACATGTGAGAGATGCAGTTACACAGCCAAACTGGAGGCAGAGCTCTCTCAACCCAAGACTGGTACAGTCAGTCAGGAGGAAAAGGTAACCACCCACACCACAAATCCAGTCTCACACAGACCTATTGCATCTGCATACCCAACACATAAACACACAAAAACATACTCGGAGGATCTAAATAAAAATCTGCCTAAACAGCAAAGACCTCCTAAGCAGATATCCAAGCAACAGCCACCCCTCAACAATACCCATGAATCACATATCTCACAAAATCAGTGTGCCTCACAGTCACAGCTCTTAAGGCCAAACAACACACCAAATACACTTGTTATAGGGGACTCTATTGTCCGGCACACTGACATCCCACTCACCAGACTGAACAAGGAGAAGGTCACTGTAAGCTGCCTGTCGGGTACCAGGATCCGCCACATAATGCAAGCACCCAGGTCACTCCAGAGCAATTAGAAGTATGACGCCGTCATTGTCCATGCTGGTGTGAATGACCTGAGACATACCTCCCTGGGCTACATGAAAAGAAACATAGAGGAGCTCTCTGACCATGTAGCCCAGGCTGGTATGACCCTGACCTTGAGTAGCATCTTGCCCTCACCAAGAATGATGCCACAGTATAAAGACAAAATGATCAGTTTCAACAATTGGCTAAAGTATTGGTGTCATTCAAAGGGGATCCAGTGTCCGTCTGCCTGGGATGACATGCTCAACAAGCCACGTTGCTTCACTAGGGACGGCTTGCACCTGTCACCCTTAGGCTTTCATATACTGGCCAAGGCTCTTGCCACCCCTATAGTGCCTTTTTTAGGCAAGGCTCAAAGGACAAACCCACCTCCATAGACAACCCAAGGATAAAAAAATTAAAGGTAATGCTACTCAATGCCAGAAATCTAAACCTCAAGATGCACGCACTCGAGGCTCTCCTCAGTATGGAGAAAATCGATGTCTGTGCAGTAACAGAAACCTGGTTCAAGGCTCCTGAGAGCACCCCAGCACTACCAGGTTATAACACATACCATGCGTTGCGGCCCCAAAACTCGGACCGAAGCACAAAAGGAGGGGGAGTATCTATATTCATCAAAGATACCTACACCTCCAGGTTAGTGGCACTGCACGAAGCATCGGAAACCATCCATGTGCAACTAACAGTGGGCAAAACTGCCTTTCACTTTGTAGCCTGCTACAGAACACCCTCCCTATTACAGGAACCCCACTTGGCATTCCTGAGAACACTGGAGAATATGAAGGTCTCTCCAAACACTATGTTATTGGGTGACTTCAACTACCCAAGCATTGACTGGGAAAACTACTCAAGCCCAAACACCCTCGCCCAACGGTTCCTTGAATTTATAAACTCTAATGCAATGGAACAGCTGGTCACCACTCCCACAAGAGGGAACAACATATTGGACCTGGTCATCACCAACATGGGGACTCTATGTTCCACACCAGAGGTAAACCCCTCATTGGTAAGATCAGACCATAAACAAATTTCCCTGGACATCCATATCCCGTCTCCAACCCCAGCCAAGGAAATCACTGTAATGAATTTCTCAAAAGCCAACTTTGCCCTTCTCAAGACTGAGGTGGAATCCTTCAAAGCCCCTGGGCCAGAGGATAATACAGCCCAATCCGCAGAATCCTTTACAAATGTATTCTATGAGCACCTGCAGGAATGCATGGTTTGTGCTATCCCAAATAAAACCAAGACTCACTCCTCCAAAAACAGGAGACCTGTCTGGTGGACCCCGGCCATAAATAAGTTATACAACAGAAGGAGGAAGCTACTACATGACAGAGCAAAATCCCAAAAAGGGAAGGCATCTCTGATCAGTATTAGCAACAAACTTCAATCCCTCATAAAATCATCAAAGGCCAGCTTCGAAAGAAAAATTACCCTAGACACTAAAGATAATCACAAGGCCTTCTTTAGTTATGTCAGGAACATGGGCGGAAACTCCCAGATATGCTCTGAATTGTTGCATAACGGTACAAATTATACCGAACCTACAGACATAGCCAACATCCTGGCAGACAGATTCAGCGCAAACTCCCCCCCCCCCCCAAAGGAGCAAATGCCTATCCCAACTGAATGTAACCTCCCTGGCATCACAGATGCACAGGTGAAAGCTGCCCTCGCCAAAGCAAACAACACAGCATCTATGGGACCGGACGGTGTCCCAGGCTGTGTCTTACACGAGCTCCAAGAAGAACTGAACCCTCACATTAAGTCACTGTTGAAACTTAGCCTTACTACAGGATATGTACCCAAAGAATGGCGTACAGCTACAGTGGTCCCACTCCACAAAGGTGGTGCCACAACGGACCCTGGAAACTATCGCCCCATAAGCCTGACTAGTCTGGTCTGTAAAGCTATGGAGTGTATTATCATGGAACTCATAAACAAAGACATTGGGAGCCTCCAGACACTGGTCCCTATCCAATTCAGCTTTGTTAAGGGCAGATCTTGCCTCTTAAACCTAGTTGATTTCTTTGAAACAGTTACCAAAGCCATAGATGAGGGTAAGGTAGTCCACACAACCTACCTGGACCTTGCAAAAGCCTTCGACACAATACCTCACTCAGGCATCATAAATAAGCTTACCAGCTTAAATATCAACCCCTATATCACAAGATGGGTTGCAAACTGGCTCAGAGATAAAACCCACATGGTCAGAATCACAGGTGCCATGTCCAAATCCAAACCAGTTACAAGTGGCGTCCCACAGGGCTCAGTCCTGGGACCTCTCTTGTTCAGTATATACTTCTCTGAGGTTCAGGCTAACACGGGGGGATTATGGCTGACAAAGTTTGCAGACGTCTGCAAACTGGGGGCCATAATCAAATCTCCAGCTGACACAAGCATCCTCCAAAAGGGTCTCACAGAGATGGATGCTTGGTGCCAGAGCCACAGCCTCAAGCTAAATGCTAAAAAGTGCATAGTCATCCCCTTTGGGAAAAACAAGGTGCCCACAAATTACCACATAGATGGTAATCCACTAAGTATGGAAGAAGTAATTAGAGATTTGGGGACCAACGTAGATAGTAATCTCTCCTTTGATAATCACGTTGCCAAAGTGGTTAGAAAGACTTTCTATATAGCCCACCTTATCACGAAAAGGTTTGCATCTAGATCAAGAGAGGTCATTATGCCCCTCTACTCATCACTCATCAGGCCCATAATTGAATACAATGCGCCTTTTGGGATGTACCTTACCCAACACCTGCAGCAACTGGAGAGACCCCAAAAGTACCTCACCAAGAGGATCATGGGCTACAAACAGATGTCCTATGCAGCTCGACTAAAGAAACTCCATCTCTACTCAGTTGCTTACCGCCTACTCAGAGGCGATCTAGGCCTGATGTACAAAGCCATGTCAAACCCAGAATTAATGGACATGCTCCACCTCAAAAAATCCAAGTCCCTTAGAGCTACATGCTCCAGGGACCTAAACCTCAGCACAAAAATAAATAGGACATGCTGGAGGGACAGATTAATTTCCCAGAGGCCCCCCTCACTCTGGAATAGAATCCCAATTCATGTTAGACATAGCCCCTTGCTGACCCTCTTCAAGCGAAATCTGGACTCATGGGTGGGAAATCGCAAATTCACCCCTGGGATCTCTTCCTTGTCCCTGCTAGACAGAGGCACAGTAAACTAATCTTAAAAGGGTACCTTCTGTGACCTACTTTACAGAGGTACAGTAGACTAATCTAATAGGGAGGCGGAAGCCGAATACACTCTGGCTAGGTTTATAAATGCCCTAGGGCAGATAGCCTAGTATCTACCTATGAACCTATGAACACTAAACAGATGGATTAGTAATAATAATTTAGTTGATTTAATAGTAAAAGCAGATGTTAAGTAATTTTTCTTCACTCATTACTCTTATGCACATAGAGTGCAAAATAAAACTGATAGGATTTATGTCTCTGCATATTTACTTAATAAAATTAATTATTTTAAAACTATCCCGTCTTTTATCTGTTCAAAATGCACCAAGTATTTATATATTAATGGATATAAGGACATTTTATATTATGTATAGAATCCCTTTATATATGATGAAATTAAAAGTATTTACGAGCTATCCTATGGAACAAATTGAGATTTTTTATCTATGAATGATAATGGTCAGGTTAGTAAAGTCATATTATTGGACTCCTTAAAATGTATATTAAAGACATAATGGGAATATGTGCTAGTAATAAAATGAAAGAGTGGGATAAAGAGTTGTTAGAAATACAAGATGAAATACACAAAATGAGGTATGAGCAACAAAGAAATTAGATAATAATGAAGTCATTAAAATGACAAAATATCAAACAGTCTTAACACAAAGTAAAGATAGCTTTAGAAAAAATAAAATTACAGCCGTGCGATGACTTCAACAATTCTACATAGATTAGCAAATACAAGTAAGATGTTAAGCAAAAAGGCATAAATCAGTAATATCAAAAATCCTCATACAATACTTTAGACATAGAAGAAATGCTTAATATTTTTTTTAAATCCACGAGGATCTTAATAAATATAAAAATAATAATCCTAATGATTACAAAATTGACAAGTATTTAAAGAAAAATGTTAATAATAAACTTAATGACCAACAGATATTTCTGTTGAATAAGCATATTACCAAAAGAAGCTTTTAAAAAAGGGAAAATGGTAAAGCTCCAGGAACAGGTGGTATAAGTATGGCATTATATAATCTGCTTCCATTAAATATTTTAGAATTACTGCATGATGTTTTCAGGATAATTTAGAGTGACAAAATAATTCCACCTGTATGGAAACTTTCTGTAATCTCACCTATATTTAAACAAGGAAATGATAATAAGTTAATTTTCTCATATAGACCTGTTTCACTATTAAATGTAGATTATAACATATTTGCTTCCATCTTCATTACAAGATTAAAAGATATAGTAGATAAATTAATTAATAAAGATCAAACAGGATTTATAGCCGTAGGTTACCATATAATAATATATAAAGGGTAGTAATGGTCTTTGATTTAGCAAAAGGACTTAATAAGAAATTACTGTAATTAGTTCAAATATTGAGAGAGCTTTTGATTCTGTAGATTGGAACTAGTTGTTTAAAACTTTAGAAGTGTTTGCATTTTTAGAACAATTGATTGGAATAATAAAAATGTGTGTAGATACTCTAAGGCACATGTTAAAATTGGATTTTACATTTTTCAAGGATTCACTTTAAACAAAGGCACAAAGTGAGTGTGCCTATTGCTCCCTGTACTGTTTGCATTAGTTATCAAACCTTTAGCTAACAGTATAAGTAGCAATGAAAAAAATGATGGATTATCAATTAACAAGGATTGTCAATCTAAAATACAGCTTATTGCCAATGATATTTTACTAACTATAAGATATTTAAATTATTTTAATTGAAGAAAAAGATGAGGAATTGAAAAGTTTCAAGAAGTATTGCTGCTGAAATTTAATAATAATAATAAAGAAACTTTAATGTTAAATCAGTTACTGGATAGTAATTTTAAAGATAAATATAAATATAATTGGGAAGGAAAAGAACTAAAATATTTAATAATAAAAAGCTATCAAGTTGTGAATACGATTATTAATAATTGAAAAAAATTTACTTATAGGTTCATAGATTAGTACTAAGCTAACTGCCCTTGCGAGCCATTTTAAGCCTAGCCAATTATCCCTTGTGAGATAAAAAAATGTGTGATAAAAAAATTTAATGAATGTTTTTAGTAGCTTTAATATCTAACAAAAAAACGTTAAAGAAAATGAAAAAAATGTCCAACAGGATTCAGTAAACTCCGTGCTCATCACGTGACATCAGTCAATGCATATTAAGGAGGCATGTTGTGTCTAAGCAAGGTTTTGCAGCTCACAACAGTGTTGCTGGCTGCAAAACCTTGCAAGCAAACATGGATAGCAATTATGTGCAGTCAAAGCACCAACAGTCCACTGACTGCAAGAAATACCACAATGACCACCAGGGCTACAGAGATAGCACTGATTCTGCACACATTTTTCCACAAGGCCAACATAATGCAAGGATACATAGACATGGGGACATAAAATGTCTCATAGACGTGTTACATAGAAATAGAAACATACCTGTCATCCCCTTTGAGCAAGACCAAAAGCATACATAATGCGGGGATGACAACCTATAAAATATGTACAGATATGTAACATTTCACTTCCACACCTAGAAAGTTGATAGAATAATTAGGTTGTACATTAGCATGAACTGTCTGAATAACATATGCATACACCTGGATTCAAACCCAGTACCATCTGGCCCAAAAAAGGAATGAATCAAAGCATTAATAGGTTGTGCCACAGAGTCAGTTAAATAGCGTATGTATTTTATACAGTACAATCAATAGTAACTGTCACAATTTAGCAATGATTTCCCTTTGTACTCCCCCATGCTTGCTCTCTGTATCACCACTGTCCTATCTTCCTCATTTCTTTTGTTTATATAAAGCATTATTGCACACCGTCATACAAAAATGTTTTAAACAAAACAAATGGGGAAGATAGGACAGTGGTAAAATGGGGAGCAAGCAGGGGGAAGAACAAAGTGAAAGCAGGGCAGGAATGTGCAGGAAGGAGTTAGGAAAGAACCATAGCTATCCATTTCTTCAAAAGTAAAACATGATCATATGTGCAGAATATTAACTGAATTTGCACTGTCATCTCCAGAGAGAGGAGTGACCACACCACAATTTTGTTGCAGAGAAAATTGTACTGAATTAAGTGTGTGAAAAAGACACATGTTCAAAATGGAGAGATATGTATGGGACATTTTTTTTGAGGACAGGTGCCCATTTTTATTTTTTTGAGATTGGGTGGAATGTTGGGGAAGGGACATAGGCATGTCTGGTTCATGTAGGTTAGGTAGGTGAGGAAGCAATCACAGTCAGACAGGATATATAAGACAAGATTCAGGAATGATGAAGGATACAAGAGGTTGGTGAACACAATGGTTGTGGTGAGGGTAGGGAAATCTAGAACCCATAGTTGTCAAGCTGGAAACATAATGATTACATAATAATTACATAACTGTAGTATATATCTCACACTGTAGTATGACTTCTCCTGTGGTGCAGAACTTTGATGCTGTGCTTTATGATTGCATACCTACATAGGTAGGAGGTTTGAGTCCAGCTGTGAGTGCGTCTTTCACCCTCATACTGTGCAGACTACTCTTCAAATACATATATGATGTATAGTGTTATTGTGCCCTTCAATCACTTTTTAGCAAAAATACCCAGCTAATAAACAATGGTGATGTCGCCCATTCAACTTTGCACTATCACAGTTGTATAGCAACATGTTGTGTGGAACTTGTTACTCATGAACTAATCTGTAGCTTGTGATCTTAGGTAGTTAGTTCAAATCCAGCTGTTACTGCTCAGACTATATTGTGTAAGTCTTGTTGTGACTGTATATGTCACTAACACTATTGTCCACTACATCTGCTGTGTTTGTGTGAATAGATGTTGATTTCCCTTATAAAAAACTATGATAATTTATCATGTAGCAATGCTTTTATTCATAGCAATGATGACACATGATTACATTTTCCTTACATAACAATTGTAGTAAGATTTCTCCTCTACCATAAGGAAATGAGGCAATATTCTGTATGTTGTTGCCATACAACAGCAGCTATGGGTATACATATCATTTGCAGTTATAGCATGATGTAATGCCTTGAAATACTGACATATCTCACAACTGTAGTAAAGCCTCTATCATGGTGTGTTCATTCTCTACAATATCAGGTACTTTCTGTAGTCAAATGCTCAGGTGTTCAGAACCCACATTTAGTGACTATTAGCATTGTATGGCCTTGAATTGCATCCACCACAGTTATAATGTGTGCATTTACAGTAGAAAAGGCCTCCCCCATCCATTTTATCTCAGAGAAATTGTGACACAGTCATGTAATGTATTGACTTAGCATACTGGAGTAAGACTTCATCTGTGGGTGTTTGTAGTTCATCCACATGTCATTAGTCAAGAGCTTGCTGTTCAATTTCAGAAAAGGCGAACATTATGTAAATGTACTGACATCACACAAAAAGCACTGCATCTAGTTATTTGTATCCATGTTACATTGGACAGTGACATACAATCCCACATTATAATTGCATGGCAGTGATATGTTTTTTGGGGGGCATATTGTGTTGTCACTTCTCCTATAGTATGTGCATTGTGTACAGACTTGTATAGCATACCTACACAGATGGTTGTGGTTCAATTGTGGCACAGTGTGGGTACTACAGGATAGAAACAGCTTTCTTGGAAAAGAAGCACTGATATTGCAATGTTCACTGTTGGGTGGACAGTAATGTGTAGCTCCTTTTCAGCATTCTGACCTAAATCAGATTGTCCAAATTATGTACATAACTCCTTTCTTACTTCACACATTTATTTCACTTATTTGCAACAGCTTCCATTGTTATCTCCTGTGACACGCACAGCTAATATACAGCTCTGTAAAGTACCTAATATCATAGGTAGGAGTTTCAATCTGCTAACGTCTTTTTGTCCCAGTCCCCTTCAATAAACACATCACACAGAATGACATTTGACGACCTTTTATTAGAACTTCCATAACATAGCTTTGTTCAGCAACTTTATTAGTTATAACTGACCATAATAGAGTTGATTGTTGATTCTAAACACAGCATAAACATCCTTGTAATGTTAATCAGGGCAGGGTGCCTACTCACCCTTCCCCAGTAAGCAGCATACATAAATCTGCTCGCTTACTTTACTTATGAAGTGCCATCCTTGTAATGCTAATCAGGGCAGCGTACCTACTCACCCTGCCCAGTAAGCAGGGTCCATGCCTCTGCTCGCTTACCTTACTTATGAGGCAGCATCCTATCTCACTTCATACACCATTCATTGAATTACCTTCCACCAAATAATCAGCATCCTTACCTCAGCTTACTTATCTATTCAGCAAGCTTCCTCCAGATGCTCATTTTCCTTTCCCCAGATCCTTGAAATGAACATCCAGACACCAGAGGGGGAACAGAAGAGGGCAAGCCTGTCCCTCTTCTCCACCAACCAGCCTGACCTGACTGTTCCCCATCCTTTCTACCCAAAATTGTTCAATCAACTACCTCCCATAACGGGAAGGGTTAAGCCAAATATCATTCGATGCCCCCATCATCCATAAAGACCTAAGAATCCTATATATCATCCCAGAAACAAGTCCCAATGAAACTAAATAAAGTAGGATTACCCATGACTCCACTGTACCACCAGAACAGCCACTCCGAAAGAATACATTCCCTTTTAGACCACTTTCTTCCAGCCACTAATCATGGCTCAACCTGAACAGAATGACAACCTATAGCCACAACCCTGTCAACTGTAGCATATCACCTTAGCCCACCAAACTACCCAGTTCTGGATGTGCAGTAACCCGATCACTGTGGAGAATAGTCTAACTCCAGAACTTTAATGCCCTAACCCAAAATGGCAGAAAACCACCACCCCTTGCTCTATTTCCTGAAAACTTGCCTACGCTCAGCAATTATGTACTCTACGTGCCCAGTCATAAACAACCCCAATTCATTCATTACCAAATGACAATCCAAACTAGAACTGAGGCCACCCCACTCAGACCCTTCTAGCAACCGTCCTAGCTAGAACACTCAAACTACTAATGATCCTTGACCCCTGTTTGCCCCTGGCCTTTCCCCTCGAAGTCTCTCTTCCCTTACGTTACCTATACCACTATGCTACCTATACCACTAGTAAGTAATTAAGACCTGGCCTACAGCTGCTATATCCTGCAACCAAGGTTCCTTTAAACTTTCTAACTCCCCTGTAACAATGCACCCAGTTTCTAAACGTACCCCAATACAGCCACCTACCTACCATGCTTCTTAAAACCAAATTTGTCACCCCAAAGATACCACCCGTTAGGAACAAACTCTGTCATCCTGTCAAACACCTCATTGGCCCTTTTCCCAAATACAGTTCAAACAACTGGATGAGTAAATATAACCACCCCAACGTTCCATGCTCCTGAAAGCAAGGGTTGAACTTCACTGGCTTGAAAGAGCCATAGGGCTTTATCCTAATAAGTTCCTGTGCTCCTATGTATGTTGTGACTTTACTCATCCCGTGGTATCCCCACACTCCCCATAAACCCTCCCCAACAGTTTTCCCTGGCCACCTTACCTACTTCTTCCTTACTTGCCTGCCCCCTATAGCAACGCAATAATCAGCTCCCACTAATTGAATACAGAGCTCTAACGTGCCTTAATAAGGAGACCCTCATTATGCCCCATTCCAGTAGCAAGAACATCCATCCTATCAAAAAGCATCACCTTACAGATCCCCTTTTCAAGCCACTGCATGATGCCTTCTGCAGTTCAGCAATTTCTAGCAGTAACTGTTGCCCACTTGTGCTCTCCATGTTTAACCTCCTCGCTCGCCACTGCTTCCATCATGTGTGAACTCACTGTGTAGCGCCACAACTGGTACTCATCACACCACCATCTACAAAGAAAAAGATAAAGCAAATCCTCTAAGATATAAAGGAAAACTCCACCTTATACCCACCTATTCCAAATTATAACAGCAGCATTCCAAAACCCGCATCTGCAAGAAAAAAAAAAAAAAAACATGTAAATCATCTAAAATAAATAACGCACATTCCAGGACATTTTTACAGACAACCTGAATTCCTTTCAACATCTTTATTAAATTATCATTTAAGATAAAGACGTAAGATGCATTAATATAAAAGAAATCAGCAGAAAATATTAATATTTTCAGTTATGTACATTAAGCATCCCATATCATCTTTTTATAACTATCATCAGCCCAACACTACATAAATTGTTCAATTCCTGCTTTCCTTTAAACAAAAAACTAATTTTTTGAGCTTTAAATCCCAGAACAGTTATCAAATTGCACCATACATATCTGTCTATTACTGTCTCATTTTCCATTCTTATTCTCATAGTTGCCTTTTCTTCTTTACTGACAGTTCGTTGCTACTCTCCCTTTTTATACCTTCTGTCACTGCTGCATTCTCTGTTGCCATAAAACCAGGCAATCATCTCATTTTGTTGTTACTCCTCTTTTATTTTCTGTCGCTACTGCCACATTACCTGGTTACAACTCAACATTACCATCCAAAAGAAATTATCTGCCATCTCACCCCATGAAAAACAGAGCTGCTACCTGGATCATTCTGCTTAATGATTTTCAGTAGATTGTCATGTGTCAGCAACTCTGGACATCAGTTGTGTTATCTGCACCAATCCAATGGACTCACTGACTTCATTCTTCATTGAGACAGCTAAACATTTGTATCATCCACTAGACGTTTCCATTGTACTCTTTCCAGTTTAAACATGCTTGTTTTCTTATAGGCTTTCCATATTGTTATGCCATATTCAGTGGCATCATTGTTTTTGATTTCCTAGACTTTATAAATATTTTTATACAACCTATAGTGTTATAACTATCACCTCAGAAAATTGATAGCTTAACATATTTTGCATTAGCATGAACTGTCTGAAGTGTATAAATTCTGAAACTCTAATATCTGTCAGTACTTTTTAATTGCAGTCTGCCCTGATTTACAGCAATTAGCCAGAAAACCTCAGGTTTATAAAATGTCCAAATTTTCCAGGCATAATCCGAACCTGACATAAAATCTCTACAATTAAAAGGTATTTGGAGCGGCAGCCCAAACCAATGACATCTACATACACTACTTCCTAACAAAATGCATGTTGACCATTTCTGGCACTATCTAGAAATAAACAAAACCTACTTACAAACCCGGGGTGTTCCCTTAAATCCCCAGCATAAGGAAACTTACACATCATTCCACCCATCAACAGCCAGAAATCTGAACTTGACATGTCTGACAGAAAAAAAAAAAAAAACTAACCTTTGGGTTTCCAGTACCCTGAAGGGAATGGACATCTGAACCAAGTCAAAATATGCTTAAAGTTCATGAATTAGTATTGTGCAATCTTTGATGTTAGCCAGAAGTGCTCACCACAGCAACGCCCCATAGGCAGTGATGACTCCTTCTCCAAGTCGTTCGGAGTTACATGCACCGATAACATATCTAAATAAAACCCATTGATTCTACTATGACTGAACTGTCTTGATATCTTTCTTCTACATTGCTCTCATTTATGCCTGCAAATTCAGCAACATGAGCATTCCTGCGCAATCAACAGCTGACACTGAATGGCTGTCAGTTATCAGCCTCGCCAACTTGTTGTAAGCCTGTGAAACCACTCACAGGTCAGCTGAGAAGTTACTTCACAGGCCTGACTAACAGCCATAACATACACAGTCGAAAAGCATGTTGGCAGCAACACCAGCCGAAGTGAATAAACAAAACCTTTTTTTGATATATATCTATATATATACATATATATATATATATATATATATATATATATATATATATATATATATATAAAAACTGCTGCCAATGAAAAAAGCAGCACAGCATACTGCCCCCAACCACTGACCCTGCTACATGCATGTATGTCCAATGGCTGTTACCCTCTGCCTGTGAACCCACCCAGAGAAAGGATTTAAAAAAAAAAAAAAACTACTGTATAACTACCCCTGCAAACGACACAGAGGAAATGACTGGTGCTGTAGCCGCTCGAAGCAAACATAAACCTAGAAAACTTATAGAACAGGCCCCACATGCATGAAATGTCTGAAGAGTACAGGGTCCAAAACTCAAACTTCTGCCATTTTTATTTTATTTATTTTTTTTTAGTTTATTTTATACTGCTCACCCAAACTTAGAAAGTGGACTGAATAACAGGTTTTGCAATAGCCTGAATTTTCTGAAGGGGATGAAGTTTGCCACTCAGATGTTTGTCATACTGTCATTATTTTCTAACTTCAGTCCTGAATGATTTTCCATTAATTGCTAGCAACCACATTTTATGAAAAATGGACCCTAAAACAGGAGGGAAAATCTGGCCATTCTGCAGAAATATGTACAGTTAAGAGGTATTTCTTTTGAACAAGGCCCACAACAGGGACCTTTTTACATGCTGCTCTTACAAAATGAAAACGTCAGCCTAACTCCAAAATTGGAAAACACTTTAGTAGTAAACGTAGCAAGTCAGTAGAATAACAGGTTTGCATTAGCATGACTGTGTGCATGTGCTGAGGCAGTCATTACTCTACTTCAGCCAGAGTCCATGAAAAGCCATCCACTGCTCTGCTGAGGGACTTCCATCAAAATGGTAATGGTAGCCTACCCACACCACTAATGCAAACGGATACATCCTCCTCCCCCAAGGAAAAGGAAAGATTTTACTAAGAAATTCACATGTGCCTTACCTTAGGAGCCACCTTATTTAGACAAGAGTTAGACAGTAGTTATGCTCAGGCGCTCACCCCCCCCCACCCCCCACCCAAGGAAAAGGAAAAATTTTACTGAGAGGCACTCAGTAGAGAAATCCCCATAACCACCAAGCTGTGCAAGGAATTTGCTGCAAAGAGGTAAGAACCCCCCCAATGAAAAAGAACAGCACTGCATCCCTGTTTCCTTTTCTTAATGACAGCCAAAAAAGAGCCAAGCACTCGAAATGCAGAAACCAGGCCCCAGCCATGGTTACTGCATAGACACCACACAGCCAACCCATCCACATGGAAACCATGCCAATACCAAGCAGAACCACTGCAACACAGTCCTGATACAATCATCTGCCTTTCACCCTCCTTCCTCATGAACTTTTACTTTTTTTTTATGCCCTGAACCTACTCCAAGACCACAACCACAGCCCTATCAGCCATCACAACCCACTATACCATTCCCTTTGTAATTGGCCCCTCTAAGAGGAGCTGAAGAGAGAAAAATACTAAGCTAATTGCCCTGAAGGGCCATACTAGTAGGCACAGCCAATTAATCAAAGTCTGAGTCGAACTCTGCCCTGTGTGACTAAGAGCTAAAATGCTTAACAATAAGCCAAAGCTCCGATAAATAATTAAGTAAGTAAGTAAATAAAGAAATAAGCATTACCCACTTTCAGCATTCAGGCCTACCTGTACTCCAAGTTACCTTGGTCGTCTTGGATGTAAGCCTGCATAGCAAGTTCACACCAAAATGTGATTTGCTTACCCAGCTACACTTGTCTAAACCTCTTAAGCCGCTCCCTACCCTCATTTCCTCCAAATCCTCCCTGCCTCCACTTAACCCTTTCACCTCCCCAACCCACTTAACACCCACTAATATCAAACTAACCCCTCATGAAGATGTCCTGGGACAACTTGGTTTGTTGCCAAACTTCATATGTCAGACAGTAGCAGCTTACACAGCCACCTTTTTCAGACCTTGTCCTACAAGTTAGGGCATTCATATCCCTTACGAGAGGAAATGCTATAAGCCCGTCAAGGATATTCTCCATGACACAACTAATGCCCACGATTAATATGCACCTCTCTGATATCTCTCCTGGCATGTGTTCAAAAATGATAAAATGTGAATGTTTATTATGTCATTCACTGCTCACAGGCATTACTATTTTTCAAAATAATTATGCTCTGTATTGTATGTCTTTATCCAAACACTACTGCAGTTCTTTTCTTCACACTGTACAGCTTAATGGCAGATGAAGGCTTCCATTACATGTTTCTTACTGTATGGCATGCTGTCAGAGTATCAGAAGGTGTGACTGAGCCTCTTTTTTGACATTGTTTTGTGTGTAGGGGCTGTTGAATTGCTGTTATGTTACCGTTCCTTGTGAGTATGCCCAGTATAACAGTGTATGGGATGTGTGCTATTTACCAATGGAAAACTTGAAATCATAAAATATCATCTGATCTATATTGTCATTTGTCACTTATGTGTGTTGGTTGTTATTATATCACCATTTAGCATCTATATGAATATACAACAAGTGATTGCCTATTACATTTTTATAGGTAATTAAACCTTTTTGCTATGGTTGAAAGTAAGTTATTGACAAAAAAATGTCCCTTTCTTTTTGTGTATACATGCTGAAGTGGAGAATACAACAATGGTTTGGATGGCAAACATAAATCCCCATTATATACATCTCATATGCAATAACTTTAGTCTATGCCAGATGTGTCCAACCTGCCGCCCATGGGCTGCATGCGGCCCTCAGAGCTCTTCCATGTGACCCCCAACCTCTAACTGCAACATCGATGTACACATTCCCCAAAACACTTTATTTGTTTTGTGTTTTTCACGCCTGTGACCTGTAACTCTAACGGTGGTGTGTGCATGCACCAAAGCACCCTTCTAGTTTTGATTTTGATTTTTGCGCCAAAGAAGGATCTGTGTGTTCATGTCGTTATTTCATGCCAAAGAATCAGTGTGTGTGTGCGTGTGTGCGTGTGTGTGTGTGTGTGTGTGTGTGTGTGTGTGTGTGTGTGTGTGTGTGTGTGTGTGTGTGTGTGTGTGTGTGTGTGTGTGTGTGTGTGTGTGTGTGTGTGTGTGTGTGTGTGAGTGTGTGTGTTCTTCCTGAAGAGGGACTCGTGTATGGATTTGTCCCCATTGCCTTTGAAAGGGACAGCACTTACCTGTGTTAATAAGTAAGTAAGGAGTGAGTGAATGAGTGAGTGAGTGAGTGAGTGAGCGAGTGAGTGAGTGAGTGAGTGCAGAATGTTTGTGTATGTGAAAGTAGTGTTTGTGTATATGTGTGCATGACAGAGACAGAAAGAGACACATGCACAAAGAGGCTAACGATGATCAATCTACCTATTGAACACAAATAAGTTAGCTCACAAATATATCGTACATTAAAAGTACACTTTCATTAAATTGCAGCTTTCCTGACAGAGTGTTGTATTGAATATGAAATCATACCTCTCAGCTGTATGGATTTTCACTTCATTTTGTAATTTGTGTATTTTGCTTAGGAAATAAAAGTAGTCATCCAAGGTAATGCAGTTCCAGGGAGTAAGAATGAGACAGCAGCCTAGGGTTAATGGGTCAGTAGTGGATTGACTTTGTGGGACTGTAGCATATAAAGTTGTACTGTTTTTTCTGACAAACAAAAAAGCACACAGTACTGTTTTGTCATTGGTGGGTTCTAAGCAGTAGCAGATTGGACAACAATAAGCATAGCTTTGGTGGATCATCAATACTGGCAAATCAGGTAGGCACAATGTCATCTTTTAAATGTTGGGGGTTTTAGTGCGCATGTGTGTGTTTGTGTTGGGAGGGCTGCAGCAGTAGATGATTAGAGACTTACGGACTGTGGAAAATATGTTTCTTTGTTTCAAAACCTGATACTTGGGTACTAGGCATGCCAAAAGTAGATTTTTTTAAGACATGGCTTCTTGCCATTTGCAGTGGATGGATATTTATATTTAATGGACAATGCTAGCAGTATGAGTGTGGTCCTGTAGGGATCTGGAGGATGCCAAGTCTACCACTGTCAATATCTTGTAAAGTAACCTGGAAATGGGTATTGGAATGTTACTGAAAAATACAGTAAGTGAGCCTAAAAATTATAGTTTAATTAAACAAAGGTACTTGCAATTTGCAGGCCATAATTTAATTTATTTCAGATAGTCCAGACCCTGGTAGATTGTATACCATTAGACTTAATTAGGGAGAGCTGTCATTCTGGGGAAATAAGCAGCCCTAGTTTCAGTGAAAGCTCTGTGGTTGTTTGCAGGTAAGAAGTTGCAGGATGTGGATGCAATGTGTTTTATTTATTATTTTTAATGCGTTTGTCATTTCAAAGCATGGTTTTATTTGTTGCAAATGAAGGCAGGATTGAATGAGCCATATAATGCTTAACTGACAATGATGGGATAGAAAGAGTATAAGTGATGTATAATGTTTGCAGCTACAGTTGTTTCAATGGTATCTGTAATGCATAATTATTTTTGGGCCTGTGTCCCACTTTTATTTTTCACTTTGTCCAGACTTCTTGCTCTAAGGTTGAGAGGTATGGTTCCATACTAAATCAGAAGGTTGTATTTACCTTGGAGGACTTTTCAGCATAATTACAAGAAACAGAGTCTTTTTTAATATCTCTGCTTATTTCCAATATAAACTGTCATGTAACCTTGCAAATAACCTTTTTATTAAGCTACTTTAATTCTTTTGGAATTGACAGGTATGCTTCATTGCTTCAGACGTAAGCATAGAGTGCTAATGTGACAGCTCAGTAAACTGTCAGTCTGTGAATAACTTCTGCACAAATTAAAATGTCTGAATGTCAATGAATGTCAAATGGCTTTAGACTGGAGGGAAGTTATATGTTTACTCCAGTATGCAGTATGATCTTAGAGAGTTTATGGATTTCTTATTGATTTACATTTTGCTGAGAAGTTGTTTGCTAATTTATTGATGGTCCTTTTGGTGGAGGGAAATTGTATGGATGAGTCCATCTCTAGTATGATTTTTTTTTCAGATATGTTGACTTCCAGACAATTTCATTCAGTAAGTGTGTGTCATGTGATTACTGAGGTTGCCTATTTTACAAGTAGGGCCTATTTTACAAGTAGGGGCTCTTTTCATGAGTGTGTGTGTGTGTGTGTGTGTGTGTGTGTGTGTGTGTGTGTGTGTGTGTGCGTGTGTGCGTGTGTGCGTGTGTGTGTCTGTGTGTGTGTGTGTGTGCGTGTGTGCGTGTGTGCGTGTCTGTGTGTGTGTGTGTGTGTGTGTGTGTGTGTGTGTGTGTGTGTGTGTGTGTGTGTGTGTGAAAGAGAGAGAGACATTTAATATGTATACTGAATATAGCTTTGCAAATGGAATTCTTAGTTAAATAGGCCCCTCTTCTTGGGCAAGTAGACTTGAGTAACCATTATTAGATCTTAGTCATACACCTAGGAAAGTTTAGTATGTGGATTTTCCAACCAGTTTGATGAAGGCTATGCTACTTATTCAAGGAGTACATTCATCCATCCAGTTGCCGTGTTGCTGAACTACATTGTTTGATAATGAAAGGAGCTTTTTACAGAAGTTGAAGTTTTTGTGTCAAGAACCTGTCCATACAGAGTGGCTTGTTTATGTTGCAGGGAAGGCTGTGGTCTTTGTAGTGAGCATTTTAAATATAACCAGTATTTCTGAGGTGGAGGAAGTCTCTTAAGGCAGGATCTTTCTTAGCCTGGAAAGCAAGCTAATGATAAAATTTATAGGGGCCAGTGAGAGAGGAAAGCAAGAAGCTTTTTAGTCTGTTTGGATAACTAAGTGAACTTAGTCCTTTAACCTTTTTTGTCAGAAATGGTTGTAGTCTTTCTATTGGCAGGGTGTTTTGCTGAGACACATACCAAAAAGGGTTTTGCACTCAGTAATGGCTCTTATAAAAGGAAAAATACAGGGATCTTATGACCTCCTTTGTCCCTGGATGAGATACCCTTACTAAAGCGGTGGGCCATGTAAAAAGCTTTCCTTACAACGGAGACAACACGGTCATCAAAAGTCAGGTTTCTATCAACCTGGGTACCCAAGCACCTCACGACTGACTGTGTGCTTACAACATTGTTATTAATGTAATAATTTGTGGGGACATCACTCTTTCCAATGGGGATGATGCATTTTTGGCATTTAGTTTAAGGCCATGTTTCTGGCACTAGTCAATTGTTTGGGTGAGACCCTCTTGTAGCTTATTCAGAATTGTTTTGTTATTAAGTCAGTAATGCGAATTCTTTACTTTATTGCAAATTTGTTGGCTTATTTTTGTGGATTATAGTATTGTAGGACTGCTTATGTTGACATTTTACGTAGTTGGACTGCTGGAGTGGTTTTCTTAGGTTCATAGGTTGGTACTAGGCTATCGGCCCTAGGGCCTATACAAGCCTAGCCATAACATTTTCCTGGCTATTTCTTCCCAGAATATTTACTTCCCTGGTCCCCTGTCCAGCAAGGTGACTGACATGATCCCCGGGGTTAATTTTCTATCTCCCATCCAATCGCCAAGGTTCCTTTTGAAGAGGGCCAAAGAGGCGCACAGCTTGACGTGCATGGGCAGTCTATTCCAGAGTATGGGGAGTCTCTGGGTCAGGAACCTATCCCTCAAGCATGTTTTATTCATTGTGATGACCAGGTTTAGATCCTTGGCACATGCGTCTCTGATGGATTGGAATTTCTTTAAGTGTAGCATGTCCAACAGCACTGGGTTTGTCATGGCCTTGTATGTTAAGCAGAGATCGCCTTTGAGTAGGCGATATGCGATAGAGTATAGATGGAGTTTTTTTAGACGGTCAGCATAGGGCATCTGCTTTAGGCCTGTGATTCTTTTAGTGAGGTATTTCTGTGGCCTTTCCAGTTGTTGCAGGTGTCTTGTGAGGTACATACCAAATGGGGCGTTGTACTCTATAATGGGTCTAATGAGGGATGAGTACAGTGGGACAATGACCTCCTTTTTTTCTGGATGAAAAGCCCTTAGGGATGAGGTGTGCCACATAGAATGATTTCCTGACTGTTGTGGCTATGCGGTTATCGAAGGTGAAACCACTGTCCACCTGTGTCTTTAAGTCCCTTATCACACCTTTGGTGTTTAGTGTACTGCACTTCAATGGTAATTCATTGGTACTTGCTTTTTCCCAAAGCGGATAACTATACATTTCATGGCATTGAGCTTGAGCCCATGGCTCTGGCACCAAGCATCTCTTTCTGTAAGGCCCTTTTGAAGACTAGCCACATATTTGGGGATTCAATAATGGCTCCCAGTTTGCAGTCATCTGCAAACTTTGTTAGCCAGAGTCCCTTAGTGCTGGCCTGTACTTCAGAGAAGTAGATGCCAAACAAGAGCGGCCCCAGGACTGAACCCTGAGGTACTCCACTTGTCACTTGTCTGGAGCTGGATTTGGAGTCGGCTACTTTTACAGTGTGGATTCTATCAGTAAGCCATTTAGCAACCCATTGGGTGACATAGGGATTAATGCCCAACTTAGTAAGTTTATCTATGATTCCAGAGTGGGGGATGGTGTCAAAGGCCTTGGCAAGGTCTAGATAGGCTGTGTGGACCACCTTACCCTTGTCAATGGCCAAGGATTCCCTCCAACACAGAAAGGCTTGGGCGGCTCAGAAGCTTACCAACAGTCCTGGATACAGCAAATCTGTACCTGGACTAGACCAGTAAGAGGAAAAGCAGGAAACTGGCACAAAAGCAGGCTTTTAAACCAGAAGGTTGAAAGAGATGGAAAAGCTTCCCAAAAGGCCAATAACATGTATATCACATTACCTCCCCTTTGTTTTCCCAGTGAGAAATGCTAGTGCTGTAGTGAATGTCTATTTATTTAAAAAAAAAAAAAAAAAAAAAAAAAATATATATATATATATATATATATATATATATATAATATATATATATATATATATATATATATATATATATATATATATATATATATATATATATATATATATATATATATATATATATATATATATATATATATATCAACTAAGATGTTAGAGTTAACTGTTAGATTACAGAATTAGAATTAGAATTTTAAGGCAAATATTAGGTATTTATTACATTTATTCATTGTTTGAATGCACCTACAATACAGCCAGGAGGTCGACTTTCGTCATCCGCAGTTAACTATATAATATATTTTATATGCGACCCCAAGACAATTTCTGTTCACTCAATGCGGCCCTGACAAGCCAAACGTTTGGACACCCCTGGTCTATGCATTTATCCCATAAGGTATCAACTGTCCTTGCTGTTATTTTGACTCAGCATTTTATTAACATGTATATCACATTACCCACCTTTGTTACACAGTATATTTATGCCACTCTCACATCCCTTATTAGCATGTCAGCTTTTATGTGCTTATGTCAAATACTGACATTGAGATTAATTTTCATTACATCAATATGGCAGAATTTATGTTACAAATGTTTCTTGAGCAATTCAGCACATTTTCCTGCAGTATCTGAGTACATATTCCCTGTTTCTCCTCCCCTGTTCATTACTGATGCAGTACAACCGATGTTATTTGTGTACAGTTCCCACATTTCACTTTCACTTATTCAGAATTAGTTGACTGCACCTGCCATTAATATTTCTTGGCTGCAGTGCATGCTCCGCTCGTATATTAGGTTTGCCTAAGGGCAAGCTGTTTTCTTTACATTCTGTGCTTTTGATTACAAATACCTTTCCATGGCTGAGAACATTGTTACTGGACATGAATAGGTGCCTGCAAATGCTTAGGCACAATGAGTAGCATGCATGTTCGATTAGAGTTGCTGATCATCACATTAACATACTTAAATCATGTAGGTTTAGTAGAAAACCTAAATAATTATTAATGAATCCCAGGGCTTATATTTATGTAGTGTATTAATATACATGATGTTTCTGTAGAGAATAAAACTTCTTAAGGCCAGTTATATTCACTTTCCAAACCTCTGTGGACCTTCTTGCTTAATATTTTCAAAGACATATACATGCACTTCTATTACTGTCTTGTCTTGGTGTAAAACTGCTTCATAGATTTAACTGAACATAGTTTTGGGCTCCAAGATATCAACCATATATCTCTGGAGAAGTTTTACTATATTGACAAATATTTTACTTGTTGCGTTTTCTTTTATTGTAATAGTAAATTCCTGCTTGTGGTATACTTGTTAACATTTTCCATTCAACCATCTTTTTTTTTAATTTTTTTACCTATGCTAACTGATTTTCTTGGATGTTTTCTTCTGGCCTTATATAGAGTATAAGGTAAAATTATTATTAAATGTTAAACCATCTAAACTAAAGAAAATAATTCAGTTAGTTTGAGTTAAACTTCATAGGTTCATAGGTTCATAGGTTGGTACTAGGCTATCTGCCCTAGGACCTATACAAGCCTAGCCATAACAATTCTCTGGCTATTTCTTCCCACATTATTTACTTTCCTGGACCCCTGTCTAGCAGAGCGACTGACATGATCCCTGGGGTGAATTTCCTTTCTCCCATCCAATCGTCAAGGTTCCTCTTGAAGAGGTCCAAAGAGGCACTCTGCTTGACATGTATGGGCAATCTATTCCAGAGTCTGGGGAGTCTCTGGGTCAGGAACCTATCCCTCCAGCATGTTTTGTTTATTGTGATGGCAAGGTTTAGATCCCTGGAGCGTGTAGTTCTGAGGGATTGGGATTTCTTTAAGTGTAGCATGTCCACCAGCTCTGGGTTTGACATGGCCTTGTATGTTAAACAGAGATCGCCTCTGAGTACAAGAGCTGTTTTCCCTTACCTTGGCAAGGTACTTTGCAATTATAGGCTGTTTAGTGCCTAGGATTAATTTCTCCTTATTAACAAGGAGAACTGATTGCTTGTATCAGTTTAAGGCTTTCTAGTTCTTTCCCGCAGGTTAGTTACAAGAAAGGTGGAAAACAAGCGCAGATGCGGGCTTTTGAACCAGAAAGTTTAAAGAGATGGAAAAACAACTGCCCAAATGGCCAATAAGTCAATCAGGTTCAGGAGACAAGATCGGCCCTTCACAAACCCAAACTGGGTGGGGTCCAGTGTTTGAAGGTTGCCAATGTCTTTGTTTATAAGTTCCATGATAATACGCTCCATGGCCTTGCAGATAAGCTTGTCAGACTGATGGGACGGTAGTTTCCGGGATCCAAGGTGGATCCCCCCTTGTGGATTGGGATAACTGTAGCTCTACGCCACTCAGTGGGCACGAAACCTGAGGTGAGGCTATGATTAAACATGACACTTAGGTGAGGTGCCAGTTCATATTGTAGTTCATGTAGTACACAGCCTGGGATGTCATCTGGTCCCATGGATGCTGTATTCTTGGCTTTAGAGAGTGTGTTTTGTACCTGTGTGGCCGTTATTACTGGAATTTGGCAATCTTCCGGTACTGAGATGGGCCATTTAGGGGGTGAGAGGGGGGTGAAGTTGGCACTGAATCGATCTGCCAGGATATTGGCAATATCCTTCAGATCAGTATATTTAATGCCATTCTGTTTTAGCTCAGAGCAGATCTGAGCATTGCCATTTAGATTCTTGACATAGTTATAGAATGCTTTGTGGTTGTCTTTGGAATCTTTGGCAATTTTATTTTCGTAACTAGCTTTGGAGGATTTTATGAGGCATCTCAGTTTCTTACTAAGGCTAGTAAGGGAGTTTTTTGCATCCTGGGATTTTCCTCTTTACTGCAAAAGTTTCTTCCTTTTGTTGTAAAGTTTGTTTATGGCAGGGGACCACCAGATTGGCTTCCTTTTTTTGGATGAGAGCATTTTGGTTCTATTTGGGATGGCACGATTCATGCATGAGTGAATGTGCTCGTACAGTGCCTTAGTGTAGGATTCAGCAGTTGAACTTTCAGTTCCCGTCTGCATGGGTGTCATGAAGTTTGTCACTTCTGACTTGAGTAGCATGAAGTTGGCTTTGGAGAAGTTTTTTATGGTGGTTTCTTTACTGGGGGATGGGGGTGGGATGTGGATGTTAAGGGTGATTAGCTTATGGTCAGACCTGACTAACGAGGGGGTGACCATGTTGGTAATGACCAGGTCTAGGATATTGGAGCCCCTGATGGGACTATGGATTAGTTGATCCAGGGCGTTGGAATTTATGAATTCCAAGAACCGTTGTGCAAAGGTGTTGGGACATGAGTAGTTTTCCCAGTTAATGGCAGGGTAGTTAAAATCACCTGAATTAACGAATCTGTTTAGCTACTTTCTATATCAATGAGTACAGAGATTATTGTTTGACCCCTGTTTACTAAGTCGTATGTAGTACACTTATATATAAATGTATATAAATCTTTTTTTTATGTTTTTGCAAGGGGGGCAAGCCCTCCTGCATCCCACACCCCATGCTAATTAAATATACCAACTCTGAGATCGCACTACAATGAGGAAAATTGCAAATATACCATTCTGCACTGAATGGCGATCTCCATTTAAGCAGTTTGGAGTTTCAAAACTTCAATCTAATGGTCTCAACCATAAGAAATTCAATATATATATATATATATATATATATATATATATATATATATAGGAGTGCTACAAAATCCTGAAAGCCCAAAATCCTAAAACCCAAAATCCGGGAACCAAAATCTTGAAATTCAAAATAGTGAAACTCATAATACTAAAAACATATAGGATACCAACACTTACAACATTCCAGCACATGTACATACAGAAACATATTACTCTTCAACTATAAGCAGGGGGGCAAGCCCCCCACACCCCCTGCTACTTAAATATATCAACTCTGAGATTACATTTCACTACACTAAGTGATTCTGACTACTTTTATCTATCTGTGAAAAACTTTTACACTTTTACAACTTTATAAATAGAAAATACATGTATTATTCTTAAATAAACAAAATGATGAATTGTCTCATTATATTTGCTGATAATTCATGTGTTAAATGTATTATTCTGATAAATAACCAGAGATAACTAGAAAAATCATAACAAAGGGAGCCACCACCTATTTTATTTTTAAGTTGAATTGCTCCTGTTTGTGAACATTATTATAATGATAACCAGAACCTACAAGCTGCTTCAGAATGGATGAATCTCTCTCTCTCTCTTACTGAGGATCCTTATTATAATTAGTTTTATTGTGCTGCACTTTGTAATAACAAGAAGCAAGTTCTTTAGAAATATTTATGTGATTTTAGTGCACACTGTCAGGGTAACGTAGCAGGACTTTCTGTAATGCAGTGTTATGACTTCTCTGTATTAACCATACATGTTGCAAGGTCAGAAAAAACATTTAAAATCATATTTTTGTCTTGAGGGAACTTATTTTAATTTGAAACCAAAAGAACAACAGAAGGATACCTTCTTGATTTTACCTTTTTTAATTTCTCCTGTATACTTAAAACTTATATCTTGATTAGGAAGTTCTTGCATAGTAGGTGCTTTCTGGAATAAATTTAGCAGTTAAACTTTGAATGGTTATTTATAAAGGGGGAAGTGTGTCTCACATTCCCTATACACTATAACTGCATTCATTTTGATAATATGAAATGTTATATTTAAGTTCTCAAAACTTTTAATTTAATGGACCCCTTCTATTACAATGCAAACAGCTGTTAATGTCATATGGAAAAACAGTAATAGCAAGTTGTTGCTACTTCTACAACTTCATTATGAAATACATATGAGATCCAAACTTCTCAACTATCTGAAAATTGACCTGCTAGTTTCATTTGAAAGGTATAATTAAAGTAATATGTTTTTAATATAAAAAAAACAAGATGACAAAGGTTATTTTTATTTATTATTCCTGCCAAAAGACAGCTTTTGTAACAACAGTTTCTGAAGTGTTCATGATTTACACAGGGTAACTGAACATCTTTCCAAAATCTGAAACGTTATTTATTTTTTCAGTGATTCTTAGTACCTCTAAATGTGATTGAATCAGTGATCTGTTTTCTTTTGGAAAATTATATATTCGTAGTATAGGTATCACTCTTTATACCAGCAATCTGTTAATCATTTGTTTAACTTAAAGATGCACTCACTGACTGTTTCCAAAAAACTTTGGCAGATTTTATATGTGTTTGTTAACTGAAATAGAGCACTGATCTCCATAGACCATTTTCAGACTCAGCCTGGCAGCACTGTTTGATTAAGTGAATTGCTCAGCCTCACAGTTAGGCAATGTAGGCTGTGGAAATCAAACCATAGACCACCAAAAACACTGCATTAGCAGCACCTTAAACTGTTGTGCTAACTTCCATTTTATTGAATACAAGAATCAAGCTTTAAATTAATCTTAGGTAGAATGGGACCACTATGAATAATAATTTATCATTTAATTAATATGCAATCATGCAAAGTGAAAATATCTAAAACCTTGTGAGGTCACCAGGCAAAACAGCAGCACTCTCAAGGTTGCAAAAAAAGCTAGTACAAACACAGGAAAGGACAAAGTGGGGAAAATGTTCTACTTACTTTCTTACTATTAAAGTCTAGTCACAATGATAATACCAGTGATCTTTTAGTTGGATAATCTGAACATTGGTCAACTGACAAACAGTAGGGGTCACAATATAAAAAATTATATATCTCTTAAGAAACAATAATTATTTTCCTAAACAGTTAAATTCTTGGCTGCTTAACTTTGATGAGTATAACTATATCTGTAAAATGTGCTCAAAGGCACATTAACATTATAGCTAGATGCCTTATTAGATCCTTCTACAGTTTAACTACATCTTGAATAAAACATTAAATTATAATCTTGCTTTGTTTTCATATGATTACCTTTTTTTCTTATTGTTAGATGCAATAAAATATACCATGTAGGAGAAGGACAAGAATTATGTCCTTATCTGCTTCCTTTCCACATTTAATGTGGAAATAAAAAATTTGAGTTACACTGGTGACTCTGAATTAATATTGGAGTTTCGCCTTCCAATAAACTTTCTACTGCTCTCCTCTCTAGGTGTGCTTTTCCAGTAGATTATTATCTTTTGAATTAATAAGATAAATATAGTATGTGAATTCTGATTGTACTGACTCCTTGTTGATGACTAAATATATTCTTTTCAGAGATAGAGAAGTATGCTTGGGTTTCTGATCATAACCATCTTGTTATGTGTTTGAGACATGGATGTCAAGAAATTTATTTACATCAAGGGTGGAATGAACCAAATCTTGACATCCATCTAGAGAGCGTGTACCTTGTAATATATGATTGAATAAACCTGTTCGTAATTCTTTGTAGTACATGGGGTTTCTGCTGGCCAGATGTACTACTACCTTTTACAGAGAAACAAAATATAGGAGTCTAAAGTGTTTTCCATCTCTGAAAGCCATTCAGATTTGGCATTGCCACACAGGCAGCAGCCAGGAGCAAAGAACCTGCAATAGACTATCAGCTTTAAAAGGTTTTAAAAACTGTTATCATGTATCATTGCTGTTCTGTGGTGCATGCTTTTCATGCTCTAGTATAAAACTAGAGCATAGCAGCTCTGAAAGATGCATAACAAGGTTAACCTTTTCCTACTTTCAAAGAATAATCAACACATTCCATGTGCTGCATCCTTACTAATGCTCTCTAATTACTCCTCAACTTTATTTTTATGTATGTAGATTTAGCTATAGATGGATTTATGATTATTTATTTGCTGCTTTTTTGTTTGGCAGACAAAATAGTAAAAGAATTGCTGAAAAACACTTTAAGTGAACAGTACTTTCAGCTTTTTTACAGGGGGAGACCCTCTATTGCCTAACTTATATATACCAACTCCACGGTCACACGGCAGTGGAGAGAGGGCAATTCCATACCTTGGCTGAAAGTATCTTTCAGGGATAAAGCTATCACACTGTTGTCACTTGAAAAATAGTGTTCAACACAAATGCACATTCCCAAAAATATAGATATAGATATAGATATAGATACAGATACAGATACAGATATAGATATAGATATAGATATAGATATAGATATAGATATAGATATATATAGTTATAGTTATATAGTTATAGATATAGATATAGATATAGTTATAGATATAGTTATATATATATATATATATATATATATATATATATATATATATATATATATATATAGTTATAGATATAGATATAGATAGATATAGATATAGATATAGATATAGATATAGTTATAGATATAGATATAGATATAGTTATAGATATAGATATAGATATAGATATAGATATAATTATAGATATAGATATAGATATAGATATAGATATAGATATAGTTATAGATAGGTATAAAAACCGCTTAGTGCAGTTTTGCACTTGTATACAGCTCAGCAAGCTCCTCGTGGTGCCCTGCAGAGTCCTACAAGCGGCCGAGAGACAAAAGAGAGACTTTGGACTTGATTAAGTATTGTTTTTGCTTGTTGTTTCCCTGAAACGCTAATCCCACCTAAAACATGGCTTTTCAGTGCTTCTGTGTATCCCTAGTGATATCTGCATTGCTTACTGTACTTATGTCTTTGTTGCACTTGAAAAAAGTTACTGCGTGTCATTTTTGCATTTAAGTTACCTGTAACACAGTCGCAGGCTACACACTCAAGTGTGCTAGCCTCCTCTGTGTATTTAAAGTAATTTAAGCTCTGCATTTCTGTTGTTATTGAAAAAAAAAACTCCTTGTTTTCCCACCTTTCTGAACTTGTCTAGTCCAGTTTTCAGACTTTGCTGAATCCAGGACTGTGGTAAAGGTTCCTGTGTTGCCCATATCATACTTGGATAATTAGGTGGCTTCCTTGTTCACAGTGAGAGAGGGAACTCTGAGCAGCCTATCTGTCCCTGTAGGAGTGGTCCCAGCCCAGCAACTTGTAGCTCATTGGCCATTTTGGGCTAATTTCTATCCTTTTGATCTCTCTGGTATAAAAAGCGCTTAGCGCGGTTTTGCCCGGGTTTGTGCACCACACAGCACTGTTTAGCTGCGGTTAAACTATTCCAGGCTCCACAAAGTCTGCACTTCAGTTTTTCCCTTGAAACTTGATGCACTTCAACCTAGCACTAGAAATAAGGCATTTTAAGACTGGCACTTACTAAAACTCACTAAAACTAGCACTAGCTTACAGCTGGCACTTCAGCCCTACACTCAGGAAGTATAAGGCTCTTTACTCATCCAATCAGAAATACAGTCTAAACCATCTATTCAGGCATGTTCAAGTGACAGCTTCAGGTGCACTCTCTGGTCCAGCTGGTGAATCTGGGCATCCTGAGGCAATGTTACAATTGCCTCATGTACACAGACAACCCCCTCCTCCTCCCAACCAACACAAATATATGTGAGAGATGCATACACAGCCAAGTTGGAGGCTAAGCTCTCTCGACCCACAACTGGATCATCCAGTCACAAGGAGAAGGGCAACACTAGCACCACATTACCAGAATCACATAGACCAGCCATAGCTGCACCAGCAAACAACTCTCAGAAACACGCAAAAACATACTCGAAGGCTCTAAATAAGAACCTGCCTAAATGACAGAGACCTCCTAAGCATACACCCAAGCAACCCCCATCCCACAACAGAAACCAGGTAACACATACGTCACAATGTCAGTGTGCCAAGCAAAAACAGCCCCTGAGGCTAAATAACACACCTAACACACTAGTAATTGGTGATTCTATCATCAGGCACACAGACGTCCCACTCACTAGAATGAGCAAGGAGAAGGTTACTGTAAGCTGCCTGTCAGGTGCCAGAATCCGCCACATAACACATGCACTCAGGTCACTCCACAACAAGTACAGATATGACTCTGTCATTGTACATGTTGGCGTAAATTACCTGAGATGTACCTCCCTGGACTACATGAAAAGAGACATTGAGGAGCTCTCTGACCATGTAGCCCAGGCTGGTATGACTCTGACTCTGAGTAGCATCCTGCCCTCACTCAAAATGATGCCAGCATATGAAGAAAAAATGATCAGTTTCAACAATTGGTTAAACTACTGGTGTCATTCAAAGGGATCCAGTACTTGTCAGCCTGGGACGACATGCTTGACAAGCCACGTTGCTTCACCAGAGACGGCTTGCACCTGTCGCCCCTGGGCTTTCGAATACTGGCCAAGACTCTTGCCGCCCCAATAGTGCCTTTTTTAGGCAAGGCTCAAAAGACAAACACGCCTCCATAAACAACAATAATAAACAAAAACTGAGGATAATGCTGCTCAATACCAGAAGTCTAAACCTCAAAATGCACGCACTCAAGGCTCTCCTTAGTATGGAAGAAATTGACGTATGTGCAGTGACAGAAACCTGGTTCAAGGCTCCAGAGAGCACCCCAGCACTACCAGGCTATAACTCCTACCATACCTTTAGGTCCCAAAACCAGGACCGGAACACAAAAGGAGGGGGTGTGTCCATATTCATCAAGAACACCCACACCTCCAGACTAGTAGCACGTGGAATCTGAGACCATCCAAGTGCAATTGACAACGGGTAAATTGACTGTTCAATTTATAGCTTGCTACAGATCTCCCACCTTGTCTCAGGACCCTCACGCAGCATTCCTGAGAACATTAGAAAGTATGAAGATTCTACCCAACACCATGCTACTGGGTGACTTCAACTATCCAAACATTGACTGGGAAAACTACTCAAGCTCAAACGCCCTAGCCCAACGCTTCCTTGAGTTTATAAACTCAAACACCCTGGAACAGCTGGTCACCACTCCCACAAGAGGTGACAAATACTGGACCTGTTCATCACCAACATGGGGAATCTATGTTCCACACCTGAGGTAAACTTGTCATTGGTAAGATCAGATCACAAACTAATCAAACAGGACATCCACATCCTGATCCCCCCCCCACAGTCAAGGAAATCAAGGTAAAAAACTTCTCTAAAGCCAACTTCACACTCCTCAAGACCGAGGTGGGAAGTTTCAAAGCTCCCAATCAAATGGAAAATGATGACCCATCAGCAGAATCTTTTACAAGCGCATTCTATGAACACCTTCAAGAATGCATGGACCGAGCCATCCCAAGTAAAACCAAGACCAACTCCTCAAAAAAGAGGAAGCCAGTCTGGTGGACCCCGGCCATAAATAAACTTTACAACAGAAGGAGGAAACTCCTGCAAGATAGAACAAAATCCCAAAATAAGAAGGCATCTCTGATTAACATCAGTAAAAAACTGCGCTCCTTCATTAAATCATCCAAGGCCAACTTCGGAAGAAAAATAGCCAACGACTCTAAAGATAGCCACAAGGCCTTCTTTAACTATGTCAAGAGTCTAGGGGCAAACTCTCAGATATGCTCTGAGCTAGTGCATAATGGCCATAAATACACTGAACCAACCAACATTGCCAACATCCTGGCTGACAAGTTCAGTGCAAACTTCACCCCCCCCCCTCCACCAAAGGGGCTAGCACCCATCCCAGTAGAATGTGGCGCTCCAGATATCTCAGACACACAAGTAAAAACAGCCCTTGCAAAGGCCAAAAACACAGCATCAATGGGACCAGATGGTATCCCAGGTTATGTCTTACACGAGCTTCAAAATGAACTAACCCCCCATCTCAAAACACTATTCAAACTCAGCCTCTCTACAGGCTATGTACCCAAAGAATGGCGTATAGCAACAGTCATACCACTCCACAAAGATGGTGCCACAACTGACACTGGGAACTATCGCCCTATAAGCTTGACAAGCTTGGTTTGCAAAGCCATGGAATGCATTGTCATGGAGCTCATTAACAGGGACATTGGGAACCTCCAGACACTGGACCCCACCCAGTTTGGCTTTGTTAAAGGCAGATCTTGCCTCCTGAACTTGGTCGAATTCTTCAAAACAGTCACCAAGGCCAGAGATAAAGGGAAGGTGGTCCACACAGCATATCTGGACCTTGCTAAGGGGTTCAACACCATCCCACACTCAGGAATCACAGACAAACTCACCAGCTTAAATATCAACCCCCATGTCACGAGATGGGTTGCCAATTGGCTCTCAGACAGAACCCACATGGTAAGAGTGGCAGGTGCCATGTCTGACTCTAAACCAGTCACAAGCGGAGTTCCACAGGGGTCAGTCCTGGGACCCCTCCTGTTCGGTGTATAATTCTCCGAAGTACAGGCAAATGCAGAGGGACTGTGGCTAACCAAGTTCGCAGATGTCTGTAAATTGGGTGCAATAATTGACTCTCTGTCTGACACAGACATCCTGCAAAAAGGTCTCTTAGAGACAAACACCTGGTGTCAAAGTCACGGCCTCAAGCTAAATGCCAAAAAATGCATAGTAATCCCATTTGGGAAAAACAAAGTACCTACAAACTACCACATAGATGGGAATCCACTAAGTATAGAAGAAGTAATTAGGGACCTGGGTACCCAAGTAGATAGCATGCTCTCCTTTGAGAACCACATAGCCAAAACAGTCAGGAAATCCTTCTATGTGGCACACCTGATCACAAAGGGTTTCTCATCCAGATCCAAGGACATGAATGTGCCCCTTTACTCCTCACTCATTATGCCCATAATAGAGTACAATGCCCCATTTGGGATGTACCTCACTAGAAACCTGCAACAACTAGAATGACCACAGAAGTACCTCATTAAGAGGATTAAGGGCCTTAATCAATTGCCCTATGAAGCATGACTTAAAAAGTTCCAGCTCTTCTCAGTCGCTTACCGTCTGCTCAGAGGTGACCTATGCCTGACCTATAGGGCCATGTCAAATCCTGAACTAATGGACATGCTTCACCTCAAAAAAACAAGATCCCTCAGAACCACTCATTCTAGCAACTTGAACCTATGCACAACAATAAACAGGACATACTGGAGGGATAGATTCCTGTCCCAGCGACTCCCATCACTCTGGAATAGAATCCCAATCCATATTCGACAGAGCTCCTCTCTGACCGTCTTCAAGAGAAATCTTGATGAGTGGATGGGTAATCGTAAGTTCTACCCAGGGATCACTTCAGGAACCCTGTTAGACAGAGGCCCAGGTTACTAATCTAATGGGGAGGCGAAAGCCATAACTCTGTGAGTAGGTTTATAAATGCCCCTGGGAAGATAGCCTAGTACTTACCTATGAACCTATGAATCTATATAGATATAGATATAGATATAGATATAGATATAGATATAGTTATAGATATAATTATAAATATAGATATAGTTATAGATATAGATATAGATATAGATATAGATATAGATATAGATATAGATAAGTTGTGATTTTTTTAATAAATCATCACACTTGTTTTCTTAAGCAAAGATACATTTACTTAAAGAAACTCAAAACAAGCTTTACTTTTGCCAAGAAAATAATCAACTGGAGAATGTTAACAATATGTACTACAAAGTAAAAGTTCAGTACATTTGCCGCAATTGTGGCAACTGTTCAGCACAGATTTACCATATTTTCTTTAAAACTGACATTATCTCCATTCATTTTTTTAACAAGAAAAAGAAACAAAATTATGTTCCACTAAACAACATATTCCTTAAAATAAATACCCACAAGCCAGTGTTAAGTGGAAACAGTCAGTATTAATCCAGTTAAAAAAGTCTGTCACTGCCATTGACATAATAAAGAAGTTTGATACCAGAATATCTTCATTATGATACAGGTAACCTCTAAGTTCTCCGCTGCCATGACTTCTATCAACAAATACAGACTATTCAATGGACTACCGCATTGGGATCAATTGCACCAGCCTAAAATAGTCTCTTTTCACATGAACAATTCCAGAAACACAAGCTGGCCAGACTATTCTGGACATCCAATGATTTTTCCCATCTCTAACTTTATCTGGCCATAAATAACAGCAAGTTAGTATTAAATTGCAGTGTCACTGAAGCCCTTTTTAGAAGCAAGGCCATTGAAACACTGAATTTATGACTGGGTTGGATGTCAAGGATTTTTATATGCATTTTTAACAGATTTTCATGGAGAAATTGTTACTATGAAATGATTTTTCTTATATTTTTAGTATTTTATTAATCTATTATGTTTAATTAATGTTTTGTGGAGTTCATAAATTTCAATGCCATGGGTCAACTTATCCACACCCCCACCAGGGGCAGCAATATCCTGAACCTGGTTATTACCAACATGGGCAACACACCAGAGGTCAATTCCTTGTTGGTCAGATCCGACCATAAGCTAATCACCCTAAACATCCACATCACTCCCCACCCCCATTAGGGAAACCACATTAATAAATTTCTCCAAAGCCAACTTCACACTTCTTAAGACAGAAGTGAAAAACTTCACGACACCCATACTGATGGACAATAGAGGTATGACTGCTGAATCCTACACAAATGCACTTTATAAGCACTTACATGAGTGCATGGATCGTGCAATCCCTAACAGAACCAAGATGCTATCCTCCAAAAAAAGGAAGCCAATCTGGTGGTCCCCTGCCATAAACAAACTCTACAACAGAAGAAAGAAACTGTTGCAAAAAAAGAGTAAAATCCCATGCTTGGAGAAACTCCCTGTTCAGCTTCAGTAAGAAGCTGATATCCCTCATAAAATTTTCCAAAGCTAGTTATGAAAATAAAATCGCCACTGACTCTAAAGACAACCACAAAGCATTCTATAGCTATGTCAACAATCTCAATGGCAACACTCAGATCTGCTCTGACTTACAGCACAATGGCACTAAATATACAGAACCAACGGATATTGCCAACATCCTGGCAGATAGGTTCAGTGCTAACTTTACCCCTCTGTCATCCCCTAAGGGGCCCATCTCTATACCAGAAGAATGCAAAGTTCCTGTAATCACGGCTGCACAGGTAAAAAGCACACTATCCAAAGCCAAGAACACAGCATCCATGGGACCTGATGACATCCCAGGCTGTGTTCTACATGAACTACAGAACGAACTGGCACCCCACCTAAGTACCATGTTCAATCATAGCCTCACCTCAGGCTATGTGCCCACTGAATGGCGCACAGCGACAGTTATCCCACTCCACAAAGGGGGAGCCACCACAGACCCCAGAACCTACCGCCGCATTAGCCTAATGAGCCTGGTCTGCAAGGCTATGGAGCGTATCATCATGGAACTTATAAACAATGACATTGGTAATCTCCAAACTCAGGACCCCACCCAGTTCGGGTTTGTAAAAGGCAGATCATGTCTCCTAAACCTGATAGACTTCTTTGAAGCAGTCACCAAAGCCGTAGATGAGGGTAAGGTGGTTCACACAGCCTATCTAGATCTCGCCAAGGCTTTTGACACCATCCCCCACTCTGGAATTATAGATAAACACACTAAACTAGGTACAAATCCCTATGTCACAAGATGGGTTGCCAACTGGCTCACTGACAGAACCCACACTGTGAAAGTAGCAGACTCCAAATCCAACTTCAGAACAGTGACAAGTGGAGTACCACAGGGTTCAGTCCTGGGTCCTCTCCTGTTTGGTATCTACTTCTCTGAAGTACAGGCCAACACAGGTCTTTGGCTAATGAAGTTCGCAGATGACTGCAAACTAGGAGCCATAATCAAAACTCCAAAAGATGTGGACATCCTACAAAAGGGCCTTGCTGAGACAGATGCCTGGTGTCAAAGCCATGGCCTCAATCTCAATGCCAAAAAGTGCATTGTCATACCTTTTGGTAAAATCTCAGTACCCATGAACTACCACATAGGTGGTAGTCTACTTAACACTGAAAGTGTGATAAGAGACCTTGGGACACAGGTGGACAGTAGTCTCTCCTTTGATAATCACATCGCCACAGTAGTCAAGAAATCCTTCTATGTGGCACACCTCATCACAAAAGGTGTCTCATCCAGGAAAAAAGAGGTCATTGTTCCCCTCTACTCGTCACTCATTAGACCCATTATAGAGTACAATGCCCCTTTTGGTATGTACCTCACAAGACATCTACAACAACTGGAAAGGCCACAGAAATACCCCACAAAGAGGATTACCGGCCTCAAAGAGATGCCCTATGCAGACTGTCTCAAAAAACTGCAGCTTTACTCCATTGCATATCGCCTACTCAGAGGCGATCTCTGCCTAACACACAAAGCTATGTCAAACCCAGAGCTTTTAGACATGCTCCACTTAAAGAAATCCCAATCCCTACGAGTTACATGCTCTAGGGACCTAAACCTCGTCACCACAATAAACAGAACATGATGGAGGAATAGATTCCTGTCCCAGAGACTTCCCATACTCTGGAACATACTACCTATCTATATCAAACAAAGCTCCTCATTAGCACTGCTCAAGAAAAATCTTGATGATTGGATGGGAGATAGGAAATTCACCCCGGGGATCACTTCTGTGGCTTTGCTTGACAGTGGCACAGGAAAATAATTTTCTTGGATGGCGAAAGCCAGGGTACCTTTGGCTAGGCTTATATAGGCCCTAGGGCCAATAGCCTAGTACCTACCTATGAACCTATGTCATTAATGTATGAAATTTTGATTGGTTGGAGTATTGTTTAAATTCAGAGATTGTGTATGTGTTTATTAGAGTCTGAGGAAGCGATGAGTCATATCGCGAAAGCGCTTACTTTTAAACATTAAATTGTTCTATTATATTTGATACAGCCGTGGTCAGTTCGTTTCATTTGGACTTTTTTTAGTATTAAATTGTCCACCTGGAAACTGAGTCATGCTGGTTTAAAGACACCAGTTTTCTTTACTTCACAGTGCTATATTGTCCCATGTAATAGCCTTCTCATCACTCTTTTGCAATCAAAATACTCCAAATTTTAGCCAAACTACTGTAACCACCTGGTAGCACTAACACCATATATTAGGTATACTCACACACATACACACACACAGATATATATATATATATATATATATATATATATATATATATATATATATACGGGTCGACTTCGGATAATCAAAAATCCAAAATGGCGAAGACAAAAAGGCCAAGATGAGGATCATGAAAATGAAAATGCTGAAACACTTAAGTATTCCCAAGGCAAGTAACCATTTTCTCAACATGGGGAATCATGCCCTTTTCCCCACTGTAGTGCGATCCCAAAGTTGGCATATATAGTTAGATGGTGTGGAGGCACAGCCTCCACATCAGGGAGTGCGGGGGCATAGCCCCCCACCTTGGTGGGTTTTAGATAGTGCTGTGCGTTTTACTGAAGTGTTTGACAATTAAACCAATGTTAGGCTAGCACCAGTAGAAGATTTTCGCTACCCTTACATCTATGAACTTAGATGTTACAGTGGATGAATAAGCTTTTTTGCTAAATAATACAAATACCATTGTAAATTATGAAATTATGGTAATACTACTTGTTATTTTTGATTGACTAGATTCATTCCTGAAATAGTTGCTAACATTTCAGACAGTATTTTTACTTATATCCTCCACATTCCAAGCAATTCTATATTCTACACTTTCTAGAGAAAATATGAATTAATTAGGTTAGGTATTTTCTTCAGTATTGATAAGTTATTATTTAGTCATTTAATGGAATCTGACTCTTTGTGATCCCAAGCACTTTAGCATGCCAAACCTGTCTGTTAAGAAATGTTAAGTCCTTGCAAATTCATATTCATTATATCAGTAATACTGTCTATCCACTTTAGAATCTACTATCCCTTCTTATTTTGCATTGGATCCTTCCCAACATCATTGTCTTCTTCTTCTCTAAATTCCCTGTTCACATTATGTGGCCAAAGTATCTTTGTTTTAGTTTAACAATCAGGCCTTTTAGCGAACAATCTCGGTTTATTTCATTAAGTACTGACTGATCCAATATTCTTGCAGTCCATGGAATTTTCAGACGTATTCTCTAACACTAAAGTTCAAAAGCATCAATTTTTCAGCATATAGCCTTACATAGAGTTTAACACTTGCAGTCATGTTACTTCTGGAAAAATCATAGCTGTACTGACATTTACTGACAAAGTGACAGTTTTGCTCTTTACAATCTCATTGAGGTTTGCCATAGATTTTCTTCCAAAAGCATGCTAGGTATTTTAATATCTTTCATATATTTAGTTACATTGACTCTAATTCTGGAAAAGTTTGAAGTCTTCTTGGCACAGTGGTGAGAGATATGGATTTGGTTGGGGGAGGCTGGGTAGGGACATTTTGCAAAATATTGTTGTTTACTCTCTTAATTGCAGTTATTTTTTTATTGCAGTGGGATGATAGATTTTATTCTCTTTGAAATACCTCTTTCTTCTAGACATTGCTGTCAATATAAAGACAAGGAACCAGAATGGTATTCAAATTCCTCATAAGTGAACATTATCCTTTCATTTATTTTGCATACAAACTCAGACTGCATTTTATTGGAGACTCATATAGAAGATGAGCAATGGGAACACGTCTTTAAAAAGGAATAAGTAGCTTTTGAAACTAGATTGCATTCAAGCAAATCTGAAGTGGTTATTTGTGTTTAAAAATCACCTAATGTTAACACTAAAGTATCCATAGTTTGATTGCAAAGACAATTATATTACTTAAAATTAAAGATCAGCAGACTTTGTGGTCATCTAACCTTCAGTATGGCCATCATCATCATCATTATTATCAACCTTCTTTTTCCATTTTCTACATGGGCTCAGTGTGTTGTTTCAACTGCTGCCATCTCTATTTAGGGTGACTCTCCTACTTTCTTCAGCAGTCATGCCTTACTGTTACAGGTCTTCTCTCATGCACTCCCAGCTATCTCTTTGCTAGATGTCCTTAATTCCTCTTATATTCTTCCTGTCTTTACCAAATCTTTTTTACCAATTCATCTTCTACTTTCTTGCACATCTGCCCAAACCATTGTAATTTGCTCTCTTTAACCTTCTTGCCAATTATAGCTACTTTGGCTTTTGCTCTGATGTCCTCATTTCTTTGCCTTTCCCACAGTGTGTACTCTATCACTTATCTCAGGCATTTTAACTCCATCAGCTCTAGCCTCTGCAACTGCTCTGCCTTCCCTACTCAGGTATCTGTACCATACAGTAGTACTGGCAGCACCAGTGTTTTATACATGCTAATTTTCAGCTTCTTTGGCATTCTTCCATCACACACTACCCGGGACACTCTATAACAGCTGGATGCTGGCCCTCAGATTCTAGCTTTGATATCCTCATTCAGACCTCCCTTTTTCTCAACCAACCTCCTCAGATACCTCAAGCTGTTAACTTGCTGCAGTGTTTTCCCTGCTATATCTGTTTTCACCTTCTTGTAATGTCTTCCATTTGCTGCAATGACATCTGTCTTGTCAGCATGGTGGTAGCTTGAATATGGAGTTCCAGTTCAAAGATTGAACACAGACACACACACACACACACACACACACACACACACACACCTAGACGTCCATTCAACAAACTAGACTTTCAACCAATCAACTCTGCACTTCCAGCTGGCGACTGAACACGGTACTTCTTCTAAGATAGTAACTCTGTTAATTTTTCACAATTCAAGCATTTACTAGAAGGATTCAGATCTTGGTTCTTAATATATTAATCACAAGTAATGAAAGGAACTTATATAAGTGAAATATCATTACAATAAAATACACGGGAGTTCTGTTCTTACAAAACAATTTTAATATCATATGCACAATATATTGACGTGTTGAAACAAAAGAAAACTTGATAAAATTATATGGTTTACAATTAACTTTTATTTCAAAAATATGTACTATTAAAATGAACATCATTCGATGTCTCTTCTTTTTCATTACTCCCAATGTTCATATATCATTACCGAAAGATGTAGATAGTTCGAGGCTCCCTAACTTTTAGCTTTACTGGAATTAATATAAAATTATAAGACTAACCAGAAAACTTAAAGCCATATAAACCACTAACCTAAAATACAGTGTCTTATTTTGGTTAAAATCTGGTGAGTGAGTCTTAAATCTCTGAGTATTAACTGTGCAGTCTTAACTTCTTAACTGTTATAACATTACACAAGTTTTTCAATTCTTTCCAACAGTTAGTGTTTTAGACTTAAAAATAATTCACTCTCTATAACAGCTTGTAGTTAATACTCCAGATTTGACATCACAGGAAAAGGGACTCTGGTAGATTATTTTCACCATATTTAAAAAGCAAATTTCAAAACCTATACTTTTATTACCAAAACAAATTTTAGTATACATTTTCACAGTTCAAGAATCTGTCAAATCATAACATCTCTTTTTGAAAAGATGATGTACAGAAAAATATGAAAATATTCAATTATGCACACTCCATTCACTAAGCTGTTCTATAAGCAGCTCATGATAATCAACAATGCTTACATTATACCTACTAAAACAGCAATTTATTGTACAAATTCTGCAGCTCACCGTAGAGGGTATGATTTAAATGTTTCTTATATAATACATAAATGTTGGTAATTTCCCAACATGCAAAGAGTTTAGCATTAACATCTCTAGATTTGATCGACCACAGTTTAACAAGGCAGTCTGCTATTGTATATATATATATATATATATATATATATATATATATATATATATATATATATTTATATTTATATATCTCACAGACCATCACGCTAACTAGGAAAATATGAAGCTATGAAGCTCCTTATGATAATGTTTGCTTTTATACCATTTTATATATTGAAAAGTTGTCTTATGTTAATATAGACTAAAGTAAATCATTTTTCAAATGTCTCTATAATATATCTAAGGATCAATGAACAAAATAATAAATTTAAAAAAAAATTTTTAACTAGGTATCCATATGAAAATGATTATTTAAAATTTATGCTGTAAAGAAAGAGGCATTGTATCAATGGTAAGGGTTCTTTTGTCCTGGACTCTTGAATAAACATACATTACACCAAGTAATATTTGATGACCTTTATTAAAATTCCATAAACAACTTTATTGACCAACTAATATTTTATTTATTAAAAACAGCATAAACATCCATATAACAGTTAACTTAGGGCAGTGTGACCCTGCTCACTCAACAAAGTAAGCAGCATCCTTACCTTCGCTCACTTACTTTCCCTTATCAAGCAGTCCAACCGCTCACTTGAATTTCCAAACTCATTGAAATAAACATCCCACCAAATAAGCAGTGTCCTCATCAACATTTGCTTACTTTATTTATCAAGCAGTGCCCAAATGCTCACTTACGCTTCCCAACTCATTCAAATGAACCTCAAACACCAGAAGGGGAACAGAAGAGGGACAAGCCTGCCCCTCTTCTCCACCTCCCAAAAACAACAACAACCACACAATCACCAATGCTCCAAACAGAGATGGAGGGCAGATAGCAAGTTCACTCCAAAATGTGATTCCTTACTCAGTTACACTCTCACAAAACTTATTGAGCTCCTCCATACCTTTACCTCATTTCCTCCCCACATCCTACTTTCCTATTTAACCCTCCCCCAACTAGCTTCTTCCCTTATCTTCATAAAACCCGTTACTACCTCTATCTTAACTCCCACCTGAAGGGGTCTATATTATATGAAGGAAAGTTCATAATGTCGAACGCTCTGAAAAGCAAAAATGCCAGACCTCGAAGAGCTTCTTGTGGGATCGCAGTACAGTGCAGATTGGAATATTTGCCCTTTCCTCACTGTAGTGTGATCTCGGAGTTGGTATATATATTTAGAGGAGGGTGTGGGGGGCACAGCCCCCCACAATAAGGAGTTTGAGGATCAGGTATTTTTGCTCTTCAGAACGTTCAACATTATGAACATTCATTCATATAATATAGACCCACATGAAGATGCCCTGGGACAAATTGGTCTGTTACCAAACCTCATTTATTGCAATTTGTGAGTGGAGAATAAATTCAGAATATTATACTTCAGCACTTATTTATTGCCTTGGTAATATACATTTTGTGACTCATCTCTTTTCTGCATCTTAGCATTGCTATACCTTTTGTGATGTACAAGCCTTTTCTTTTCAGCTTTGCAAATATTATATATATCGCTCTTCTTGCTTGGTAATTAATGATAAAAGCATTATACCTGCTTATGCAACCTGTTCTTTTGAACTGACAAAAACGGGTTATAGTAATTATGTTTATGTTACACATAATCTCAGCATTTTCTTTGCATATGCTTAATAGGTTTCTGAAATGCTGCAGACTGATAAAGAATATGCATGTTGCACATCTCTTACATTTCTAAGGTAAAACACAAGAATTTGTCTTATAGTTTGTACTTTATTCCTAAATCAACTGTATTATCCTCACAGAACAGCAGGATTCATAAAGGTTACTACAAGGTTTACACTATCCCTGGGATTCATTCACAATAATATACACTTCACGCAAAGCCTACACAATTTAAGCCTGTTAGTTTGATGAGCAGCAGAGCTCATTAAATATGCATGCTGCTTATCTCACTTACTTGTCCTTAAGCAGCTTTTCATGGCCAGCAGAAGTGTTGGTAGCCATGAAAAGGTGCAGGGAAGCTCAAGCACATAATGAAAATAAAACAGCGTGCCTACAGGCAAACCTATTATGCAAGCACACCTGGATAACTTATATAAAGGGCAAGTTAACTGAAAGAATTAATATGCAGTGAAAGTTAAATAAAGAGAATGTACACAGAATGCAAAGGGATTAGTGCAGAAATAAGCAAGGGCAAGGGTAAATGGGCAAAATGAAAGTAGTCAAATATGCATAAATCACAAAGAACATTGTTAACAGAAATGCTTCCATATTGATGTAATAATAATTACTCTTGTTCATAATTCTTGAACCATGCAAATAAATAAAAATGGACAAGCTAAAAAGGAAGAGTGAGGGACATAAACCAACAGTGTAACAAAGGAGAGTAAATGTGCTATAAATGTTAATGAAATGCAGAGGTGATATAACAGTTATCAAGGACAGTAGATGTAGTATGGGATATTTGCACAGACTGCAGTTATAGCATATGAGATGTATATACATGAAATTTATTTGTGCTGACAGTACTGCTGTATCCTCTGTGTCATGTACAGTGAAGAATACATGAACCCTACTACTGTTGTGTCATGCACATAAGAAAGGAACATGTTCTTGCCATGTGTTGTCATTTGCAACCATAGAAGGAGGGTGTGTTACCTTTACATGTGTTAGAAAGCATGTGTTATATATTCATGCAAATCCTAAATAATAATATCATAACACTCAAAATATACAAGTGACAAATCACACAGATATGATGACATGTCATTAGTTCAAGGTCACCAGTTGTAAATAAGGCATAGCTACTACACGATTATACTGGGCATGCTCACAAGAAATTGTAGCTAACACTGGCATAATGGCAGGTAAATAACACAAACACACAGGAAAGTGTCCTAACATAAGCCCACTTACACTTTACGATGATCTTGCATCATGCCATAATAGAAGAAATGTTATATAAGCCCTTGTGTCCTATAAAGCTCTACAGTGTGAACAAAAGAATTACATTAATTCATAAATATTTGGATGAAGATATGCAATACAGAGCATTATTATTTAGAAAATAAGTAATGCCTGTGAGCAATCAGTGGCATACTCAACATTAACATCTTGCCAGACTCGAGCACTAGCTAGGACAAACATCAGGAAGCTGCATATCAGCCACTGATTCCACAGAAATAGGCATACCATTTGCATCTTGACAACACCATTGACAGGCTTACAGCACTTTTCTGTGGTTATGGGTAGCATGAGGCTTTAAGGCCCTCTAACTGTGCTATAATTATTTCCTTTGCCTAAGGGTCTCCAGTCTGATACAGTTATCTGATAGATTTCACCAGATTCAACCCCCTGCCTGTCATACTACACTTTATACAGATCTGCATATTGACTTCATGTACCACAGGAGATAATACTGGAGCTTGTCACAAAAAATTGAAATTAATGTGTGAAGTAAAAAAAGAGTTTTGATGATTATTTGTACAATATTAATTTGTCAGAATGATGACAAGGAGGTATCTATGTTAATGTTCATGCAGCTGTGATCAGTCCATTATCAATGTTTCTTAGCTAAGGGAGCTTTACCTTTTGTTTTGTACACACACACATTGTCCCCAAACTGAACCTCACTCTATCTCTGTAGATATGTTATACAAGTCAGTACTAAATGCATGTGCCACATGAACACTCACATGACTACATTCCCAGAACAACTGCATCATTGTCATGAAATTACAAAATGTGTTTATATCTGTTTGTTCAATGTAAAAATGGATAATAATAACTTGATGTAGTGTTGTTTGTAAGTCAGGACATTCAGCTAATGTTGCCCATTGCTGGAATCATACAGCAAGCTATGTAAGTCCACAGACTAACAGCATATGTATGAATCAGATGCATCACAGTAGAGGTCTTAGCACAACTTGAGGCTCCACTTATGTAAAGTCATTGCATCATATTATCGTATTGCAAACAATTTGTATGAGATAACAGGGATGGCAGAAGTCTCCACCACTGTGATTGTGCACATTATAACTGTGGTAGATGTCATTCATGTATAAAAGTATAAGGAACAGAGTTCTTGCAGTCAGTCAATGTGAGTTTCGATCTCTTAACTATGTGATGACAGAAGGTACGTGATATTGTGAAATATGAACATACCACATTATAATTATTGCTACAATTGTGAGATATTTAGGTATTTGAAGGAATGCCATCATGTTATTATTGCAAGGCATATGTGTGCCTGTGATTTGGTTAAAACACTGTTCTATATGTCTGTCACAAAACATTGCCTATCGCTAGGTATACCTAAATTGATGCAGACATCACTGTGACAGTAGAATGGCCATCATGCACAATATCCAGATAATTACAGAGCTGAGCACATGCCTTAGGTAACAACATACAGAAGATTGTTCCATTCCCTCATACCACAGGAGAAGCCTTAGTATGTCTCTTAGGAAAACCAAATTTCATCAAATGGCATCATCTGTATTAAATAAAGCATTTTGTTTTTGTGAGAAATGAGCAGAGGTTCTTGTAAGAAGAATCCTCAGCTATACATGTACATAGCAGATACCTGGTTGACAACATTGTAACCTACATGCACATTAACATTCATACTAACACAACTGAATCTAAGTAGTAATGGCTGGATTTGAACAGACTACCTAAGATCACAAGGTACAGAACACTTCCTGAATCACATGTGCCACACCATATGATGGTTTACAATAGGGTGACATTTCTTCTAAAAAGGAAGGAAAGTGGTTAACGACATCTTATATGCATGCGAATCCTTTTCAACATAACATGACAGAGAAACACACACCCACAGTAGTCAAACATTGCTAGATTAAAACCACCTGCATACCTATTTAGTTATATAGTCTAGAGAGCACAGTACCAATAGCCAGTGTCACAGGATAAGTCATACTGCAACTTTGAAGTAGTTCAGTTTTGAAAGTGTGAAGTAATTATTGGGTTTCCAAAACTGAGTTTTACCTGGGAGTACCAGAAATTTGTAAGGTAGCCTTCTCCCAGTGAAAATAATTCTTATAAGTCAAAGTTTACATAAAGGGTGTTGTCATGGAACCACTTGTACATGGCAGTTCAAACAAACACATTATTTAAGCAATGTTGGATTTAAGCCCTCTGTTATCTAGTTATAGGAGAAGTCCAACTTTTATAGTGAGAGAGTGCACTTATGAAAGGATAACTTCATCAGTGTGTTACATAGAAGACATCTGTGGTAAATGTGGAATAAGGCGATGGAGGACTACTTAAATGCTTCTCCTGAGTGGAAGTAGATACATCACATCTGTTGAAAAGGTTATATGTACCTGACATTTAAGCCATAAACACAAGTTCATCACTGGGGGATTTGAACCTATTAAGTATCTATATAGACAATCAAGAGAACACAGTATTAACTGCAAATACCACAGGAGGAGTTTGTTGTTTTATAGTGAAAGAGTGCACTTATGAAAGGATGGCCTCATCAGTGTGTTGCAGAGCAGATGTTTGTGGTAAAAGTGGGATAACAGAATGGGGGAGTCCTCTCCCAGCTTTAATGTTTCTCCTGAGTGTAGGTAGATAGAGCACATCTGCTGAGAAAGCTATATGTACCTGATATTTAAGCCACACACACAAGTTCACCACTGAGAAATCAAAATGTCCTACCTGTCTAGGTACACAGTCTAGAGAACCCAGAATTAACTGCAAGTGCCACAGGAGAGGTCTGACTTTTAAGGAGAGAACACAGTATTAAGTGCAAATACCACAGGAGAAGTCTGACTTTTAAGAAGAGACAGCGTGGACTTTTGACAGGATGACCTCACTACTGTGTTGCAGAGAAGATGTTGGTGTTAAAACTGGAAGATCTGTGTCCAGAGTTAAAGTTTCTCTTGAATAGACGTGGACACAGTACATCTGCTGTTGAAGCTTTACTTACTTGACACTAGAACCACACACATACAAGTTCACCAGAGTCAGATATGACCCACCTACCTAACTAGTTACACAATCTAGTGAACACAGTATACACCACAAGTGCCACAAGAGAAGTCTGACCCTTAAGGGGAGAGACTGCACTTCTGAAAGAATGACTAGTGTTAAAAGTGGGATATAGTATAGACAGAACTGATAATAGAACCACACACACACACACACACACACACACACACACACACACACACACACACACACACACACACACACACACAGACTCACACACGGACACACACACACACATATGCACACACACACACACACACACACACACACACACACACACACACACACACACACACACACACACACACACACACTCACAATTTGGCCCACCTACCTAATTAGTTACACAGTGTAAAAAACACAGTATAGAGTGCATTTTGATGGGATAGCCTCATTATTGTCTTGCAGAGAAAATGTTGGTGTTGAAGGTCGGATAAAGTGTAGAGAAAGCTGTGTACAAATTTAAAGTTTTCTCCCAAGTGGAAGTGGGCACATCACACTTGTTAAAGTTTATTTACCTGACACTAGAGCCACAGGCACACACACACACACACACACACACACACACACACACACACACACACACACACACACACACACACAAACACACACACACACACACACACACACGCACACACACACAAGTTCACCACTGTCAGATTTGAATGACCTACCTACTTACACAATCTGAAAAACACATTATGAATTACAAGCACTACAAGAGAAGTCTGACTTTAAAGGAAACTTTACTGAAATGTACAAAGTGTGGAAAGGTTACACACCATTGTAACAAAGTTGCAAGTTTAACCATTGGAGTGCAGGCATACATTAAAAGAGTGAACTAACTGAGTCAATACCATTATGAAATCTATTAACCAAAACAGTTGTACAACCTATTCACATAATTCTCTGTTGTAATTTTTTAACTGTCTTTTCCTGAAGGGCATCTCAGGTAAGATCATTTGCATGGCTGATAGCAAAGTATTAGTGCATGTGTAATTATATCTTTAGGTGTTAAACATAGAATGGGAATTAGTAGTAGTTTATGGTGCCCCATACTGTTTGTGCAAATAAGCAGTATAGACATACAACCATGTCTGAATCTGGTGGAATACAAAAAATACATTGATTCTAGTCATATTCCATGTGTCATGATAGTTGCAGTCCTGCACTCCTTAAATGCATGTATAATACAGGTGTAATAGGAAACATTTGAGGGACCAAGTATGTTATTGCTGGTAGAAACATGGCTTATGGAAACAATATTGGATCAAGGAGGTTTATTTGATGGCAAACAAGAGCTAGGAAGAGTTGAACACTGCAGACAGAAATACATGCATAGACATACTAAGAGATTAGTTTATGGTTCATTTCTGTAAATATTTGTACTGTGTTATCTTGCATTTTCTAACTTACATAAATTTATCAGTGGTGTAAACCTTGACTCTAGAGGATTGTCACTGTTGAAGTGACACCCAATCCCATGTGCCGACATGGGAAAAAGGGGCTGTGGATGGAAGAATAGATACATTTCTAATATAAAATCTATGGCTTTTCCTAATGTCTCGAGTTGTCAATGATTCTCAAGATATTTTCAAGGGTAGGGAAGACAATAGCAAACATTAAGATGCATAAATGTGTGCATCCTTTTCAACTCTGCACACGTCAGATGTATTGCTATGTAAAATAAAGTATTTCCAACATAGATAATGATGTTATTGAGGAGTAGAAAGATATAAGGGGATACTATTGTTTCACAACATATGCAGTCAGCTTATGCACATAATATTAAGATGTGAAAACATTGAATAAATGTATGACATATGTCTGGATTCAAACCTTTGACAGTATAAAATAAAGGTGGACAGACATGAGGATTACGTCAGCTTATCTCAGCTCAACCCATAGGAGCTCAGGAATTAAGTTTAACTGACACATTTTAAGGGACACTGACAATAGATTCAAGCAAGGGAAAATGTAGACATCAGCCTTCTTCACTGTAAGGACATGTGAACATCCCATAAGGTGTACATGACATCTATCAGCTACACAAATTGTCTCACAATAGCACTATCAGTCTTTATTTCACACTGGGGATAAGTACATTTGTGCAAAGAGAACCATGCTAATACGGCTGAAATTGAAATCTTCATCTTTTGCCATAAGATGAGACATGGCATTTAACATCACTCAGCACTGGTGTATGATGTTAACCCCTGTGCAAATTCTGAGTACAAAAAAATAAGGCTTTTTGATGGTCTGTTTTTGCCCATGTGTGTTGGGTGTGCTTCTATTTCTTAGACAAGATTAAATGTGTGGAAAAGGGGTTAATATGGCAGTGGTGAAACAGGAGGCAAGCAGAGGGTAGGACACATGGGAAAGAATACATGAATTTGGAGGGTGTTGATGGGAATGCACCATGTTTTTACAATAAAAAAAGTAGAATTGTGCACAGACTTTAATGACTGAACCATGACTAAACCAGAGATGAGTGACAAAAGCAGATGACATATAGGTAAAGTGGAGAGTTGCATAGAGGGATAATTTTTTTGTGGGGCAGTTGTCCATTTTGAGGAATGAGAGGATCAGGTAGGTAGATCAGGCTAGGTAACCTCACAGATATACAGGTCATACAAGACAGACAGGAATGGTAATGGACACAAAAGGTTGGTTGACACCATGATTGGGGACAGGTAGTGGCATCAGAGGACCATCCACATCCAGCTTGCAAGCAGTGAAAATCTAGTCCTTACAGTCAGAACTGTCATCAGTGTCTCCTGTGTCAGTTGCCTGGGTCAGTGCCAGATGCAGCATCAATTTGGCAATACAGATCAGGACCATTTCAACCCTTTCAATTGGACACCAAGACCTTCTCCATTATGCCCTGCACCAACCCTGTCACTTCCTAACGGGTAACAAAATCAGCCCCTCCACTAGTACTACTTCCCTGAGGGTACCACTGTACAAGCAGCTGGGATAGAGCTATGTGATGCAGGGGGAGCAGGTAAGGCAAGAATTGAGGAGCAAGCACTGACAAGTTGTGACCAGGATGTGCTGGGTGTCTGTGCTACCTGTGGTGTTGCCTCTGTTGTCACATGTGGAGATACTGTGGGTCAAACCACAGTGATTGGTTTTGCTTCCTGTGTTGATGGTCATTTTGTTTTCAGCAGAAATGTATTAAAATATATTAAATGTATTAAAAAATAAAAAAGAGGTAAGGTGGGAAAACAAAAAAGAGAGAATTAGATAATTGGCTTGTCACGTTATTTTATTTCAATACATAAACAAATGTGAGAAATAAATATGTGAAACTTTGCCACATTAATTTATGATGAGAAGACATAAATGTGTTATAAAATCAGTCAATCATAATGATATGCTATAACAAATGCAAACATGTATTTGACTATGCCATATCAAATATATGTTTTCAAAGTTAATAATTGCATTTGCAAAAATTGAATTGTTAATGTCATGCGGTACTGCAGTTAGTATTTTATAAATATTATTTATGAATACTATCCCACAAATTTTATAAATATTATTTATAAATGCTATCCTGCAAAAAAATCTAATGTCTGTTTCTAGGTATTTATCCCACACACACAATGAAGCTGGTGTACTCATTGCCTAATGCAATCATTAAGAGTTATTGAGTCAGGCATGTATGCTTCATATCAAAGTTTAGGTATGTGTGCTCAAGGTGATGGACTGAAAACACTTTTATGCTTTGCATTCAGACCTGATGCATACTTACAATGTACCTCTCCTCTGAGGTGAGTTAATCCCTCCTGATGCACCTCAAGGTCTTCTGAACTCTCTTCTGCAGCTGTACAGAAGAGGAAAGACAAAAATAATATGAAAGTATAATAACTGTCTTGGCTGGCTAATCAATGCTATGTCATAGAATGTTGAATGGTCACTATACCTACACAAAGGAGGAGTGTTTTCAGTCTTAAATTTATCCTCCCATTGGCTCTAGAGGTCCCACCTGTGCCTCTTCATGTCATTGTAGTGGTGATGGCATTACTCCCACTGTGTGAGATGCCAGTTACACCAGAGACAGTCTTGTCCAAGTAACTCAAATCCTCAGCCTTATACTGAGAGCTGGTATAACCGCCCCGAAGCACAGTCTGGTTGTAACAATTGGCAAGGACTGTCAAAAACATCCTGGATCCTCAACACCCTACCTTTGCACTAAATGGAACGACATTCCTACCTTCATCAGCCATAGCTGCAGAAGTCAAGATAGAGATATGTGTCTAAATTGGTTTCCAATTCAGATCTCACATGTAACAGCTAGTGTGCAAAGCTTTCACAGCTGCATTTGTGCAATTAAAAGCACAGCAATGGCTTGACAGATACATTGGCAGTGATTACATCAAAAAGCATAGACAGTATGAAATACGGCAGTGAGATATGACCATGTGTGATTCTTAACATACTGACACATGTTCCAATGGTAAGCATTGAAATACTTCATGCTGTTTGTCATAATCATTGTTGGTTGGAGGAAAAATGGTATGACTTGCGACATATTGGGTTTTGGGATGTAAAGACTGGTATGACGGAGTAGTACCATCTGGAATTTGAATCCTCGAGAAAAAGTGGGTAAGATGTTAAACTTTGCTTATTAACTGTCAGTACCATATGATAGTTTGCCTTTTAATAAGCTAATTAAAGATATAGTAACTTAATAATTAAGGAGATATATTTCAGATATGCCTGTTTGTGTGTGACTTTAAGTGGCCATGGCACTGCATTTTTATGTTAAAAGCATTTTAGTGGTGGTGAATGCATAATTTGAGTAATACATGGTAGGGCATGCTGCATAAATACTTCAAAAAACATACTGTCTTAAACACATACTTATGACATGTGATGAGTCATAATAATTATAACAAATCTACTGTGTACATCATACCTATGCAACTGCATTTCAAATTAAATATTATCGTTGTCATGTTTAACATAATTTACACTTATTATATTGACCTTATTTATCAAGCATTATTGATACATTTGTTAACATAAGCATAGTTGTGAAACTCATTTGTATTTAGTGTTACAATCTGGATCAAAATTGTTGTGACAAATAACGTTCTGACCCATCTTTGTAAAATTATCTATAATATGGATTCAAACCCTGTACTAGTTGTTCTTTTTTTTAAAATATTGCACTTATACCTTGAGCCACAGAGACAGGCCGCTGACAGGTGCATTTTCCTCTCCCAGTCTTATCCAGAATTCTGATGACTGCACACTGGTGCAAGGTTAATTTGCACTACAGACGGCAGCGAAATTACATTTTTCACTTTTTTCCTTCAGACATGAACCATGTTTGTCAGCTGCTGAGTGGAGTGCAAAGTCATTATAAAAAAGAGAGAGAAAAATGAAGGGAAAATTAAAACAATCAAAGGGTGTATTGAGCAATGACCAGAAAAGAAGAGCATTATAGTGACACATTCATCCTTCTCACATCCTCTTGCCACATCAAAACTTAAATTTTTGGCACACATTATCAGGTCTTTAGTTAATACAAAATAATGGGAAATGGGGCAGATAAAGTACAGTTGTGTGCACTTACCATAAATGTAGATATATGAGTGTATTCACTGTTGCAGTCATTACATTTGGGTAATCTGCGTGGCAGGTTGCCTTCAGTCAGCCTGATTAACAAAGTCTTGGGTCCTGCGTCAGTTGCCATTTCTTCTTCCATGATGTCAGGTCGTCAGGGGTATAAAACATGCAGCTGGCGCCATTACATCAGTTTTTCTTGCCCCAGATGTCAGGTGCCCCCCCCCAATGGGGAGCAAAATAAAATTAAAAACACAGAAATATACCTCCAACCAAAAGCAAGTCCACCAAAAAGGCTTTTAAGCATAGTAAAAGAAAGTAGAGGTATAGTAAGAGAAAAACAGTGGGCTGGAGGGAGGGTAACCAGGACTGCAATAGTGAATACACTTGAACATCCACATTTATGGAAAGTGTACACAACTGTACTATGTTATTTGTGTTTCACTGTTGCAGTCATTACATTTGGGTAGATTCCCAAAGCTATGGTTGGGAGGATGGATTTATACAGCATTAGGAGCAGCTATAAGGCCCTGCAAGACAGCAGTGGCAAAGCCAGCTCTGGATTTAGAGAAAATTGGTAAATGGTAATGCTTGGTGAAAGTATGAACTGAACTCCAGGTAGCAGCATCTAGAATATCCCTGGTAGGAACACCTCTGAGAAAGGCTGCAGAAGTAGACGCAGCCCTGGTGGAATGAGATCTGATCCCCTGGGAGATAGGTTTTCCATGGTGCTTATAGCTGAAATGAATACAATGGCTTATCCATTTAGAGATGGTTTGTTTTGAAATAGCCTTTCCCTCTGCCCCTGCAGCAAATGCTACCAGCAGTTGTTCAGATTTCCTTCGAGGTTTAGTCCTGTCCAAGTAGAATCTAAGTTGTCTGTGCACATCCAATGAATGCAGAATCCATTCCCCTTTGTTCTGTGGATTGGGAAAGAAAGTTGGCAAATGAATGGACTGATTAAGAGCCGCACTGGATACTACCGTGGGCATGAAGGATGGATTGGTCCTGAGTGACACCCTGTCTGCATGAAAGATGATGAAAGGCTCCACTGCCATAAGGACCTGTAACTCAGATATCCTTCTTGCTGAAGTGATTGCTAGAAGGAAGGCTGTTTTCCAAGAAAGAAATTTTAAGTCTGCAGTAGCAGCTGGCTCGAAAGGAGGTAGAGTGAGATTCTCCAATACAAAGTTAAGGTCCCAGGCAGGGGTTGGATCTCTCCTGGGTGGTCTCAAGTTTTTGGACCCTCTGAGGTACTGCTTGAGCAGAGGATGAGAGAAGAGGGGAGGTTCTGTGTTATAATGAGCTGAAATGGCTGAGGCGTGGATTTTCATGGAGGAAAAAGACAGGCCCTTGTGAAGTATCTCAGTTAAGTATTGTAAAATCTGAGGTAAATTGGGTGCTGCTGTGCTCATCCCTTGAGATTGATTCCAAGCACAGAATCCTTTCCATTTGTCAGCATAAGATTTTCTAGTGCTAGGTCTTCTCACCTCCAAGGCGACATCCATCACAGGTTTGCTGAGGGATGCTAAGGGTGAATTTAAGTGATTAGCCAAGCTGCAAGGTTCAATGTTGGGAGCTGAGGGTGCAGAATTTGTTTCTCTTGCTGAGACAGTAAGGAAGGTGTCTGAGGCAGGTGCCATGGAGAAATTTGTGACACACTGTGCAGGAGTGGGTACCAGTGTTGGTGTGGCCAGTCTAGAGCAATCAAAATTATTCTTGGTTTGTCCTGTTTGACGTTTAGCAGAACTTTTTTTAGAGCAGAGGCAGAGGGGGAAAGGTGTAGACTGATAGTTTTTTCCAGCTGAATGACAGAGCATCCACTTTCCAGGCTTTGTTGTGAGGAGTCCTTGTGCAAAATTTGTCCAACTGGTAGTTGTGGGAGGAGGCAAATAGATATATGTCTGGGCTCCCCCATTTGCTTGTCAACATGTTGAAAATCCATGGTTCCATTTTCCACTCGTGTGGGTCCATGAGATTTCTGCTTAGTCCATCTGCCAGTGTATTCAGTTTTCCTGGCAGGAATTGAGCTTGTAGTTGCACTTGGTAGCTCAAGGCCATGTTCCGCAATGCCATGGCCAGTCTGCAGAGGGGGTAGGAATGTGTACCCCCCTGCTTGTTTATGTACCACATAATCATGGTGTTGTCCGTCTTTACCATTAGTTGTCCTGGATGAATGTACTCCTTGAAGGCTGTTAGAGCATTCTGTACAGCTAACATTTCTTTTTGATTGATATGTAGGTACATTTGATTTGGGTTCCATTTGCCCTTAATGCACTTCCCTGCCAGGTGAGCCCCCGATGCATAGTCTGATGCATCTGTAGTTAGGGTTTGGGTGGCAGGGGGTAGTGTGAATAGCAGTCCCTTGTTTTGGTAGCAGGCCTCTGCCCACCATAGGAACTCCAGGCATAGGCAAGGTATGATAGGAATCATTGTTTCCAGGCTGTGACAATGTTGACTCCATAGACTTTTTAAGTACCACTGAAGTTTCCTCATATGCAGTCTTGCATATGGAATTAGAAGAATGCAGGAGACCATGAACCCCAAGGCTTGCAGTATTTATCTTGCAGATAGCAGGGTTTTTGTGGCCACTTGTTTGAAGTAAGTTACCAAATGAATTTGCTTTTCTGGTGTGAGGAAAGCCATCTGGGCAGTTGTATTCAAGCTTGCACCCAGGAATGTAATCTGTTGAGAGGGTACCAGTTGTGATTTCTTTTCATTTATGGAGTACCCTAGACAAGTTAGAACCCTTTTTACAAACGCCATATGATTTATAAGCATGGCCTGGTTTTCTGCCTGAATTAGACAATCGTTCAGGTATGGATATATTTGAATGTTTCTTTGTATGCAAAATGCAATTCCTGGACCAAGACACTTTGTGAATACCCTAGGTGCAGTAGACAAGCCAAAGGGCAGTGCAGAGAACTGATAATGCAAATAGCCTGCTTTGAAGTGTAGGTATCTTCTGCAAGATTCCCTGATTGGGATATGCAGGTAAGCATCTTTTAAATCTAGAGTTGCCAACCAGGCATCTTTGCCTAGCATAGGAAGTAACTGGTGAAGAGTCAGCATCTTGAATTTTGAAATATCCAGAAAGGTGTTTAGAGTAGACAGGTCCAGAACTGGACTCTAAGATTTGTCTTTTCTGGGTACCAGGAAAAGCCTGGAATAGAAACCGTGTCCCTTTTCCTCTTCTGGTACCGGTTGAATAGCCTCCATGTTTAAGAGGGAAAGTATTTGTTTCTGAGCCTCTGCCCACTGATTTGGAGGCAGATCTGGCCACCCGTTTATTGTTGGCAATGTGTGGAAATTAAATCTGTATCCCTGGGATACTATATTTAAAACCCATTTGTCCTGGGTTTTGAGTTCCCAGTTTTTTGCATGAAGAGCAATCTCTCCCCCCAAAGGGGCGACTGAAAGATAAGTGCTTGGCAATTTTAAAGGAAAGTCATTGAGACTGTTTATCATAGGGTGGTGTCTTGTTATTTCCAGATTTGGAAGTGGATGCCCCCCATTGCTTAGTTCTGAAAGTCCCTTGGGACTGAAACCTGGTGCTTTTGGTGTGTCTGGGTTTGGTTTGAGTGGATCTGGAAGAAGTTGGAAAGGACCAATTCTTAGTAGGCCAGTGCCTACTAAATCTTGGAGGTTGCACTTTTAAGAAATCTTTTACAGTTTGCATATATTTAGCTTTATCTTCCATCTTTTTTAGAACTTCTTCAGCCTTATTGCCAAACAGGCGGTCCTGATTTAAAGGAGCATCCAACAGTTTTGCTTTAACATGATCAGGCAGAGATTCCCCAAAAGAAAAATCCTCAGGGGGGAAGCAGAGGGAATGGAATCTTCTGCATCAGAATCCTCATAAGTAGGCATGGACAAACCCAGGTCATTGGAAGAATTAGAAGAAACAGAGTCCTGATCATAAGATTCATAGTCAAGGTCAGTCCTAGGCCTCTTAGAAGGGGGGTGACTACTCCTGATTAGAGTAATAAGATCTTCAGCCATTTGATCATTTGTTTTTTAGGCATAGGGGCCTGAACATGTGGCCTGGGTGTCAGTTTTTTTAGATATTAATTGAGATTTAGGCCTTAGAATAGAAGGTGGAGGCGGTGTAATATGCAAGCTTGTAGGCCTGAAAACACCCTCAGAAGCTGATGCCTGCACAGCGTCTCTGGACCCATTCAAGGTAGAGACATCCGCGGGTTCCATAGGTGAAGCATCTCGCAGCATACCGGATTCCGAATGGGTCTCAGAAGAGGCCTGTGAGTCAGAAGTAGTGGGTATCAGGGACTGCAAAAGCACCTCATTGAGTACCGGTGAACTGTCGACTGGCTTAGGAGAAGCGTTGTCGGCAATGTGGAACCTCAACGGCCTGTCTCTGTCTTTTTCTTTGCATTTTTTTTTCAGAATTCCGGTAGTCGGATGGTTAACTGACGTCATTTCTGGATAATTAAACTGAGAACCAAAATATTTAGAGGCAAAAATGTACCAACGATGGATAGTGCACTGATTAAATAAAGTACAAAACCAACAGCAAGGTACTTCGTGGTCAGGACCTAGGCAAGGAATACAGTACAAATGAAAATCGTTATGAGGTATTTGCTTCCCACAAGTAATGCAATTATTAACTTTTACTGACATCGGTAAGGAGCAAGAAAAAGTTCCCCCAATGGGGTACTTAGCCTTAAGTTGAAGACTTCAGTTCTGAAACTCAAAAATGAAAATTTCAGGAGTCGGCCGACCAGCACTTGTGAAGTGCTTCTGCTTCAGGCACCGCAAGGCAAGAAAAACTGATGTAATGGCGTCGGCTGCATGTTTTATACCCCTGATGACCTGATGTCATGGAAGAAGGGACAGCAACCGACGCAGGACCCAAGACTTTGTTAATCAGGCCGACTGAGGGCAACCTGCCAGCAGATTACCCAAGGGTAATGACTGCAACAGTAAGACACGAAGAACATCAGCTCACATGTTGTTAGGAATATTGAGAATTTTTTTGAGTTTCCAACAAAAACACAATCATATACCAAAATGTGTGTCAATATTTGTTCACACCCCTTTCTGTAAAATTATCTGTAAACTGGATTCAAACCCTGCATCAGCTGTCTTCTTTCTCTAAATTACTGCACTTATACCATCTGCTATAGGGAAAGTTACCTGACAGGTGCATTTCTTCACTGAGTACTATCCTGAGTGCCAATGGCCACAAGCTGGTCACAGGCTCATGAATGAATAATTGTGAGATATGGATAAGTGCTCCAGTATATATGAGGTGATATATGACATTTTGTAAAGTGAGATAACACAAAAGCAGTAACATGACTAATGAAAACATGTGTGTAATATATTTATTTATTATTTATTTATTTTACATTTGTTGATTGGGATAGTCCGACTGAATATATGTCCATTTTCAGCAGAGGCATTACAACATAATGATGGTAATATATTGTATTGTAAACTTGTATGTCATGTTTAATTGTATGTATAGTGACAAAAATGACCTCCTGTCATTCTCTGCATGGCCTCTTTCAGAACATTTGCTATTATGTGAACCTAAATGTTGCTTGAGATATGGCCGGTAGATGTTAAAAGGATGAGTATGTGTCATACTAATGTTTCCTGGCTACATACATCTATTAAATGTGTTACTCTGCCATACAAGGTACTTTTTTTTCTTTTTTATATTGCCTTTTGTATTTGTGTTTCACTTAACAGCATGCAAACACAGTTCATGGCTGAAGGAAAAAAGTGAAACATTTGATTTGGTCTGCCTTCTGTAGTGTAGATGAGCCTGTGTCTGACATTAACTGTATTGTATATGGTCATGATTTCTGTTTGTAAATTGTCTTAATGTGGATCTTTTCTCCCAGGGTCACTGCTGAAAATGGACATATGTCCAGTTGGACTATCCCGGTCAACAAATGTAAAATAAATAATAAATAAATATATGGCACACATGTTTTCATTAGTCATGTTACTGCTTTTGTGTTATCTCACTTTACAAAATGTCATATATCACAACATACTTAGCACATAGTTTTATTAATAATGAGAATATGTGACTTTACTGCAGCAACACCTTTGTAACATCAAGTTACATGGACTATATGTTAGATTTTTAGCATTTATCACACGTTAGCCAGTTCATTTTATATGCAGCATTAGGTGTCAACAATTATTATGAAACCAATCATAAAAAGGTATGTGTAAACTGGATTTGTACCCTGTATCATATAGACTCTTTTTTTGAAATCCCTTCACTTATATTTTGTGCTACAGAGATAGTTAGCTGACAGATTTAATTTCTTTACTCACTACTGTCCAGAGTGCTGAAGATTATGCACCAGTGTCAATTGCACTACTGATGGCATTCTGAATTAAATCTGTCCATTTTTAGCTTAGCAGGTGAAGCATCATTCACTGTTAGGGACCGCTGCCAATCAAGAGGGCTCACTGCCAAGTGGCATTCAAAGGATGCAGATAAAAATATAAAAAGAAAACAAACAGCACCATCCCTGGATTTGAAACATCAAATTAGTGAACTAACAGCACACAACTGAGATTACCATCAGTGTTTGCCACAGACACATACATATATCAGAAAGAAGACATACTAGATTACATATACTGAAGATGTGAGATTGTATCAATTCACATTAAAGGTGCAACTGAAACACATTATGAATGTTGTCCTTTGTAATTTGCAAGTAAGCATGTAGATAAATGTGATCTTAGCAACACTTAACTATGAAACAAATATTTACAACACTGCAGCTATTTTTTCTCTTTACTTTGTGAGCAGCATTCCCTTATCTATGGTTTTCTAACAGTGACATTATATCATTTGCATTTCCATTGATATATGTCTCATTGAGTAATGTGCTTCCTTAGAATTGTTACTCAGAGCCACACAGTGTGGTATATACAATTAATAAAATTGTTAGGAATTTTACTCTCCTAATTCTGTCAGTGTAATCTCATAATTTAGTGTAAGATTCTTCTCCCTGACACACCATCAGTAAGTGTAAATCAAAGTAAATAAACTGTGAAACATTGATTGTTTCTACAGTTAGACTAATCATTCATGCTTGCAAGAGCTTAGCAAGTAACACTAATCAGTTGCATGCATGCAATTCTGTAGGTCCTTAAACCATATTTACATTCCCTTCACTTAGTGCAGATTTTGGAATTTGTGAATACTAATGAGTCCACACCTCATTTTGCATATTCATAGTGTCAGAGGACTGAATTGGTACTGTATCAAGGTAATTGTGTAGGTAAGGAACTTGTATTGTGGTGGAGAGACTGTTTGGATCCAGAGGGTTCTATACTGGCATTTGCGAGGAACATTTGTTTCTAGTTTCACAACTGATGTGGTGCAAAGTTATCTTGCTGATTCTTACAAAATTCTGTATTTCAGCCTTATTGGTGGATTAAATTTTGCAATACACCCATTGCTTTAGTGTCTGAATTATTGGTCCCTTGCTGTTGGCATAGCCATGGACATCAGTTGTTTTTATTTTGCCCCCCCCCCCCACACCATTACAAATGTTTGCAGATAATACAGCATGCCATAATGGAAACTTTTCTCTGGTAATCTGAGTAGTTATTGCAGAATAGTGTTGTATCACTTAGTAACAAGGTAGTGGGTTTTACATTTGTAGCCCACAAAATGTGTTATGCCTGTGATATATACCTGCTTGCCTCCACATAAATGGATATCCATGGCTATCCAACAACAGTTTTAGCCATTTGTAATTTAAAAGTGCACATTGTTTCTGTTAATACTGCAAAGTACTACAGAGATACACAAATGCTGTCATTCATACATAACTTTTAGACTTCCTTTTCATTTATATTTTAGAAGAGGTTCTTTATTAACTTGTATGTACTTATAGTGAGCTCTATTTTTTTTTTTATTTTGTGCATGATGAATACATATATTCATGCATATTAGTTTTGTTAACAATCACGTTATCAATCAATCATGTCTTAATTTTCTATTTTTCAGTTCTTTCCTGATTCATCTCATACAGGGCTATGGCACACAAGGCACCTGTACCTTATCAATCACTATGTAGTGATGCAGAGAATGAAGTTATCATCAAGTTACTATGTCAACATGGCTCATTCCTCTTAGACAGATGCAGAGGGAACAGGTGTTCTTGTGTTCATGTCTGAGAGCAGGTGGTCAACTATGTAAATGGTGTAGGAGGCTGTTGGTCATAGAAATCAGAAAATCTGACAAAGGGCCAGTGACATGATAATACACATGATATCTAATGTATCTGCAGTTGCCCAGGAACATATTGTTATGTCAAGGTGGTCCTGCTACTGAACCACCACTCACTGAAACAGAGGAGTTCTTGTCCACTGTCAAAGATCCCAGACACCTCAGCAGAGGGTTCACATAAGATTGTTGCTGTTGGTTCTGACATGGACAACAACCTAAGTGTAGCAATTCCAGAACTTCCAGGTATACAATACAATTAAATAATTCACACTCACTCTTTTTGGTGTCAAGCTTGCCCTTGTGTATCCCCGACTCATCACCACCCTGCACAAATGATGAGGACTCTGTCCTGCAATTTTCACATTTTTGGGGATTTGCATATATGAGTGGGCAAATGAAATGCTTGATGCACATTATTGGACACAGTCCATAGTTGTATATTGCAGAAATCAGTCGTATGGTATTCCTGACAATACTGTACATCTGAGACATGTGTCAGCTTAGGGACATATAAATATTTGCAAATGGGAGTAATCAGTTATATAACTCAGTTTTTTTTGTTTTTCATATCCGTTCCACACTTACCTTGTCAATAATGCAACTACAAGATGTGTTCTTGAGGATTGTCTCGTCTGATGTTAACACAACAGAAACATTAAATGGTTAGGTAAAGGATGAAAACTTTTCAGGTATCAGTTTTAATATTTGTATGTGCTTGGGATCTTAGTTTTTCAGTTAGATAGTAATTGTTTGCAGTATCCTTTGTCTCTTACCTGGAGCCATGGCATATTGTGCTTACCTATACCTGCTGGCATTATCTGTGGCTGGTTATTCTCCCTGAGTCCTCCCTTGTATCTGCTGGAGCTGCTGGCCCTGTCTGTGGTCCTACCCCTTTTAGGCATTGCTGAAGCTGTTTCCTGCGAATTATATTGTGCAACATGGAACAGACTGTGAATATTTGGAAAATATGGCTAGGCTGTAATTCAGGGCACCTCTTGATATGTCTAGACAGCAGAATCTCAATTTGAGCAAGACAGATACACATTCTATGATATTTGCAGTTTGAGCAAGGGCATAATTGTATCCTTACTCAATGGAGTTGTGTGGATTTCTTGTGAGAGTCATGAGCCAAGATTCCAGTGCATGACTTGCATCCCCCACTAGATGCCCATGTGGAAAGTCACCCCTAGTAAACCTTGTGTAAAGTTCACAGGTGTGCCATATGTGTGAGTCATGAAAACAGCCTGGTTTACCTACACAGACATTGTATATGATCCCTTGGAGATTAGAGACAACCTGACAATTTATAGAGTGCTATCCTGTCTTGTTAACGTACCTCCTTCTTTGTTCACCATAAAGGGATTTCATTTCCATGTGTGTACAATTTATGGCTCCCAAACTTCAGGGAAGTGTGCTATTGCATAAAATTTCTGCATGGCTCTTGCTCTCTCTTGTGGAATGCATGGGAAAAATATATGCTCCCATGCATATTGTAGCATTGCATTTGGAAAATGATATAATATTCTAGAAGCTGAGGCCTGTGACACCCCTAATATATCACCTGTGGGTCACTAGAAAGTACCTGTAGCTAGCATAAGTAATGCTACGCATACCTTTGTTTCCATTGGAATGGGTTTTCCACAATTTTCCCTGCGGTATCAGGTAAGTGTGGCAGAGGCTGCATGTTTCCTCTACTGTTTCTCTGTCCACATGACATTACTCTTAGTTTTCTGTGTCATGCAGGCCATGATAAGTTAAATGGGATCTAAAGACTCTTCACTTTCTTGGCTGAGGTCTGATAGCAGCAGTACCTTGAATTAAAGTCTGTTGCACATTCAGGTTAATGATGTCTGCAGCAACCCTTAACATTTTTTAAGTTTAACCATGAGTTTTGAATTTCAGTTCACATGATTAATTTATATCTTTCTGTAGAGCTCCATCATATTGGATTGGTTATTTAGAATGCATTTCAGCTATGTATGCTTTCATTAGCATATTCTGCTGATTGCCCTTGTTTTGAGGCTCTCCACTAAATGTGCAGCTGTTTAACAAATATGAAATAGAGTGCTATCATGTGCACAGCACTCCAGAATGTGTACATGATAGCAGCACTGGTGTAGAGAGGTTCATGAATCTGGTCAGTCCAACCACAATACTTGTGCTGTATATTCACAATGAAGATTGTGTACATTTTATGGTAACCTTTACAATTCCAGCCCTTTAACTCTGTACATATATGACTTGGAAAATAACTTTACTACTGTTGTGTTTGTTGTGTATGGTAAAAAGAATGCTGTGCTTTGTTGAATGATATGTTTTAAGTGGAATAGCCTATTCAAGATTTTGTTTTGCTAAATTCAATACTGACTAACATTAAACTTATTTATAGCAAACTAATTATATCACAACTGTTAATAATTCAGATTATTATTTTATCACCTTACTTATAAACTATATCAATAAATAGAGATCCCCAAGAATGTGTCATGTATGCTTGCAACAATTTACCCAGGCACAACTTAACCACAAATGAGTAATCAAAAGATGGTTCCAAACTGACCTACAAGAGCAATTAATAGTTTGGTTAGGCACTGTGCACTAAGCTACAAGGTGGTATTGTGCTTTGTACAGGCTTAAGCTGTTTTATGTGATGCCCTAGTTACCATACAGTGTATTGAAACCTGGCTAGAGATAAGGCTAATATAAGAGCTCAACATGTAGCTGAGTAAGGAATTGTCATTAAAAGGAAAGAAAAGATTGCAATAATTTTTTTGTAATTCAGTGCAGTTGTACAGAGCAGCTATAGCAAGTAAAATAATGGCAAAGGTTCAAAAAGGACTCCACCAGCAGTAAGCCCTAGCATGAGCTGCTGCCCCTGGCAGTGTCCTTTTCTGAGTCCAAGACAGGGTCACTGTAGTTTTTCTGCATGACCTGTTAGATCACCACAGCAGACCATCTCCAAGCCAATACTGAAAGCTAATGAGGCATTCCAAGAGAGCAGCTTATACTGTACTAAATAGCTATATGCTCTCCCTGGGATGCCTGAATAAATTAGCAATGCCATCTGTTTTCATAATTATGGTTGAACTGCTGCATTCCCTACTGTAGACAATGGGGGAGATGGCATACCAGGTGGAATCAGTTAAGTGTCTCTGGAGAAGGAGTAGTGGATGGTGTGTAAGTGCGTGTATGTGCGAATCAGCGTGTGTGCCCATGAGTGTGATTGATTATGGTGGGGGAGGCATGTTGAGTGGATGTCTGTTAGTGTATTAGTATATAGAGTATGTAGGACAGTCTTTGACTTTGTGTGTATGGGGGGGGTGCATGCCTGTCTGAATGTGAGTGTCACGGGATGTCTGTCATACCTTTAATCTTTCTTAGACAAATGAACAATGCCTGCAATACATCGCAGGAACTAGGCATCAACGAGTTTTAAATATTAGCCTAAGTCATTTACAAATTTAATAGAACAACAGGTTTGGAAGCACAAAAGACATACGGGGGATACTTGACACTAGAGACACTCTGTACATATCACTGTAATGTATGAAAAAAGTTAATAGAATAAGAGGGTTTGCATCATGAATATGGTCTGAACAAATAAGTATGAAACTCTAATGTCTGGCATTATTGACTGACTGCAATGGTCCACAAGCTACTAGGATTATCCTCAAAACTTTGTGTGTGTGTGTGTGTGTGTGTGTGTGTGTGTGTGTGTGTGTGTGTGTGTGTGTGTGTGCAATTTGAGTGGCAGGTGAGTTTCTGGTTGTTACCGAAAGATCACTAACAATGGGATAAGGGATGTTTCCATATTCATCACTGCTGTGTGATCTCAGAGTTAGCATATAAAATTAGTGGGGGGGAGTGTGGGGATGCAAGCCCCCTGCAAAAGCAATATTTTCATTTTTTTTCATTCTTTTGAGCTATTCAGTTATTTGGCTCACTATAGTGAAACATTGAGTTAGTAAAATTCAATGTTTCATTATAGAAAACTCTCAACCATCTTATCATTCCCACTTAGACAGCACACAGTTGTAATTAACACTCAGATTCCTTAATGTCTACATGCAATTTATCTTTATTTTTTTCACCACCCACACGTCCCGCTAATTATATATACCAAGTCTGAGATCTCACTACAGTGAGGAAAGGGCAAATATTCGGATCTTCACTGTACACCGATCTCACAAAAAGCACATTGTTGAATGCTATTTCCAATGTTAAAGACGTTTGATCTTCAGCCTCTTCGATTTCATAATAGGAACCCTTTTCATTATACACTTGCTGTTTCTCAGTAAATGTATTTTTTTAGTTTCTTTGTATTGCCAGGCTAAGACTGAAATTGGTCACTTGTGATCAGTGGTCTACCTGGTAAACAAATTTTTAACTAACTAAATAATACAAGTTTAGAATCCTGATTGGCAGTTTCAGGTTGTTTAGCTGCAAGATCTCTTTGTAGTTAAGTAGACATATTTGTCAATCCACCCAAAGTCAGTAACAATTGTATTTAGTTTTAAGTACTAAAAGGCTAAATTGTAATATATTTGTTAATCTATTAATTTTGTTATAAACTGTCCTAGCTCCAAAAGCAATTCTTCTTAAAGTTTGAATGTAACACTGCAATACGTGTACACTTAATTGTCAATAAACAACTGGTAGCAAAGATTATATTCACTAAAAGAGAAACATAACCTTTCATATAAAACAATTCCTAGAGCATGGAGATAATATGAAACAGGGCTCTGCTATGACTCAAAGAACAAAATCACTAGAAAACAATACTGGATGAGTTAAATTTTTTGAAACACATTCACATGGACTATGGATAAATTAATTTTAATCATTCTTTTTTTCTTTCTGTTTTGCATACCCCATGTGGGACACTTTGCCACTAACACCTGACTTACTTATATAATTCCATGGTCACCCAATACTAGGAAAAAGAGAAAACACCTTGTACGGGTAGAATATTTTTCACATAACTGCAGTCTCATAGTAATACATGTCTATGTATGCTAGAAATTGAAGTTTTATTGAGTTTGATTCAGCTAGTATCTTTCTATGGAGCTCATTGTAGATCATCCATGCATACCTCTCAACCTCTTAGAATAAGAAATCTGAACAAAGCCATGAAAAAAGTGGGACAAATAAGGACAATTTTTAAATATTGCTCTTACAAACTTAGAAAGTTGATAGAATAACAGGTTTTGCATTAGCATGAATTTTCTGAAGGTTGTGAAGTCTAAAACTCAAATGTCTGTCATTATTTTCTAACTCCAGTCCTTAATGATTTGTCACTAATTTGCCAGAAAGCCACAATTGTATGAAAAATGGACCAAAGTTATAAGGCAAAAATCTAGACATTCTGCAAAAATCTGTACAGTTGAGGGGTATGCATCCATGCAATAATGCAAGTTTAGTTATAAAAACATTAATTTAGTTCATGTTGTGCTATATCTAAGCATACAAATATTGCAACAATTAAACATGATTTTCTCAATACAAAATAAGAAAACAAAGGGATAATGCAGAAAAGAGGACTGTCAAGGTTAAAGCTAAGCAAACAGAAAATGGAGTTATAGATTATCTGTGAAGTGAAACAAATACTATGGAGAATCCAACACAGTGTTTTTGGAGCAATGGAACCCAAAATTAAAGAGTGGCAAGTGGAACAGGAGGCATCTGGGGCAGATATGCCACACACTGCTGCTCTGGATCTTTCTCTAGAAAACCAATACAAAAGTTCCGTTGAAGCTGCACAGCAAGGGAAAGAGCAGAAAACAGTGGCAACTATGACAGGTCTATATTAGCAAAGTGAAAAACCCTATGCGTGGATACCAAAACATCGACCCCTATACCGCGAACTGCGAAAATACGAACACAATAAACCACGAAAAAAAATATCGAACTGTCAGAGTCGGCCAATCCCACCACCTGCTACATACTACCTACCCAAACAAATTAATAAACCACATACATACACTAATGAAACCCTACTTCTAACCTAAACTAAAGCACCAAAACCCTACCTCCAACACTACACTAAACCCCACAAACACAACTATCTATGCACTCTCCTTAACCCCTCCCTAACCCTAAGGTCCGTAACTACCACACACATCCCCTACAGACATACACCTAAACAAAATAAAAGCACCAAAACCCTACCTCCAACACTACACTAAACCCCACAAACACAACTATCTATGTACTCTCCTTAACCCCTCCCTAACCCTAAGGTCTGTTATTACCGCACACATCTCCTACAGACATACACCTAAACAAAATAAATAATACACATACATACTCTTAAAAAAACCCTACAACTAACACTACACGAACTCTTACATACAGTACCTATCTATGCACTTACCTTAACCCAAATCCTAACACTAAAGTCCTATCTATCGCACACTTACCTTACGGAGCTGTACCGCAGACGGGCCAACCAAAACAAATCGACATTTTGAAATTTGTGGTTTTGAACTTTCGGGGTTTACATACTTCACACAATATGGTTCGACATCTTCGAATTTGCCTAAAGGGATTTTTGATCGCGTAATAGGAACCCACTATGACACAGGTAATGCTGTGGTGTTATGGACCAATGGGCTCCCATATGAAGGAGCATCAGATGAAGCAGGGTGCATCTGAAGAGGATATGTCACAGGAAGATATTCTAAGAAATAGAAAAATTCTCTTGTATGCCAAAGCATTCCAATGCAAAAAGCATAAAAAAAAGAGCAATAGGAATGCAACATCTAACAATTTTTTTACAGCAGTAAAACAACTAAAAGAAAAGCTTTTGAGACATACTCTTTTTTTCAATGCTTCATCATATTTGATTGTTAGACATTGAGTTTCTAGTGTTTTTTTTTGTGTTTAATACTTACAAGAAACAAAGACAAAACAAAAGAAATAGAAATACTAGCAAAAAAAAAAAAAAAAAGAAAGAAAAAATCGACACATTTTGGAGGAAAAATGCTACCACAAAAAGAAGAAATTGATATATTTTGGATAAATATGTATGAAGCCCTGTGGAACATAACAAGGATGCTGAATGAATAGAATAATTTAAAGAAATAGTAAGATGTTCTAATGTAGAGGATATGAAATAATATGATGTGATGGTCAGAGAAACTGAGACAAAATTAAGAAAAGCCCCTAACTGGAAAACCCCATGCCAAGTGCAGTACTTAACTTCTGTCTAAAGGTATTAACATATTTACGCAAATATTTAACCTGAGTAAGAATTAATTTATATGCACATCTCAAATAGACAGCAACATGGTTGACAACATGAAAATTATACTTTTCTTAAACGTAAGCCTGCAAGCCATGTTAAAAACTAGAGACCAATAACTTGCCTTCCTACAATATATAAATAACACACTGGAATTGATGCAGAGTTTATAGTCATTTATTAAAAATGAATAATGGCAATAGCACAAAAAGGCAACAAAAGAAAGTTGTATGGAACAAATGATCATTTGTTACTTAATAAAGCCATAACAGTGATTTGTAAAAGGGGGAAAAATCTAAGTATGGCATGGGTGGATTACAAAATAGCATTTGTCAGCATTCCCATTCACTGATAAAGGAATGCTTACAGATGTAAAAGATGTACCCCTACATTGATCAATTACATTACATTACAGTGACCATGAAACAGTTGCAAACCAATTTGCAGTTGAGCCACAACAAAGGTCAAATTATTATCATGTAGATACAATTTTAAAGGGGGGTATTTAGGGGTGATCCCTTGTTATTGCTGCTGTTTTGTTTTGCCTTTAGCTCATTAAGCTGTATATGTCTTTAAATGAAGAGTTGAAAGCCCAACTATAAACGGTTGGAAATTTCTCAGATGATATAAGAATGAAATTAGGTCTTTGTAAATGTGGAAAAGCAATGTTTGAAACAGGAAAGCTGCAGCACCAAGAAAACATCAGCCTAGGACAAGAATGTGATAAAAAGGAACTCGAGTCGGAGGGAGTATACTAGCATTTAAGAATAGATGAAGGATCATTAATAAAACATGAACAAATGGGAATAAAACTCACAAAGGAATACTTCAGAACACTAAAACTAATATTGAAAACTTACCTGACATCTAGTAATAAAGTCCAAGCTATAAATCAATATGCCCGTTCTTTCTAACTTACAGTTTGGAGGGATTGATAGGCCCACAAAAATGCCAGATCAATTGGACAAGAAAACAAAAAAAAATGCTTCATGCTTATCAAATGATATATAAAAATCAGTGTATACCAAAACTATGTATTCCTCGCTCTGAAGGAGATATGCACCTCTTTAAAATTGATTACATGTACAGATCCTGCAACCGGGAGACTGCATAAATATCTGCTAACCTCATCCAGTGCAAACATAGTGAAAGTTTTAAAACATGAGGAGAAAAAGTCTAAGATGACATCATTACTTAGTTTAGCAGAAGCAGTATCAAACTGGAATGAAAATCAAACCAAAAGTAGACAAAAATTAGACAACAACTGAATGTGCCTAAAAACAAAAGACAATATAAGGAAAAGGATCAGAGGAGAAGGAAAGAACATTAGAAAAGCCATAAATATAGTGGCAAGTGCAGATATCTCCTGGGACAACCTCATGTTGACCTAGATTTGATGCAGAAATTGTTAAGGATAAATTAATTTAAACCAAAAGATAAAAAGCTAATAATGGTGGCCCAGGGTAGTGGACTATGTATTGGTTTACAAAGTCCACTGAAAAGGTATAAGAAATAGACAAGTGCAGGGTCTTCAAAAAGAATTGAAAATAATTGCACATCTTGTTGGTAGATGGGTGTAACACATTCATGGCAGAGGGTATTCTGAAAGGCATAATAATGTGCAAGACTGATGCACTGGATGTTGTGCAGACACTACAATAAAGAAGTAGCTGAGCAGCACTGGAAACATGAACTATGAAGCGTTATAAAGAATGATGATGCTTATATCACATGGGATCACCATTACCAACAATCCAAAAAGCAGATGCAAGAAAAACAGATACAGTAATTCATGAAAAAAAAGACAAAAATAGCATTGATCATTAATTGATTTCCATGTCTTACATACAGAGAAAGAGAGAGAGAGAGAGAGAAAGAGAGAGAGGAGACAAAATCATAAAATACTAGGATTTGCAGCAATAATGAGAGATTTTCAGTTTTTTATTGCTGCTATGAAGCTATGCAGTACAAATAATGGTGGAAAACACTGACTTCTGGGCCTGTAACATGATGGTATAGAAGGCTGACCTTTAGTCTTGACTGCAGAGTCCAGTGGTTCTGGTTAAGTGCAAGAAAGGAGCATTCACTGCCGATTCCTGCAATCACAGTGTGTCTAGTACAGGAAGATTATAAACAATAGGATTGTCACTGACTTCCTTTAGTTTTAAAAGGAGATCCCTGCAAAATATAAAACAGAGTATCAGACAGACTGTATCAGTAAGATAAAAATGGTATGGAATATTCCAGATAAACTGACAAAAGCAAATAAAATGCAATGGGCATAATTCACAAGTAGCTACACCATTCTGAATGTCCACTGGTATCCATATGAAGGACTATGAGTATGACTTTAGGAAGGTGTAATTATGAATCTTATGCATTCATGCACCATTCTGTGGCATGTTAACCATGATGAATAACAATAGAGGGCTAACCACTACAAAAAGACCTCAGAAAATAAAATGTTTAAGTGAAAACTTCTACAAACTGTCTCGGTTAGAGACTGAATGAGAAGTAAAACTGTTCAATAATTGTTTTTTTCTGCAAATGCATTTACCTGAATTTAACTTGTAGTTATTGAACAGACTAGATTGGAATCAATCCGAGGGACTAGGGTGAAGTACTTTAAAGATTAAATCCTGGGTAAAATCTACCTGACCAAATATGAAGAAGGAGACTGCCAGTATAGGATCTACAATCCAGTGATAGAATGCATTACAAATATTTTAAAATATCTTCACATTAATATTAATATTTTAATAGTAAAAAACAAAATACTTCATTTATGCATGCTCACTGTATGCATCTTACTTGCATTCTGACTTTCACATCATCCCACCTAACAGCAATATGACTTGATTTCATTGGTGGATGTATCTGGCATCATTAATGCCAACTGCAAGGTGAGCAAAATTTAAAAAATAAAAGTAAATTTAAAGTCACATTATGGACATTGGCATCCCAACAGAAATAAGGTATAATGAACAATTGTATTATTACTTTAATATTTTTGTTGTCAATGTGAGCATTCCATAACGCTATTCTTAATGTCATGCCACATCTCCATGGTGACCTTCCCATGACACGTTCTGCTACATACCTTTGAAATCAATCTTTATGAAAAAAGTATACATAGATAAAAGTATTACAGGAGGGTTCAAACCATTTACACTAAAAAGCATTTCACTTACATTATTGTTCTGCAAGGCTGTTTGTTGTCTTTAATAACTTCTGCTAATATAGGGCATTCCTTGTTGGCTCTATTGTCCCACTTTGTTGTTGTTATTTGGAATTGTAACTTACTTACTCAAGTGTTTTTTCCACTATTTTGTAGGAATGGGACAGAGTGCTGATGCATGTGATCATACCCACAGACGTGTTACATAAAGTAGTAATCTGTAGCTGCCACAACCAAATACCATTTTAAGGTTACCTTAGTTTAAACAAGGCTAAGAACCAC
>NC_056734.1:281062175-281192175 GCF_019279795.1 Protopterus annectens | reverse complement strand
TATGGCATGTGTATTTACATCATCATGCATCAAAATGCACTCACTCAAAGCACTCCTTAAAATGGAGAACATCAATATCTGTGCAGTGACTCAGACCTGGTTCAAGGCTCCAGAGAGCACCCCTGCACTACCAGGCTATAACTCATACCACACGTTTCAGCCATGTAACCTGGACTGAAACACCAAAGGCGGAGGTGTGTCCATATTCATTAAGGATATCCACACCTCCAGGCTAGTTGCTCAGCATAATGCATCCGAGGTTATCCAAGTGCAGCTAACTCTGGGCAAAACTGCAATCCAAATTGTAGCTTGCTACAGATCCCCCACCATGCCCCAGAATTACCACTCCTCTTTTCTTGATGCAATGGAAAACATTAGGGTTCAGCCAAACACCCTAATAATGGGCGACTTCAACTACCCCACCATTAACTGGGAGAACTACTCATGTACCAACTCCTTAGCTCAACACTATCTGGAATTCATAAACTCCAATGCCCTGGATCAACTTATCCACACCCCCACCAGGGGCAACAATATCCTAGACTTAGTCATTACCAACATGAGTAACCGGTGTTCCACACCTGAAGTCAACTCCTCGTTGGTCCGATCTGACCATAAGCTAATCACCCTTGATATCCACATCCCACCCCCTCCCCCCATTAAGGAAACCATGGTAAAACATTTCTCCAAAGCCATCTTCATGCTTCTTAAGACAGAAGTGGTGAACACCCATGCAGATGGACAATATAGTTACAACTGCTGAATCCTACACAAATGCACTCTATAAGCACTTACATGAGTGCATGGATCATGCTATCCCAAACAGAACCAAGATGCTATTCTCCAAAAAAAGGAAGCCAATCTGGTGGTCCCCTGCCATAAACAAACTGTACAACAGAAGGAAGAAATTGTTGCAAAAGAGAGTAAAATCCCATGAGTGGAGGATCTCCCTGGTCAGCCTCAGTAAGAAGCTGAGATCCGTTATAAGATCCTCCAAAGCTAGCTGTGAAAACAAAATCACCAGTAATTCTAAGGACAACCACAAAGCATTCTATAGCTATGTCAAGAATCTCGATGGCAACACCCAGATCTGCTCTGAGTTACAGCACAACGGCACAAAAATTACAGAACCAACTGATATTGCCAACATCCTGGCAGATAGGTTCAGTGCTAACTTTACCCCCTCACCCCCTAAAGGGCCCATATCTATACAGGAAGAATGTAGACTCCCTGTAATCACAACTATGCAGGTAAAAGCTGCACTCTCTAAAGCCAAAAACACAGCATCCATCAGACCAGACAACATCCCAGGCTGTGTTTTACATGAACTTCAGAATGAACTGGCTCCCCACCTAAGCACCATGTTCAATAATAGCCTTGCATCAGACTTTGTGCCCACTGAATGGCGCACAGCAACAGTTATCCCACTCCACAAAGGGGTAGCCACCACTGATCCCGGGAACTATAGAGCTATTAGCCTGATGAGCCTGGTCTGTAAAGCCATGGAACGTATCATTGTGGAACTCATAAACAAAGACATTGGTAACCTCCAAACTCTGGATCCCACCCAGTTCGGGTTTGTGAAAGGCAGATCATGCCTCCTGAACCTCATTGACTTCTTTGAGGCAGTCACCAAAACCGTAGATGCGGGTAAGGTGGTTCACACAGCCTATCTTGACCTCGCCAAGGCTTTCAACAACATTCCCCATTCTGGAATTATACTCACTAAACTAGGTATAAATCCCTATGTCACAAGATGGGTTGCAAACTGGCTCACTGACAGAACCCACACTGTAAAAGATGCAGACTCCAAATCTGACCTCAAGGCAGTGACAAGTGGAGTACCATAGGGTTCTGTCCTGGGACCACTCCTGTTTGGTATCTACTTCTCTGAAGTACAGGCTAACACAGAAGGCCTCTGGCTAACAAAGTTCGCAGATGACTGCAAACTAGGAGCCATAGTCAAGCCCCCAAATGATGTGGACATCCTACAAAAGGGCCTCACTGAGACAGATGCCAGGTGTCAGAGCCATGGCCTCAAGCTCAATGCCAAAAAGTGCAGTGTCATTCCCTTTGGTAAAAACTCTATACCCATGAACTACCACATAGGCAGCAATCTACTTAACACCAAATGTGTGATAAGAGACCTTGGGATCCAGGTGGACAGTAGTCTCTTCTTTGATAGTCACATCACCACAGTAGTCAGGAAGTCCTTCTAGATGGCACATCTCATCATAAAAGGGTTCTCATCCAGGAAAAAAGAGGTCATTGTTCACCTCTACTCGACACTCAATAGACCCATTATAGAGTACAACGCCCCTTTTGGAATGTACCTCACAAGACATCTGCAGCAGCTGGAAAGGCCACAGTAGTACCTCACAAAGAGGATTACTGGCCCCAAACAAATGTCCTACACTGACCGCCTCAAAAAACTCCAGCTTTACTCCGTAGCATATCGCCTACTCTGAGGTGATCTCTGCCTAACATATAAAGCTATGTCAAACCCAGAGCTGTTGGACATGCTACACCTAAAGAAATCCCAATCCCTCTGAGCTACATGCTCTAGGGATCTAAATTTTGTCACAACAATAAACATGACTTGCTCGAGGGATAGATTCCTGTCCTAGAAACTTCACACATTCTGGAACAGGCTACCCATCTATGTCAAGCAAAGTTCTTCATTAGCACTCTTCAAGAAAAATCTTCATGAGTGGATGGGAAATAGGAAATACACCCCGGGGATCACTTCTGTGTCTCTGCTCGACAGTGGCACAGGAAAATAACTTTCTTGGGTGCATATGCCAGGGAACCTTGTTGGCTAGGCTTACGTAGGCCCCTGGGCTGATAGCCTAGTACCTACCCATGAACCTATGAACCTATGTAACAATAAGGCTGCACACTGCATGGCACATCCAATGCCCAAATTTCTTATATACATATATATATATATATATATATATATATATATATATATATATATATATATAAATAGCGTGTGTATTTACTTCATGCAACAGTAAGGCTGTACACTACATGGCACATCCAGTGCCAAAAAGTTTTTATACACATGACATGTGTATTTACTTAGTGCACCAGTAAGTTTGTATACTGCATGGCACATCAAGTACTCTGTTTTCTTATAGATATGGCATGTGCATTTTAATAGTGCCACAGTAAAATTGTACACTTAGTGGCACATCATGTACCCTATATTCTTATACATACTGCATGTATATTTTTCATAGTGCCAAAGCAAGGTTGTAAGCTGCATTGTGCATCATGTTCACTGTATTCTTGTACATATGGCATGCGTATTTACATAGTGTCACATTAAGTCTGTATGCTGCAAGGCACGTTATGTACATTGTATTCTTCTACATATGGCATGCTTATTTACATAGTGCCACAGTAAGGCTGTATGCTGCATGGCTCATTGTGTGCCCTGTATTCTTATACATATGGCATGTATATTTTCATATTGCTACAGTAAGGCTGTAAACTGCATGACACATCATGTTTCCTCTATTTATTTACATATGGCATGTGTATATTCATAATACCACAGTAAGGCTGTACTCTTCATAGCACATCATGTGCCCTTTATTCTTATACATATGGCATATATATTCACTTAGTCCCACAGTCCCACACTAGGTCTGTATGCTGCCTAGCATATGATGTGCCATGTATTCTAATACATATAGCATTTGTATTTATTGAGTGCTTCACTAAGGCTCTGCACTGCATGACATATTATGTGCCCTGCACTCTTATACATATGACTTGTATATTTACGTATTGCCACAATAAGGCTCTACACTGCAGGCATATCATCTTCTTGTTTTCTTACACATACGGTATGTATATGTACCTAGTGCCACAGTAAGGCTGTATGTTGGGAGGCAGATCATGTGCTCTGTATTCTTGTACATATGGCATGTTTATTTACATAGTGCCTTGATTAGAATGTATGCTGCATGGAACATCATGTGCTCTGTATTTTTATATGTATGGCATGTTCAGTTACATAGTACCTCAGTATGGCTGTATACTGCATGGCACATCACATACCCTGTATTCTTATAGAATATGGCATGTGTATTTACATAGTGGCATAGTAAGACTAAATGCTGCACGACACATCACATGTCCTGTATTCTTATACGCATGGCAGGTTTATCTACATAGTGCCACAGTAAGGCTATAGGCTGCACAGCACATCACTTGCTATGTAATCTTATACATATGGCATGTGTATTTAATTAGTGCCACACTAAAGCTGTATGTCACAGCATGTGAACAGTATTCTTAATCATATGAGAAGTGTATTTATATACTGCCATACAAAGGCTGTACACTACTTGGCATCTTACATGTATAGCATGTGTATCTACATAGTGCCACACTAAGGCTTTATGCTGCATAGCACATCACATGCCCTGCATTCATATACATATAGCATGGGTATTTCTTTAGTGCTCCACTAAGGGTGTTTGCTGTATAGTACATCACGGATCCTGTATTCTTATACATACAACATGTATACTTAAACAGTGTATTTATACAGAGCCTCAGTAAGGCTGCAGGCTGCATGGCATATTAAGTGCCCTGTATTCTTACACATATGGAATTTGTATTCAAATAGAACTACAGTAATGCTGTACACTACATGGCAGGTCTTGTACCCTGTTTTTATATACACTTGGCATGTTATTTACATGCTGGCACACTAAGGCTGTACATTACATGGCACATCATGTTCTCTGTATTCTTATACATATGACATGTGTAGCTAATAGTACCACAGAATGGCTGTATGCTGCATCTCTCATCATGTGTCCTGTATTCTTAGATATTTGGCATGTGTATTTACATAGTGCCACAGTAAGGCTGTACAATGCATGGCAAACCATGTGCCTCGTATCCTTTACATATGGCATGTGTATTTACATTGTGCCACAGTAAGGCTGCACACTGTATGGCACATCATGTGCCCTGTATTCTTATACATATGGCTTGTGTATTTACTTACAGCCACAGTAAAGCTGTATACAGCATGGCATATCATGTGAACTGCATTCTTATACATATGGCATGTTTATTTACATAGTGCCACAAAGGCTGTATACTGGAAGGCAATAACTCACCCTGTGTTCTTAAACATATGGTGTGTGTATGGATATAGAGCCACACAAAGGCTGTATGCTGCATTGCACATCATGTGCCTTGTATTCTTATACATATAGCATGTGTATTTACACAGTGTATTTACAAAATACCTCAGTAAGACTGTAAGCTGCATGTCAGATCAAGTGCCCTGTATTCTTATACATATGGTGTGTGTATTTACATAGCACCACAGTAAAGCTGTACACTAAAAATGAAGCAGCAGTTCAATAAAATACAGTTCACAAAGTGCAATGCAGGCTTAAATTATACTTATTTGTTGAAGATTTCAGTGGGTGCCTTGGATTTCTGTACAGATGCACTGTAGATCTCTGGCTAAGAACGCCAAACTCTGAGCAGCTCTGGTAAACTATGCAGACCACAAATCTTCAGAATGTAAAATAACTGGTTTGCAGCCCAAGTCCTTAAACCAGAACTAAGACACTTTCAGAATAACAGACACAATAAGCCTTCGACTAGTAATTCACAGCTCTGAAGGGTGTAGGCTACTGTATCTTCTCCTGCCACAAGGGTTTAGATCACAAACTTTCCTAATCTAAAATAGCTGGTTTGGAGCCCAAATACTTAAACCAGAACAAAGACACTTAGAATAATAACCGCAATAAGCCTTCACCAGCAATTCCTAGCTCAGAATGGCAGAGGCTACCCTCTTCTCCCACAAGAATGTAAACCACAAACCTTCTTAATGTAAAATAACTGGACTGAATCCCAAGCACTTAAACCAGAACTAAGACACTTTTAGAATAACAGACACAATTAGCCTTCAACCAGCAATTCTCAACTTAGAAGGATGTAAACTACCTCTCCTGCCAGAAGAGTGTAGACTGCAAACCTTCCTTTTATAAGATAACTAGTCTGAAGCCCAAGTGTTGTTTAAATCAAATCTAATAGGCTTAGTATATGGCATGTACAGTATATTTACTTAGTGTCACACTAAGGCTGTATGCTGCATGACACATCATATGTCCAGTATTCTATATATATGTCATGTGCATTTACTTACTGCCATAATTAGGCTGCATGCTGCATTTCACATTATGTACCCTGTATTCTTAAACATATGGCATGTATATTTACATTGTGCCATAGTAAAGTTGTGCGCTGCATGGCACATCATGTTCCCTGTATTCCAGTACATATGGCATGTGTATTTACTTAACACAACAGTAAGGCTGTATGCTGCATAGTGCATTGAGTACCCTATATTTTTATATATATATATGGCATGGGTATTTACATAGTGCCACAATAAGGCTGTATGCTGCATGACACATCATGTGCCCTGTATTCTTATACATTTGGATGTGTATTTATTTAGTGCCACAGTAAGGCTGTGCACTGCATTGCTCATCATCTGCCCTGTATTATTATACATAAAACATGTGTATTTACTTATTGCTACAGTAAGGCTGTCCACTGCAAGGAACATCATATGCCCTGTATTCTTTACATATGGAATGTGTATTTACTTAGTGCCACGGTAAGACTGTACGCTGCATGGCACATCATGTTTCCTGTATTCTTCTACATATGGTGTGTGTATTTTCTGACTGCCACAGTAAGTCTGTACATTGCATTGCACATCATCTTCCCATTTGTTTTTATACATATGTCATGCGTATTTATTTAGTTGCACAGTAAGGCTGTATGCTGTATGGTAGATTCTGTGTTCTGTATTCTTATACATATGACATATGTATTTACATTGTGTCTCAGAAAAACTGTATGATGTGTGGCACATCATGTACCATGTATTCTTTAAATACCCTGTATTCTTACACATATATCATGTGTATTTACGCAGTGTCACATTGTCTGTACACTGCATAGCACGTTGTGTGAACTTTTTTCTTATACTTATGGCATGTGTATTTACACAGTGCCACACTAAGGCTGTATGCTATATGGCACATCCTGCCCCCACTATTATTATACATATGACATGTTTTTGTACTTAGTGCCAGAGTACAGCTCTACATCTTGTGCTCTCTATGTTTTTATATAAGGGATGTGTATTCGAGCAGCACCACAGTGTCACTCTATATTGCATGACCTATGATTAATAAGCATGCATCTTGTGCACAAAGGTCTACCCTACTGTTTTTCAAGTAGACTTACCCAGTGGGAGCAACTGTCTCAGTAAATGGAAAAAGCAAGGCATCTGCATGGAGTACCACTGAAAGCAGGGTTTTGCTTGTTCTTCCAGATCTACCTGCAGATAAGCTTTAAGGAGCACCTTCTGGGTGGCAATGACAGCCCTGTGAAGAAGGTGAATGCCTTCTATGAACTGAGAAAGGTACTGAATGATGCCACTGTTATTCCCCATACTAGCTAGCTGGGCCATTATCACTATTATGACCTGAGGTGGCACCATCTGAACCTGTCGTATGTAAATGAGGCAGAGATTCAGAAAACTGAGCCAGAAATGTACTGAAAGCATTTTTCTGAGGATACCATCATTATTTTGTGCTACACTCAGTGTTTTATATATATATATATATATATATATATATATATATATATATATATATATATAGGTTCATAGGTTCACAGGTTGGTACTAGGCTATCGGCCCTAGGACCTATACAACCCTAGCCATAACAATTCCCTGGATATTTCTTCCAACAATATTTACTTCCCTGGACCCCTGTCTAGCAGGGTGACTGACATGATCCCCGGGGTGAATTTCCTATCTCCCATCCAATTGTTAAGGTTCCTTTTGAAGAGGGTGAAGGAGGCGCTCTGCTTGACATGGATGGGCAGTCTATTCCAGAGTATGGGGACTCTCTGGGTCAGAAACCTATCCCTCCAGCATGTTTTGTTCATTGTGATGACAAGGTTTAGATCCCTGGAGCATGTGGCTCTGAGGAATTGGGATTTCTTTAAGTGGAGCATGTCCAACAGCTCAAGGATTGACATGGCCTTGTATGTTAAGCAGGGATTGCCTCTGAGTAGACAATATGCTACAGAGTATAGCTGGAGTTTTTTTAGATGGTCAGTATAGGGCACCTACTTTAAGCCTGTGATTTATTTAGTGAGATATTTCTGTGGCCTTTCCAGCTGTTGCAGATGTCTTGTGAGGTACATACCAAATGGGGCATTGTACTCTATAATGGATTTAATGAGGGATGAGTACAGTGGGACAATTACCTCCTTTTTTCTGGATGAAAAGCCCTTAGTGATGAGGTGTGCCACATTGAAGGATTTCCTGACTGTTGTGGCGATGTGGTTATCAAAGGTGAAACCATTGTCCACCTGTGTCCCTAAGTCTCTCATCACACTTTCAGTGTTTAGTGTACTGCCACCTATGTGGTAATTCATGGGTACATGTTTTTTCCCAAAGGGGATAACTACACATTTCTTGGCATTATGCTTGAGCCCATGGCTCTGGCACCAAGCATCTGCTTCTGTAAGGCCCTTTTGTAGAATATCCACATTATATTATATTATATTATATTATATTATATTATATTATATTATATTATATTATATTATATTATATATGATTAACAATATGTGCTTTGTTTTTCACTCCAGATGAGCTTCTGCCACATAAGGCTGGTTGTCACAGAAGGTGTTATTGCCTAACCTGGCAACAGAAGGTGTACATTTTCTCTGCCAGTCCACAGAACAAATGTACATGTGCCAGTAGTGCATGTATGTGATAATTTCTTCCAATTATGTTGTCATTCTGTAGAAACATTTGCAGAATCAGAAGACAAGAGGCCATTCTTCTCTCAGTCTCCTCCAGATTTTAATTCTGGCACTTGATCTGTCTCTCAAGAAAGGGATGAAATCTCTCCATATGAAGGTGGGTTGCAGAATGTCTCAGCATTGATTATAGAGGCTTGTCACTGTAGAAATGCACCAGCAAATTGACATTTGCCTGGAAAACATGGTTCATCTTCTGGGATGATGAGTGGAGTCATGTAATGAGTAGGCCATATCCCCCTGGACCTCCAAAGGAGCAGCCAGCTCACAATATTGGCAACCCAAGTGAATGATGCCAGTGTTTGTTGTCGTCAGGTCCAACTTGATAACAAGGCATGACTGTAGCTCTCCCTGTCCATTTTCCAGAGGGTTTACACCCATATGTGCCATTCCCCATTCCTTGTCCATTTTTTTAATCCTCCCAATCACCATCTGTCCATCTTTTATAGTTATATATTCATCTGCTGTTCTTCTAACCTTGCATGTATAGTCTGCCTTATTTGTCTGTGTCTTTTTTCCATGTTCATAGGTTCATAGGTTCATACTAGGCTATCTGCCCGAGGGCATTTACAAGCCTAGCCCATAGTTTTGTGGCTTACGCCACCCCTTTAGTATGGGGAACTATACCCATTATTTTGCTGTGCCTCTGTTGAGCAGTGACACTGAGGTAATCCCTGGGGTATATCTGCGATCTCCCATCCATTGGTCAAGATTTCTCTTGAACAAGGCCAGCAAGGTGCTCTGCCTCACATATACCGGGATTTTATTCCACAGCATAGGGAGTCTTTGGGTGATGAATCTATCCCTCCAGCACGTCCTATTAATAGCCATGTCGAGGTTTAAGTCTCCGCCCTTGTGGCTCTGACGGATCTAGATTTTTGAGGTGAAGCATATTCATCAAATCTGGGTTTGACATGGCCTTGTATGTTAGGCAAAGGTCACCTCTGAGCAAGCGGTGGCGACTGAATAGAGCTGGAGTTCTTTCAGTCGGGCAGCATAGGACAGATGTTTGAGACCCTTTATCCTTTTGGTGAGGAACTTTTGTGGCCTCTCCAGCTGCTGCAAGTGTCGGGTCAGATACATTCCGAATGGGGCATTGTACTCAATCATTGGTCTGATGAGTGATGAGTATAGGGAGACTATGACCTCCCTTGATCTAGATGAGAATCCCTTCATGATAAGGTGGGCAATGTAGAAGGTCTTCCTAACTACTTTAGCTACATGGGTGTCGAATGACAGACTACTATCAACCTGGGTCCCCAGGTCCCTGATAACTTCTTCTGTGCTCAGTGGATTGCCACCTATTTGGTAGCTAGGGGTAACCTTGTTTTTCCCGAAGGGTATGACTATGCATTTTTTGGCATTTAACTTTAGGCCATGGCTCTGGCACCAGTTATCCGTTTCTGTGAGACCCTTCTGAAGGATATCTGTGTCAGATGTGTTTTCTACTATGGCCCAGTTTGCAGTCATCTGCAAACTTTGTCAGCCATAACCCTCCTGTGTTTGCTTGTACTTCGGAAAAGTAGATGCCAAACAAGAGTGGGCCCAGGACTGAGCCCTGTGGTACACCACTTGTGACAGGCTTTGAGTCTGACATGGCGCCAGCAACTCTGACCCTGTGGGTTCTGTCACTCAGCCAGTTTGCAACCCATCTTGTGATGTATGGGTTAACTTTTAAGCTGATGAGTTTTTCAATGATACCCGAGTGGGGTATTGTATCAAGGCCTTCGCCAGATCGAGGTAGGCTGTATGGACTGCCTTTCCCTCATCAATGGCTTTGGTGACTGTTTCAAAAAGTCAACCAAGTTTAGAAGGCATGATCTGCCTTTGACAAAGCCAAACTGGGATGGATCCAAAGTCTGCAAATTCCCTATGTCTTTATTTATGAGGTCCATTATGATCCTCTCCATGGCTTTGCAGATAAGGCTTGTCAAGCTAATGGGCCGGTAATTTCCAGGGTCGGTGGAGGCACCGCCTTTGTGAAGTGGGACCACAGTTGCAGTGCGCCACTCCTGGGTATGTATCCAGAGGTAAGACTATGATTAAACAGCTGTCCTAGCTGTGGGTTTAATTCCTCATTGAGTTCGTGGAGCACACAGCCGGGGACACCATCAGGTCCCATGGATGCTGTGTTTTTGCTTTGGAGAGAGCAGTTCTCACTTGGGCGTTGGAGATGTTTGGGGGCTGCAATCGCTTGGTATAGATATCTCTCCTTTTGGGGAGGGGAGAAGTTTGCACTGAACCTGTCAGCCAGTATGTTGGCAATGTCTGTAGGATCAGTAATCTTCACATCATTTTGAACTAGTTCTGAGCATATCTGGGAGTTTCCTCCCAGGTTTCTAACATAGCTAAAGAAGGCCTTATGATTGTCTTTTGAGTCTTTAGCTATTTTTCTCTCAAAATTTGCTTTGGATGATTTTATGAGAGCTCTTAGTTTTTTACTTATAGTGATCAAGGGTGTCTTACCTTTTAAGGATTTTGCTCTATCTTGTAGAAGCTTCCTCCTTTTGTTGTAGAGTTTGTTTTTGGCTGGGGTCCACCAGACTGGACGCTTGCCTTTGGTACAAAGAGTCTTTGTTTTGCTTGGGATTGCCTTATCCATGCAGTCCTGCAGGTGCTGGTAGAAGGCATTTGTAAGTGATTCAGCGGCTTGAGTACTGTTTTCCGCCGGCTCGGGGGCCTTAAAGGAGACTACACTAGTCTTTAGAAGTGTGAAGTCAGCTTTCGAGAAGTTCTTTACTGTGGTCTTTTTTATTTTAGGTGGGGGTGGGATGAGGACCTCCAGCGAGATTAGTTTGTGATCTGATCTCACCAGTGAGGGGTATACTTCCGGTGTTGAACATTGTGCTCCCATGTTCATGATGATGAGATCAAGTATGTTTTCTCCTCTTGTGGGGATGATGACTAGTTGTTCCATGGCATTTGAGTTTATGAATTCCAGGAACTTTTGGGCTAGGGTGTTTGGGCTTGAGTAGTGTTCCCAGTCTATATTAGGGTAATTGAAGTCACCTAGTATGATGGTGTTTGGTGATACATTTATCCCCTCTAGTGTTTTCAGGAAGGCCATGTGAGGTTCCTGAGTTTGTGAGGGTGGCCTGTAACATGCTACAATTTGCAGAGCAGTCTTGCCTATGGTTAATTGCACCTGGATGGTCTCCGATGCATCGTGCGTTGCCACCAGTCTTGAGGTGTGGGTGTCTTTGATGAATATGGATACCCCCCCTCCTTTCTTGGTATTGTCCGGATTTTGGGGCCGGAACGCATGATAAGAGGTAAAACCTGATAGTGCTGGGGTGCTCTCAGGAGCCTTGAACCAGGTTTCTGTCACTGCACAGACATCGATGTTCTCCATACTGAGAAGGGCCTCGAGTGCGTGCATTTTGAGATTTAGACTTCTGGCATTGAGCAGCATTACCCTTAGTTTTTTTCCTTTTTTGTGTTCTAGGGTGGTAGGTTTAGAATTTGAGCCTTGCCTAAAAAGGCACTATGGGGTGGCAAGAGCCTTTGCGAATATCCGGAATCCCACGTGTGCCAGGTGCAAGCCGTCCCTTGCGAAGCAGCGTGGCTTGTCCAGCATGTCATCCCAGGCAGACAGACATTGGATCCCCTTTGAATGACACCAGAGTTTAAGCCAATTGTTAAAGCTGATCATCTTATCTCTGTATTGTGGCATCATTCTTGGTGAAGGTAGGATACTGCTCAAGGTCAGGGTCATACCTGCCTGGGCTACATAATCAGAGAGCTCCTCAATGTCTCTTTTCATGTAGTCCAAGGAGGTACGTCTCAGGTCGCTTACACCAGCGTGGACAATGACTGAGTCGTATTTGTACCTGCTGTTGAGAGACCTGAGTGCTTGCGTTATGTGGCGGATTCTAGCGCCCGACAGGCAGCTTACTGTGACCTTCTCCTTACTCAGTCTGGTGAGCGGGACGTCAGTGTGTCTGACTATGGAGTCACCAATGACTAGTGTGTCTGGCATTGTGTTTGGCCTTAAGGGCTGTGACTGTTTGACACTCTGACTGTGAGGTCTATGTGTTGCAGGTGTTGTGTTCTGAGGTGGTGGTTGTTTGGGTGTCTGCTTTGGTGGCCTCTGCTGTTTTGGTAGATTTTTGATCAGAGCCGCCGAGTATGTCTTTGTGTGTTTATGTGTATGATTTGAGGTTGTGATGGTACTATGTGAGACTGGATCTATAGTGTGTGTGGTCACCTTCTCCTCCTGACTGGTCTTGCCAGTCCTATGTTGAGAGAGCTCAGCCTCCAGTTTGGCCGTATAGTTGCATCTCTCGCATGTATTTGTGTTTTGTGGGAGGAGGAGAGGGTTGTCTGTGTACATGAGGCAATTGTAACATTGCCTCAATATTCCCAGGTTCACCAGCTGAGCAGGAGAGGACACTAGCAACTGATCCCTCGACATGCTAGAAGGACTAGGCAAAAAAACTTTAAAAGAGATTCCGGGGGATGTGGGTGACCGAGAAATGGGGGTTTGCCTTTTTGGGGTGCTATCTATAAGAGTGCCGTATCAAGGTAATAAGTACTGTAGGAGCAAGTGCTAGGTTTAACAGATAGAGAAAAGTCTACTTGGAGTCAAGTAGAGATGATCTTTTAGGTATTAGAGAAAGTGCTAGTAACAGGGATGCTTAAAGGTAAGATTGAAAAGAATGCACTCTGCAGTGTGCACTAGAGAAGTTAGATATGAAAGTAGGTAACTTGAGTTTTACCTGTATAAAAAGTTAAGGTTTAGTGGAGAGTTACTATTTTTAAAACAGCAAGATGGACTGAAAGGGGTGGTTACTTTTGTATTTTAGTACTATGAAATACTGTAGGATGGCCAATAAATTTAAATAATTGAAGGGGTGGGATTTCAAAAGTGATGGTTTTGTGATTACTCACATAAGCCAGTGAAAGTAGAGAGAAATGAGATATATGGTCAGATTAACATAAGAGGCGGGCAACTAGAAAGAGTGGTATTTAACAAGACAACTTAAATGGGTGGGAGGGAGGGAAAAAATTCTGCCTGACTCAGAACAGAGAGAGCTGTGGTCTCTTTTGAAGTTTTAATATGCTGTTAAAACAGAATGCAAGCAAAACACAAGATAAAGAAAACAAACTACAGTATTCAAAATATAGAAAGGCAATACAGAAATACAAAAAATAACAGCAAACTAACCTTTCCTTCACAGCAAAGTGTAGCAGAGTCTGGATGAGCCTTTCTGTTTGTCTCTGCTACCTGCTGTTACCTTCTCTCCAATGCCAACCATCCCTTGTTACTTCATACATCTACCTTTTTAAGTTGAAATTTTAAAAGGACCTCTTTCCCTAGGAAAACAAAAAATATTTTATCCCACCAGTCACACTATATGTTAACCTTTCTATATTTATCTCTGCTTACTGCTCTCAACTTTTCTGCTATCTTACCACATTTTTCCCTTATTTATATAATAAACAGGGATTATACTTTGCTGTGTTCACCTGCCCTGGTCTGTTTGTTGGATGCATTGCCCTGCTATGATGCCTTTCCTGTGGTGGCTAGCCACTAACTCTAGTTGTATGTCATTGCTTATGTGGTTGTGGGTATGGACTGGCTTGTGCATTCAGGTCGGTCATAGCTCTGATGTCCAACACATCTGCCATGCCCTCTGCTGTGGCACTTCTGCTATATTGCAACATACCTCTCCTCATTCCATTACTACTGCAGTGTTATCTTTCATGGGATTTTTCTTGGCATGCAAATGCTATGCTCTGCCTGTTATATTTTTAATTAGCTGTCTGGCACATTGTGCAGCAAACATCTTATACTAGTACTGCACAGAAGTGAAATGCTTGTGCATGAATCCATAGCTATCTCAGAAAAACGTCATCAAATTCATTTAGGAGTAATAAAAACAAAAAAATGAGAGGAAGCTACTCCAACACACCATTTTTCAATGACAATTCATTAGTTTGTAAGGAAGTTCCCAGAGATCCATCTGTAGCATTTAGATCATATGCTTTTCCAAATGGGGAAAATCTTGAGATTCCTGACTTTATATCTAACCAAAGCCATTCATATTAACCTAACTAAACAAAAGCAAGGATGTTGTCAGCTGATGCATCTCATACTTTTCTGCCGACGTTAGCAAAACAATGATGACTGTCAAAAGGTAATAACTGAAATTAATGTAATAGAAGAGTGACACACTGTTTTAAAATTACAAATCAAATGCAATAAGTCAGTGCATAAAACCAAGATACAGATTAAGTGGAAAAGTACATGTCCAGAATGCAAATATATGTGAAATAAAATAGTGCAATCCATTGCAGTTTACAAAACTGAAGAAATAATATGATTATTACATGATAATAACTACATATGGTTAGTGATTATAACACATATTCTGATCATCATAACCTATAGCTGACAAAAATCAGTTAGTCTTCAAGAAAGCATGCTACGTGTCCATGGAATTAAGTCTTAATACATGGGAACGAATATAAAGAAAAGCAACTGAGTATACAACAATGAACTACAGTAATGTTTGGCAACCTAGCACAGAAGATTAAGACAGTGAATTGCTAATGAGTTTCATAATGTAGTCCTGTGTTTTATTCACCCAGTTTCTACTTGCAAACTGTATGGCTCTGATACTCACCTAACCAGACAGTTCTTCTGGTTGCTGCTGAAAACAGGTGCTTGTAAGTAATCAGTTAAATAAACTCTTTTTGAAATATAATATTTTGGTTAAGAGTATTTATTTTAAAGACCTGAAAAACAAAGGCATCTTCATATGGGACTGAAAAAATGGGTGTGCTACTGACTTCATTTTGTGTATAGCTTACTTGACTACATATCATTTAGTGAATAATTCTGAGTAATAATGATTGTGAACAAAGTCTTCCTGGAACATATTTATGACTAAAGTTAACAAAGGTTTTTCTGAACAATGCTGTTCAAGTTTGCCTCTCAGCCCAACTCACATTTGAGCTGTTGTGCTTCAAAATTTGTTCACTGTTAATATCTTTTGACTCTGTTTTCATTTTGTTATCACGTGACAATAGAGAATGATGCAAACATGTGTTTTAAATCTAATTTGTTAATCACTGATGTTATATGCTGATGTAAAATGTATCTGAAATTAGCTATATTGCGGGTTACACATAGCATCCTGAGAGGTAAGAAGCTGTAATCAGTTTGTGTTTATTTTCATTGTTGCAGTTAGCATGAACATTCAAGCACCTTCTCTTTTACCTGTTAAATGACTCAGCTATGATTTCTTACAAGGTATAAGAGAATAGTCCCAATGAGATATGAGAAACTGTTATTTTTAAAAATTATATTCATATTCATTTGTACTGGTAAGCAAAGAGTTTCTGGCACAGTAATATTTATAGAAATAATCTCAGACCACGTATGAACTGCTTTAAAGACAGGTTTCAAATGTGTTTCATAAACCTTTGCAGATAGACAGCACTTCTGACATTATTTAAAATATTCCAGCATGCTGGCAGTGGATTAAAATAAAATAAGAGTGGGCACAGATTTTTCCCCTTTTCTTATTGTCTAAGATATCAGCAAAATTAACCTTACAGTTTAAAGGAATATAGGTAAACAGAGTATAAAGTAATGGAGGTTAACTTATAAAATCAGACTTTAAAATAATAACACTGGTGATCACTTACTCTGTTGTTTGCAGATATATTTGAGGTCCTCTTGCTTGCTACATAACTTTGTTTGACAATAGTGAAATGTGTGGGAAATTACATTTAATGCCAGGGAGTGTTCAGTGTTCCTTATTAAATCCAATTGCTAATGTAAAATTGAAGAGCCCTAAAATAAATTATATCAGTCTTTAATCTGCATACCCTACATCACAGTCTATTGCATGTGATCAGCAGACATACTTACACTTTATTGTGTGTCTTGGATCAAACTTAGCATATTTGTTGAAATACAGGAGTTACTGGGAATGATGAACATGTCACATAGGATGAGACATGATCAGAATAATTGCTGAGTTTAACTTTGTAAGGCAAAAGTAGAGAATTCAAAAAAAGTTGTGCAGAACTCAAAGTACTTCTTTTCTTTATAATTCCATGCAAATATAAATGTAAAAATATGTTTATGGAAATTTGTTTCTCACTCACTCTGTTTTAATTATGGATAAATAAATCTGGATATAAACCACAGGCTTGCAAAGGAGAGACAAAAACAGACAAGAAAACAGTTTCAAAGAGAATTACAATAAGCTTTCACCAAATGCACATAAATCAGGTTGCTAGATTTCTAGCAATATAGCATCATTTTATGAAAATGCATAATATCTGTAAGCAAAAGTATGGTGTTTTATCAGCAAGAGTGCTTGTAATGCCTAGTTAAAAATTTACATTCAACCTACTATATTTAGCCTCATTATTATTCAGTTAACATGGTAGGCATATGTGATATTCTGTTGTTGTCTTTCTGAACAGGAATGAAATGTATGGAGACTGGATGGCTCTTGGTAAATGCTACCTCCTGGAGACATAATGCAGTTACTTCAAAGTACAGGGCAAAGTAGCAACACCTATACTGGTAATATGATATTCAGATTTAGTACCTTATAAATTTATATCAAATAATTTGAAATGCTGTGTTATATTGTACTAGGAAAAGATATTTTTCATTAGGCAGTAAATTTCAATGCTAATATATATTTACGATAAGGAATACTTGTAACTTATTCACAGAGATAATACAGTGGTCAATAATGTATACCTAATTCTTTGATTAATAAGCCAAATGTTTTCCTTACATAGCTTTTAAAAGGATAACCCAGATAACCCCTTTAATTTTGAAAACTAAAATAGTAAATTTTACTTTTTTGATAATAAGAATAAGTCAATCAACCGAAAGAAAAAAAAAATATTCTGTCTATGAAGTAGGTGTGTCCTGAAGAATAAATAAACTTGTCTGTCCCCTGGGGCATTAGCAGCTGGGAGAGCAAGGTTTCTGTTGGACCTGTCACATAGACAATTACAAAGCTCTCTAGTGGTTTGTGTTGGATCTGGTGCATAGACAGTGCAAACTCTCTAGAGATTTTGCCTCAGAGTCCACCTCAGGCATTGTAGAAAATGTCATTTCCTAAGGAAAACAATGTCTTAAACCATAGGCCATGGAGCTCTGAAAGTTTGTGCTGTTACCGGGTGAAGGGACATTTCAGCCTTTAATTATTTGAGATTATTATTCAAAATTCTTCCTAAATAAATTGTGTTGGGAGACATCATGTATGTCTGGACTTTACATGTAAATCATGCAAGCAAGTCACCTTTACAAGTATATATCATACATAAAGTGCCAAATGATAGAAAAAAATTGTTCTGTGGTTGATGTCCTCTTCCATACAGTTTATTTTTCATTAATAATTTCACAATATATCTTCATTTGATCAAACTAATAAAATGGAATGTATGGTTTGCAGTAATGTCCTGAATGACATCTTTAAAAACAAAAGGAAATAATGCATATAGTCTAAAACACTGCACATGTGTACTTCTAATGAACTCTACCAGAAGTAAACAAAAAACTAAATGTCAAAATCATATTGTAGCTTATATGTTTAGCACTAAGCAAATAAAAACAAACAAAAAGCTTCAGAACATAATGACAGTGTTGCATTATGCAACACACAATCTATGAAGAAATAAATGACTAATAATTAAGAATAGTTTCAGGTGCAAAACCCTTTATCAAAGAAGAGTTCATTTTTATACAGCTAAAAACAAATGTGGGGAAGTGGATATTCAGAAATATTGTGCACCACAATGCAAAATATTGACATGATTAAGAATGTGCATGGAGGGTGTGATTCAGAGAAGCATGTAGCAAATAAGCAGAACAATGTTGTTGGGAAAATAGCTGTAATATGCATTGCATGCAGATTACTGTATAATTGCATGCAAATGAGTGTCAACATTCTAATGAGAGGTATGTATGCAAATGATGAAAGAAAACATAGTGGTGTGATTCAGAAACATATATACAATTAGCATGATGAGATATGGTGATCATTGGTTCTGAACTCCTGAATTTTCCAGCATACATGGCCTTTACTTATATTGTGATGCCATTAACAGTATCAAAATTAGCAGGGCATCCGGCCATAATTCATACTTAATGAATAGATTATGTTTTGCTCAATATATTGCAATGTTTAGTGCAGTACTTTGGTGTTATGAATCTTTCTAAGTTACCTCCCAATGCAGGAGTTACTTAGTTGGTTGGATACATAATCAGTCACTCCTGATACCTACAGTTACATTTGTGTATCATTATTAACCTGTTGTTCTAATTTCATGGTTGATATGCCTGCAGCATCTCTTAGCAATCAATTTCACATATCTGATAGGAATAACTAGAAGTACAGCCTTCTGCAACTGCAACATTTATAATATCTGCAAGATAAAACATTATTTAAGGTACATATGGTATAGGGCAAAGGTTGGTGCAAGAATCAGAATGGATGCCACTTTTCATAAATCAAATGTATAGTCTCTGACCAATTATTCCATAATGGAGCTCGGGACATAGAGATATCTTGTAAAGAAATGTTTAAGCATGCTTTTTTCAGACTTCTACTCAGTGTCAGAGTATGCATACTCAATCCAATGTCCAAGTAAGATAAGTGTTTCTTCCCACCTTGAAAAGGAAGGCAAGGCATTTATCTGACCACATCATGAGTCATGTAACAAGAAAGAAACAAGGTATAGGCAGATGAAACCCAGGAACAAAAATGCATCTTTGGCCCAAGGTTGAATGAACCATTTCTTCCAATAATGAAAGCAACATAAAGTTGTTTAGTGCTTTCATCCACCTATACTGTGGACTTCATAAAAACAATTGTGCCAATAAAAAAGAAAATAAATATATAGTACAAATGTTTAATCACAGGGATCATTACATCTTGTCAAATTGAAAACTGTACATAGTAAACGTGCTGAAAAATTGTACATAGTAAATACATTAAAAAAGTGTATGATAACCAACCAGAAATGTGATAGATACAACACTTTAATTTATAAAATATAACAATAAAATGAAAAAAAAGTATTAATCTTAAAATGAGTATCCACAACTGCCAACCCCAAAACTGAAAACTATGCACCACTGTGCTGGAACAGAACCATGTGGCCAAAACATAGCTTAAAAATTTAAACTATGAAAGTTAAAATGCAAAAAAAAAAAAAAAAAAAAAAAAAAATGGGAAAACCAGAAACCATTCATAAGCTAGCTGTTCTATGTATAACTAAGGGATTTAAGGATATGTAGTCATTTAAACCAGGGTAAGTGTCAGTATTAAGCCTTACTTGCCTTGTATTCAAGGCTGTTTTCCCATGATCCCCCTCTTGGGTTGGTGATCACGTGTTCCAAAATAAAAAATAAAAATGTTTTACCAAGCGTGCAAATGGTTTGATGTTTATGTACAGCATTATTAGTGGTAACAATAGAAATGTCATAAATGTGTTCATGCAATTCTTTTTTTAAGGGCAGCCTCAGTTTTGCCCACATAAAAACAGTTACAGTAATCACAAAGGATATATACATATATATATATCTGTATATATATCACCCATTTAGTGTTACAATCACAACAGTGGTCAAGTCTGAATTCCCAGTTGCCTGTTCTCAATTTCAAGAGAGTGCCCTCAAATATGTACTTATATTAATTTTACACCCCACATTTCCTCATACGTAAAGAATCCTGATAAATGGACCTTTAGCCTTACTGGTACCACCGTGTTCAATGATATCTTTGATGCTGAAGTTCCTCTTAAACACAAATTGTGGTTGCATACCCACAATTTTGCTACAATATCATCACTTTGAATAACATTCCAGTGGTTCCTGATTGTTTGCTGGATAAGGTCCCTTAGGAAGCTTAGAGTCATTGTGAGGTCTTGGTTAACAATGTTTAGTTGGCCCTATCTCATATTTGCTTCACTAAAACCTCTGGCCAAATGTGGTGGCAACAAGTCCCAAAACACATTCTTTGGCATTATATGTGGACTGCAAGTTAAAAACATTTTTAAGAAATGCCCCTAAGTCCTTAAAGACTCTTGGGATTTCTTAGGGCTAATTAAACAAGAACTATATAGCGATAATTGCTTTCTAGTCATTGTAGACATAGTGGATTTGTATGGCTTGATTTGAAGACAACCTAATGACATGTGACTTTTTGGATAAAGAGATTAATATCCTGGAAGATTTTACAAATGTTATTCTCCACAACAATTACATCTTTTTTGATGGGGAATATTTTAAACAGCTTATGGAGGTGGCAATGGGAGGACCTTGTGACCCCCCCTTTATGTCAATATGATGTTGTAGTTTTGGGAAAATAAATGTGTTTTTAAATCTGAGCACATGAAAAATGTTGGTATTTTTGTGGTACCTTGATGATATGCTTAGTGTTTGGAGAGGTAGTTTAGACAATGTAAAAGAATTTGTCTAATACTTGAATAATACCACCAAGTTTTTTTTTAATTTACTTATAGTGTTTCACACACTGAAATTAATTACTTGGATGTTTTAATTGTCAAAAACTTTGCTACCCATCAATTCATTTGAAAGATTTGCAAAAAATCTACATTCTCCAACAATTTTTTACATTTTTTGAGTAATCACCCATTTCACGAAAAAAGGGGGTGTTGGTCAAGGGACAGATAATTCAGTTATGCAGGAGTGAATCTCAAGATGACAATTTTTTGTTGGAGGTAGATAAGCTTACTTAAATGTTTAAGGCTAGGGGGTACCCTTCAGCTTTATTAACCAAGGTTAAGAGTGAGGTATGTGTTAAGCACTCTGTCTCATTTCCATCACTTTTGGGTAAAGGTTTAATGAAACAAATGTTAGACAGGACCAACTAAACATTGTTAACCCAGACCTTATGATGAGTCTAACTTCTCAAAGGGACAGTAACCTTATCCAGCAAACAATCAGGAACCACTAGAGTGTTATTCAAAGTGACGATAGTGTTGCAACAATAGTGGGTACACAACCACAATTTGTGTTTAATATTCAGTATCAAAGATATCATTGAACATGGTGGTACCAAGAGGGACATGTCCACCTTGTCAGGAACCTTCAAGTATGAGGAAATGCAGAGTGTGCAATTATTTACATATTTGAGGGCACTGTCTTGAAACTGAGAACATGCAACAGGGAATTCAGACCTGACCAACATTGTGATTGTAACACTAAAGGGGTGGGATATATATCCTTTTGTGATTATTGTCACTGTTTTTTATGTGGGCCTAACTGGGTATTCTTCAAGAAAAGATTGCATGAACACATTTATGGCATTTCTAATGGTAACACCAACAATGCTTTATATAAACATCTATCCATTTGCACACTTGGTAAAACATTTTTATTTTTTATTTTGGAACAAGTGATCACCAACCCAAGAAGGAGGTCATGGGAAAACAGAGTTGAATACAGGGTGTTATTCTGGCAAGTTAGGCTTAACACTGCCACTTATCCTGGTTTATATTACTGCATATCCTTAAGTCCTATACTCAAACTTAGAGCAGCTAGACTATGAATGGTTTCTGGTTTTCCTATTTGAGTTGACCTTCACCAACACTTTCTCTATCTCAATATTTTATCATTTTTTTACATTGTAACTTTCATAGTTCAAATTTTCAAGCTAAGTAATAGCTACATGGTTCTGTTTCAACACACTGGCTCTACTTTTCAGTTTTGGGGCTGGTAATTGTGGGTATTCATTTTAAGATGAGTGCTTTTTATTATTTTTTTCATGTTATTGATATATATTATAAATTAAAGCTTTGTATATATTACATTTACTGGATGGTTATCACACACATTTTTTTATGTATTTACTATGTATGACTTTTCAACACATTTACTATGGACGATTTCTAAGAACTCTCTTGCTTGTTAAACATTAAATGATATAAAGCTTTTTGTATATTAAATTTACTGGATGGTTATCACACACATTTTTTAATTTATTTACTATGTACGATTTTTCAACACATTTGCTATGTACAATTTCTAAGAGCTTTCTTTCTTTTTAAACATTACATGATATTCATTAATTGATGTTCCACCTTGATAGGATATAATGATCCATGCATTTAAACTTTTGTACTATATATTTATTTTCTTTTTTATTGGCATATTTGTTCTGATGAAGTCCACAGTGTAGGTGTACAAAAGTGCTAAACAACTTTTTATTGCCTTCATTATTGGAATAAATAGTTCATTAAACCTTGGGCTATGGACAGATTTTTTCCTGGATTTGACCTGCTTATACCTTGTTTCTTTTTGGTTGCTTGTGAGTTCATATGAGGTTGCTCTTTATTTTTTCTTGTTTGGATGGTGCACATCATGAGGTCTATATATTATAGATGTTAGGTTCTATAGGGCGGAGAGGTTGTAGCCCCTCAACAAAATATTTAGAAAGCTAGTGCAGAGAACTTATAGTAGCATATTAAGCTATTTTTGATTTGTGATTCTCTGGATGGTGGACATTGTAAAATAAATGCATTCTTCTCCAGTGTGGTGCTGACTCAGCCACTCGATCTCAGTATAAGTAAACTGTCTGGAAAATAAAAGTTTCTCATCATGGGTGAGTGTACATTTTTTTCCCCTCATACGAGCTGAAAACAGAAATCTTCCCTCTTTGAGTGTCTGCATATCTATGGTCTGTTCAATTTTCTGGAAAAATCTATGGCCAGTATTCATAGTCACTTGCACAAATGTGATAGGGTTATTCCTGATGTTTACAAATGAATGTAGCAAAGGTGAGATTCATAGAAACCATTTATGCTAATGCAAAAGGCCTTAAAAATAATGAGATGCAAATGAGAAATGTAAAGTGTAGTATACTAATGAGATGGTTTTGCAATTCCTAGTCTATCATCTGCGCAGTAAGCACGTCTAGTGTTAATAGTGATGCTTTGCCTTTGATATTGGAGATGCACTTTGCAGACTTGCCCTGTGCCATCCCTTCAGTAGTTTGTCCAAGTATGCACAAGCTCTTCCCTGACACACAAATGAGTTATTTCACCCAGCAACTCCTTCATTAGTTTCTCTTATGTATGCCCAAGCACTAAAATGGTACAAAATAAATTATTTTGCTCAGCGATCACTTCAGCAGTATGACCATATATGCCCAAGTGCTTTACTGAAAAAAAATGAATTATTTCACCAAGCAACCAATTCAGGAGTATGTCCAGGTATGCACAAGCATCAAAATGAAACTCCCAAAGTGACCTCTTAAGGAGTATGTCCAGGTATTAGCAGGCACCAAAATTAAACATTCACCCAAGTAACCCTTTCAGAAATATGTCCTCATATACACAAACACCAAAATGAAACATTCACCCAACCATCACCTTTCAGTAGTGTCCCAGTATGCATGAGCACCATCCAATCTCCCCTCACATCTCAGTATTCTCCTGGAAAATTGCTGCTTACTGTCATAAGTTCATGGCTATTTACATGCTTAAATGCAAATGAGCTCATTATAGATTCATGTCTATGAATCATACTTATATGCATACATGTAAGGCTCTTTATCAGCATAGTAGTTGTCCCCTTATTGCTTAGGCATTAAACATGTTATGCTTTTGTGATAGGGGTATATTTGCAGCATCTTCTTTGCATGTATGTATTCTTGCTAAAGTCTGGGATTTGTGTATCCATATTGCACTGCTTTTCATGGGTCACTGCTGTGAAAACATGATGCCCCAGACTATGAATACTGCCCTATAGCTTTGCTAAAATGTCTTGCCAACCAAATAAAGTCTACAGCCCAGCTTATCCACCTTGCCGCAAATCCTTCCAAGTCTTTTTTTTCTTTTAAGAAGTAATTTAATATATTTAGTATAAATGCATAAAAAGGAATAAATTCAACATCAAATTATACAATGTTTGGAATACATTGAATCATCAAGGTAATCTTATACATTTAACACATTAAGAGTCTTGCTATTTTAATAGCATCTTTTCAAGACTATCCCAACCTGTAAAAGTCTTAGTATGATTTATAGATCTTATTCTGATCACTTCTTTTTTCAGTTTTACATAGTATTGCTGTTAAATTTAAAAATCTTTTGAACCAAGGACCTCAGTTCGATTTCCAGTTTTTGTAATAAATTTTCTAACAACTGCCAAAAAACACCAACTATTTTATATTGTCTGGATTTTACAAATTCAGGAAATGGAACATTATTAGAATTAATGATCTAGTTAAAGAACAATTATCAGATCACAACCCCTTAAAAATCAGGCTGATCTCTTCCCAATATTTATTTAACCTTTCACAATCCAGCATTCCAGTATAAACTTGAAGAAGTTTGGCTAACTGATTTAAATAACAAAGTTTTATTCCTAGCATATACTGAGTCACTCAATCCACTGCTGTCTGAAACATTCCAAAATTTTGCATCAAAATTATTATTATTTATAACATACATATCTTGGACAAGCTTCCTTTGCAGTTCAATTAACTTTTGATGATAGTACTTGTATGCTCATATACTGGGGGAATAGTTTGCTGTTCTGTTCCTCTTCAAGCATATTATCTACAAATTAATTTCATTTCTTACTGATGAATAATATTAAAAGGTTAACAGATTCATCCAGCTTATAATCTTTCATTAAAAAGTTTTATTCTAAAGACTTAGCTTTTACTTTTTCAAAGCAATCAGGCCTTATAGTAAATTAATTTTAACATTGTTCTGAATTTCCATAAATCTGGAAGTATGTGCAATGTGAACACACAAAGATTTCAGTGTTGGTATTAATGGAGTTTTTAAAAGAGATGTCTTAACTGTTTTAATAACTGATTTCACATATACAGACTCTAAGGACTGAAATGCATTTCGTTCTAAGGTAAGTTTTATGAAACAGAAGAAAGGACTGTTGCATATTTCTAATGTATCATATTTGATAAATTTAAAGAATTTAGCATAATCTGCTTCTGAATGGTTTTCCATTGACTACTGTAAGTTGAGTCTATCCAAGGTATAATAGACTTAAAATTTGCAACAACAGATTAAGGTTCTACATCTAGAAATAGAACCATACTCCCATAATCATATATGAGTTCTATAAGCAATTCTCTGCTTTTTAGGATACCATAAGAATGATTTTTTCCATTTTCTTGAAAAGTTATCTGTCAGGTATTAAAGCTATTGAAAGCAATAATATACATATATATATATATATATATATGTGTGTGTGTGTGTGTGTATATACACACACACACACACACACACACACACACACACACACACACACACACACACATACACACACTGTGGATATAAAAAGTGTACAGACCCCTGTTAAAATGCCAGGTTTTAGCGATATTTATTTTATTTTATTTATTTATTTTACATTTGTTGACCGGGAATATCCGTCTGGATACATGTCCATTTTCAGCGGAGGCCCGGGGAGAAAAGCTCCACATAGACAGCAATTTACATTCATATAAACAGAGTATATACTACTTCTTTGATAATTAATACATAGGTACAAAGAGACATGTGATTGTTTACAATTAAGATTTAGAAGGAAAAAAATGTCAGAGTAATGCTAGATGCAGAGAAGAGCCTTGAGGAATTCCTATGGAGAAGTAGAGGTTGCGGAGGGTAATGGGTTTAGTCTGGTTTGGAACATTGACAGAGCCACTGGTTTTTAAAGTGAAGGGATAGACTTTTCTTGAATTTGGATAGAGAGGTGATAGTGGTGAGTTGAGGCGGAAGGGAATTCCATATTTTACCAATGGAATTTGCAATTTGATATAAACAATGAGACCACAATAAATCATTTCAAAACTTTTCTCACTTTTAGTTTGACCTAGAACCTGTACAATTCAATTGAAAAGCAAACAAATCTGTTAGGGGAATAAATATAAAAAAAAAAAATAAAACAAAATGTGCAATAAGCTGGTTGCATAAGTGTGCACACCCTTAAACTAGTACTTTGTTGAAGCACCGTTTGATTTAATTACAGCATTCAATCTTCTAGGGTAGGATTCTATCTGTATAGCACATCTTGACTTGGCAATATTTTCCAAGTCTTCTTTGCAAAAATGCTCCAAATCTGTCAGATTGCAAGGGCATCTCTTGTGCACAGCCCTCTTCAGGTCACCCCACAGATTTTCTACTGGATTTAGGTCTGGGCTCTAGCTGAGCCATTCCAAAACTTTAATTTTCTTCTGGTGAAGCCATTCTTTTGTTGATTTGAATCTGTGCTTGGGGTCATCGTCATGTTGAAAGGTGAAATTCCTCTTCATCTTCAGCTTTCTAGCAGACTCCTGAAGGTTTTGGGTCAAAAGTAACTGATATTTGGAATTGTTCATAATTCCCTCCACCTTGACTAAAGCCTCAATTCCAGCTGAAGAAAGGCAACCCCCAAAGCATGATACTGCCACCACCATACTTCACTGTGGGGATGGTGTTGTTCTGATGATGCAAAGTGTTGTTTTTGCGCCAAATGTACCTTTTGGAATTGTGGCCAAAAAGTTCAACCTTGGTCTCATCAGACCATAACACATTTTCCCACATACTTTTGGGAGACTTGATGTATTCTTTTGCAAATTTTAGCAAGGCCTGGATGTTTTCTGTGTAAGAAAAGGCTTCCGTCTTGCAACCTTACCCCATAGCCCAGACATACGGAGAATACGGGAGATTGTAGTCACATGTAGTACACAATCAGTACTTGCTAGAAATTCCTGTGGCTCCTTCACTGTTGCTGTAGGTCTCTTGGCAGCCTTCCTGACTAGGCTTTGTCTTGGCTTTTCATCAATTTTGGAGGAACATCCAGTTCTTTGCAACGTTACTGTTGCCCTATATTTTCTCTGATTTTTGATGACTGCCTTCACTGTGTTCCATGGTATATCCAATGTTGTGGAAATTTGTTTGTACCCTTCTCCTGACTGATACCTTTTCACAATGAGATCTCTTTGATGCTTTGTAAGCTGTCTGCAAACCATGGACGGGATTCCCTAATCCTCTGTGTAATACTAAATAAGTCTTACATGGAAACTGCAGCCTAAGAGGAAGATGTCAGCGCACCATGTATATTCATGAGGGTGCACTGACTCAACTCTAAGGCTAACATGGAGCATGCACAAGTGCAGGGGGTGTGTCGGACTGCCGAGCAGTCCAAAAATCCACGCCCCTGCAAGTCCCTTACTCTGCAAATGTCAGCTGAAATGAACGAGTCCGCTCAAATGTGTACATACCCAACACTACACTCCCCCCACATTCTAAATCCCTGTACAATTCTAAAATGCAAAACTTTCCTTTTTTTTTATTATTCCCGATATAGCTGCCCATATTTGCACGTGTTTGCGCAGATTTGCCCATTGCTTAGCTACAGTTAGCAGTTTAAAGATTGAAGAGGATAATAAGAAATGTATATGCAAATTAAGCTAAATAGCAATAGCGTAGTGGTAGCACCTTCGCACAAAGTGGAGGCATTCCCGGTTCGAGTCCCACCACTCCCCTTTCTCTTTTCTGTAGGAAATCTGTATAGAAAAATAATTCCTGATATTTATTTTTTAAATATTAGTAGAAAGCATTGAAATGGCCTATGTAGTAGTGAACGATATTTTATATATATATATATATATATATATATATATATATATATAAAAGAAGGCAAAATGGTTATGCATGCTAATGAACACATAAGTAACGTATCTTAAGCAATGTGAAGCACTGCTAAGCAAAGTTTACCAGTATTAAGCACATTTAAGTATAATTGCTCATAGCTTAGCACTGCTTTAACTAGCGCAATGGTTTTGTGTAAAGCTGCGCATTGCACCAACTAGCGCAAACAAAACATGTTTGCATGTAGCTGCACACCGCGCTAACTAGCGCAACTTCGGGTAAAGTCGAGCAACGTAGAGCACCGTAGACCAACGTACAGCAACACTGGGCAAAGTTGAGCAAAGTCGGCTAAACACAGCCACACCTCCTAGCCGGTCTGGCCAGTAGTAAAATAAAAAGCAATGACAGGCCTCGGACCCTTGATACTGTACACCATAATCACTGAACCACTAAGCCATGACAGCTTTTGATATGCATGCACTTTCAACACACACATACATATTAATGAAAGTTTACCCAGTGCTAACCAGGTGTGCTTTCAGCTGAGATTTTCAAAACCGGCCAATCACAAATAAGTGCAAGAAATGAGGCATATTTAAGCCCCATAGGTGGGAATACTTGCCATAACTGGTTGTAGCTCCCATCTGCAGGCAGCATGATTGGTGTTGGAGAGGGCTCTCGCTTTCGAGCACAACGGTGGGGCATTAAGGAGTCAAAAGTGATGGTTTGACTCCTCGTCCATAATCATGATGACAGACTCCTGCAGGGCCAGTTCCAGGACACTGAATACAAAGCGGAAGCCTGGAACCATCTAGCATATGATCTCACCAGTGCCACAGGTGTCCTTCGGACTGGTGAGCAGGTCAGACACCACTACTCAGACCTGAAGAGACAGAAGCAGGACCAACTGAACCAGTGGATACAGGAGGCCCGTGGGATGGAAAATGCCCCACTACTTAGTAGGTATCCATGGAATGAAGTATGTAAGAATTGCTATTGTAGTCTATATTATGGATAGGTATATGTCTCAATATCACTTCATTTACCTCACAGCTGCAGGTGTCCATGCTGCGAATCAGCAAGCCTATGCAGATAGGCTGCTAAGGCTGTGCCACCCAGCAAGTAGTAATTATTCTGCATGTATTGTTATATAAAATAAGTGAGAGAGCATGAAAAAGAGAGTTGTAAGCCATTAAAAAAGGTATAATATGTCTTGAATAAGTCTTCTGTATGCACTGTTATATCAAATAAATGAGAGAGGATCTATAAAAATGTGTAATGTAATTAATAAAGGTATAATTCCTGGAGTGTGTCCATGTCACTTTCTTTGATATGTTGTACTCTTGCATTATAGAAATATTACTGGTGTATTAAGCGTTGTCAACCCACACTTGGGTAGGCCCATATAAAGTGAAAGAAGGGAGTGCCAGTAGCTATTAAGCATATATACAGTCCTCAACAGTTGGTTAATGGCCAGCATGTATAGGTTAATCTGGCACATGAGTAGTGTGTTATTGTGTTCCCCAGAAATGTCAGTGTGCTGCTAGAAATGTAGGGGGCTGCTAAAATATAATGATATGTAGATATATAAATATAAATAAAATATATAGATATGTAGCAATAACATCTGCATCCTGGACAGTCTGTATGTCAGATACAGGTCAGGTATATAAAGAACTAGCAAAACCCATTTTACAATTTAACGGACATTGCCAAGTGTAATAATACATATAGGGGATATATACTTGCAGTCAATAGGAATGTAGTGTAAACTATAAGTACATATAAGTTGGTAATAGAGGTATCTTTTCTACACCCTACTGTATGTGTATAAACGATTCAATTCCACACATCAATGGGTATGTCTAATCTCAAAACATTTGTTGGGACATATGTCCTATTAGTTCAAAAATATCTGCATTTACTTTGATGCATGTGCCCTGTTCAAATACCAAAATCTTGGTGGCATGTTGCCACCAATCAATCCTGCATGCTGTTGGAATGTCCACTGTTGTTCTAAATATGCATGTGTTATGCTTGCTGTTCAACTGTTGGAACTCTGGTGTGTTGGGTTAATGGGAATACTGCTGCATGCTGTTACAACTAATTTGGAATGCTGTTGGCTGTTAACAACCCATATTGTCATTAAATCCACCTAAGCTTAGAACGTATGGGAAGGCCTGTCCCAGCGGACCCACATGTCCCACCTCAGCTGGCGATGGCACCTGGCACCTGCAGGTCTGGTGCCCAGCCCGGGACCTCCTCCTCCATTTGTCCTGTGCCACCTTTGGGTGGAAGCGCTGCAGGGGATGGGGCTCATCCTCCCCGTGCAAGCGCAGCCAGAGGAGGGCCACCTATCACCCTCCGAACGGCCCGGGCTGTGGTGCGTAGGGAGATCGAGCGTTCAGTCGCTGATCCTCTACGCCAGCTTGAGGCATGTGTGGCACGACTCAGGGGTGAGCCTGCCCCTCCTACACAGCCCCCAGCACAGCCACCCTCTGGGCTGTGAAGGTGCGGTGGTGAGTGCCCATGGGTGGGAATCTCAGTTCCACTGTTGCCATCTGTGGGCTCATGGGCTTGCGATTTTCAAACATCCTTCCCCGTCAGTGGTGTTCACCCACCACATATGCCATATTTTGCCCCTGTATGTGTCTTGTTTGTCTTGTCTGTTTACCTCCCCAACCTACCTCCCCATATATACCTACTTCCCCTACCACACATTCCACTCTCACCTGAAAAAAAGGGCAATCTGCTCCCAAAATAAAATTACGCCCCATACATAGTGGCGCATTTTGCACAAATGTCTGCTGGACACATAAACTGATATTTAATTGGCAGTACAACATACTTTGTTGTCCTCACCCCTCTCTCAGGGGTGGACGGTTTCATATTTCCCTCCAAATTGCTAGCATATGCACAGCTGTTGCTGTTAAAGAAATGGGCAGCTATGGACCTTCCCTACACTTGTCCTGCACATCCTGAGCTTTTTTTCCCTACTGTCTTTCCCTCTTTGCACCCCTTTTCCACCACTTTCCTATCTCCCCATTTTCTTTTCTTTCAAAGAAATGACCGCGGGTGTTAGATGGGAGTAAGCACTTTTAAGCAGTAGTTAGTGGGTTTGCGCGAGTGTGCGCTTGTGTGCGCTTAGCTAAGCATTGCTAAGCATCACGCAAACCACCGCAAACCCGCTAACAACTGCTTAAAAGTGCCTTAGTCACCCTGCATATGAGGACCCTTGTTCTGCTTAGCAGCAAAATAAAACACCTCTGTCAGTCTTGAGCCCTGGACACACTAGACTGCATGAAGTACCACTAAGCCACAACAGATATACAGCAGGTTGTTGCTGAAATAGATATATCATGCATCAGAATGAGTGAATGTAAAGGAAAGATAGGAATGCCATAATACAAAACCTGTTCTGTGGAACTTTACCAGCAGTTGTGGAATTGCATTACATGACTGTGATAACAGAATCAGCCATTCTAGCAGTAAATAATGTTACAGCAGCACTTTACAACCCCCACACAGTATCATAGCAGGACAATCCCCACCCAAATGTATGAAATACTTGTGTGTTCAGGGTCCACCAAGGATGTAGGTAGGCATACTCAGTACTGGAACTGTCTAGTTTTCGTGAGCATCCTATGCTAATGTCAACAATAAAAAAACAGAAACTGTGCAGAAGTGAGTACATTAATATTCACAGTATAGCAGTTCACAAACAGTACATGGGCCAAATGAATAAATCTCAATAACTACTTATGTATGGCAGCTAATTGTATAAGTAGAAAAGAAACTACATACTCTCATGTATCTTGTGTTAGCATTTGTAGGGATGAGTACAATTCTACACTGACAACTGTGTACTGGAAGTGGCAACATTCAGGTCTGAGTACAACATTCAAATCACTGGCTACACCCCTTGCTTCAGATATAAGAAGTATACCAACCTTCTGACTTACACAACGTTGTCCACAGCAGACAAGCATGGGCCCCACTTTGGAAAGCTGAAAGGGCTACACCTACCTGACTTAGCAATTTATAGCATAGGGTTGCTATGACAGTGAGTACTGCAATCACCACACAGCAGGCTGCATGCAATTACCAAATGTTGGCCACCAATTCATGCAGAGGCCATCACATGCACATGTGCAGATACCTGTAAAAGCAGGCTATACTTGCTGTCCACACATGCAATCATTCCATTGCTGGTATGGAGAGAGAGAGAGAGAGAGAGAGAGAGAGAGAGAGAGAGAGAGAGATACAGAGACAGACCGACACTGACATCCACATCAACAGCAACAACAACAGAAAAAATTATATATAATTAAACCAAAAAAAAAATATATATATATATATATATATATATATATATATATATATATAAAATTAAACCAAATCAAAAAAAAAAAAAGCACACACGGTACTGAAATTTACAAACACATACAAAGAAAGGTATGTTGCAGATGTTTTTGAAGAGTACTCTGCATACTTTGAATCATCCATATGTGGCAGCAGTACGTATCTATGCACAAATGCCCTGCATAACTGCTGCTATGGACAAATCAGTGTGTAGCTCTGTGCAGTGGGATATAACTGTGACATGCAGCTCAGCATTAAATGTCAAACATCTGATCCATGTTATCTGTGTTCTGTACAGTAGTGTGTACAATGGCTGTTTGGGGGAGTAGCGCATTAAGCTATATAAACATGGATGTGACAGAGTAACAAATGCATGATAGTCATATTAACGTGTAGCTTAGCACTGGCAACTGCTGTACCAGGCTAGTATGCTAATCTAGCATTTGCAGCTATATATACACCCTCTAATATTACTGTGTGCTCACATGTGACACCTGTTCATGTTGCAGCAAGGCCCAACAGGTCAGCCATGAGGTCCACAGACTTACAGCAGTGTGGACCTTGTGTGTATATGGCACCACATACGGAGAGATATCCTCCACAATGTCATGTCCATGTGTCAGGACAGTGCGGGATGGTTGAGACGTTGACGTGGATGTATGCCAGCAACATCAACAGCTGGCAGTCACCACGGACATCCCTGAAGTCACAGCCGCTCCCGTAGTGCCAGTACCAGCCCCAGCAATGTTGGGGGTGGGCTGTCCATAGACCATCCTAGAAGACCACGTGCACGTGGCTCTGGACAGTCCCAGCAGGGACCTGGGTTCCGTGTACATCTGTCCACCTCTGAGGATAATACTTAGTCTGGCTTAGTACCTGATACTGTCAGTAGCACACCTGCCAGGCACAGGTACCATATCCTTGGCCAGAGATGGTGATCTGTAAAGCCTGACAGGTACAGTCTGTGGCTGTCCCACAAATCCCCGTATATGGCAGCCACATGGTGAAACTGTGTGCATGCAGACACACACACACACAGAAACCAGACACCTAGGGCTAACACATACCCGCACACATTACATCAACATTGGCCCATAGCAGTACTCTTGGCCCTCACACACACACACACACACACACACACACACACACACACACACACACACACACACACACACACATACATGTCGATTGTATGGCTCAATGTAGGGCTCTGGCAAACCAACAACACACCCTGTGCATATGATGAAACCTGTGCCACATCCTCTCATCTGTAACATTGATGCAGGAACAGGCTACCATGGTGCTGATGCACAGGGTGACTTTATAGCAGTATAGCAATGTTAGCATGTTGTCAGCAGTAAAGTGTAATGATATCCTTGAAGGTGTAGCTGAGCAGGCATGATGCATTAAAGCTATGATTGTCAATGTAGTATTGTTTACACCAGTGTTAGTTCCAATAGTGTATTGTCCACCCACGTGCCACTTGACTGATGTGTGTAGTATTGGCAGCATGTGTTAGAGAGTGGACAGTATGTGTGGGATGTGTGTAGCACAGACTTGCAGGTGTACATTTGTAAACATGGTGGAGGTGTACTGTCTGCATGTATGTGCATAGCGGACACATGGGCTGTATTACACAGTAACACTCCATAGTTCCTATTGGTGGCCAGTATGCATTGTACTATGCACATTGTGGAACTTGAGTGCACATGTGTGTATGACATGGTTTGACACTGTGCTGCGGGTGATACTGTTACTATCTGTCATTGTTTTGCATTCTGGTAGTATACATAACCTCAACAGCCTGACCATAAACAATCATTAGATGATGTCTTGACAACTGACACACAGATGTAGGACACACAGTAACATTTGGATCCTTCAGGTACTATACTATGCCAGTAACCAGTGGTATTCACCTGCACCCATTCCTGAGACCACTCCTGTTTGCCATATAGCTCTCTTAGGTACAAGCATAGTAGGGTTATGTATGTCCACGTCTGGAAATGCATACTGTGGCCTATAATGCATTCTCCAGATGACACACACATCCTCCACAAGGTTATCATACAGACAGATACCTGTTGTCAAACCCATGCTGTAATGCTATAAGCCAACTAAAGCATAGCCATCCACCTTTACTAAACATAGTATCCCTACAGTACCACATAGGTAGTAGCCACCAACATGTTGAACAGGTACCAATGTGTACATGCAGCCAAGTGTTATGTCATCTCTCCTTTTGTAATCACAGTTCCAAAGGTATTTTGAAATCCCTCGGTGGATCACATAAGCAATAACGGGTCTGCATGCATATCCACAAAGGTTGTTCTACACCTATAATGAATAGCCATCATTGACAGACTTTGCTGCATTTGAACAGGTCTGAAATATACCTCAGCCATAAACCATCACTCACACTATGCAATAGAATCCGTAATGAGTGTGTGTGACACAGATGACCTAGGCCAGGGATCACTGCAGTGGCTGGGCTTGTTACAAGCATACAGATGTGACCTAAGGTCTGGAAAGCGGCAGCACACACTGGCAAAGATGACAGATGTGTTCATGGAGAAAGCAGGGTTCCCACCTATGAAATAATTGAGGTCACATGTACGTATATGTATTTGCCACAAATTTTGCAATTTGCAATGCACATACTGTTGTCATACAGTAGTAAAAGCAAAACCCACAACACATTGACCACCAGTGTCACACACAAAGAGCACACACACACACACACACACACACTCACCAAGTGTAGGATTCTAACCCCTACCTAACTACTGTATGATAAGAGAGCAGTACACATTACCATGCCGTGCTATACACATTACTGGTAGTTTTCCTTTCCACTGGTATACTTGTAGGATGGTGACATCATCAGACTTAACAAAGATAAGTATACCACTTTTAAGGTGTTTTACTCTCTCCAAAAAGGTTGCTCTTCTCTCAGGAGTTCACACACTTGTCAAGTGCAGGATTCAAATGACTACCTAACTACTTTATGATATTACAGGAGTACGCATTAACATGACACGCTATACACATTACTGGAGGTTTTCCTTTACACAGGTATATTTGTAGGATGGTGACATCATCAGACTTGACAAAGATAAGTATACCACTTTTAAGGTGCTTTAGTAGTCTCCAAAATGGTTGCTCTTCTCTAATGAGATCACACACACACATGTCAACTGCAGGATTCAAACCCCATCCTAACTACTTTATGATACTGGAGGAGTACGCATTAACACGACACACTATACTAAGTGCAGGATTCAAACCCCTACTGAACTACTTTATGATACTAGAAGAGTATGCATTTACACAACGCGCTATTCACATTACGGTGAGTTCTCTTTTCCACAGGTATATTTGTAGGATGGTGACATCATCAGACTAGACAAAGTGGGTTACTTTAGGTGACATTAGGTGGGCTACACAGAAGGAATTTCTAAACACTTTAGCCATGTGATCATCAAAGGAGAGTTTACTATCTCCCTGGGTCCTGAGGGCCATAATTACTTTCTCCGTACATACTGGATTACCATCTATGTGGTAATTTGTGTGCACTTTGTTTTATCCAAAGGGGATGACTATGCATTATTTGGCATTCTGCTTGAAGGCATTGTTTTGACACCAGGTATCTGCCTCTGTAAGACCCTTCTGGAGGATGTCTGTGTCAGCCGTAGAGTCGATTATGGACCACAGTTAGCAGTCATCTGCAAACCTGTTCAGCCATACTCCTCCCATGCTTGCCTGTACCTCTGAGCAGTATCTACTGAACAGGAGGTGTCCCAGGACCAAGACCTGTGGGATGCCATTTGTGACTGGTTTATAGTCAGACATGGCACCTGCAACTCTGAACATGTGTGTTTGAGCTGTGAGCCAGTTGCCCACCCATCCTGTGACATAGCTGTTAATGTTCAAGCTGGTAAGCTTGTCCATGATGACAGAGTGGGGAATGGTATCGAAAGTCCTGAGTGAGGTCCAGGTGGGCTGTGTGGACTACTTTCACCTCCATCTATGTCCTTGGTAACTGTTTCAAATGAGTCAACTAGGTTTAGGAGGCACGTTAGGCATCCCTTTTATTTTATGTGAGAGTCAGAGAGAGGTATCATTTCCAAGGTTCCTACTGAGCCAGTGTATGTGCTATGCGTTGCCTCTTTGCCAAGGCCAAGGCCAAGGCATACTGGGCATGCCTCCTTCTGCCTACTGGGGAAGGCTCAGGTTGGTCCTCCTCCGAGTCACACTGTGCCTGTGCAGGCCTTGGCAATGGTGGGGGGCTGTTTGGCTCTGCCCCATGTTGTTCCTGCTGCAGCTGTTTTCGCAGGATCATATTGTGTAGCATGGCACATACCATGACAATTTGGGTACATGTAGTTGGTGAGTACTGCAAGGCTCCACCAGATGTGTCCAGGCACCGGAACCATGACTTGAGCATCCCAAACACACACTCGATTACATTTCGTGTTTGTGCGTGTGCCTCATTATGGTGTTCTTGTTCAGGTGTGTGTGCATTTCTGATGGGTGTCATCAGCCACGGCTCCAGTGCATATCCAGCATCCCCCACTAGGTGACCGTCAGGGATGTCCCCATTGGCAAATGTCTGGTACAGCTGCGTCAGATGCCAGATATGGGAATCGTGGTAGCTTCCAGGGCAGCCAGCACACACATTCAGTATTATGCCCTGGGCATCACACACAACCTGGAAGTTGATGGAATGGAAGCCCTTGTGGTTGATGTAGGCCCTACCTCGCTCACCGGCTGGTGCTTTGATGTGTATGTGCGTGCAGTCAATTGCACCCACTACCTCAGGGTATTCCACTATTTGCTAGAAGAGGCGCATATTGATGGACAATACCTCATGGGAATTGGGGAAATATACATGATCACCAACATGTGCTGACATGGCATTCAGGAACTGATAGAGTACCCTGGATGCTGATGCCTGTGAAATCCCCATCATATCACCAGTTGGTCTCTGGAAGGTACCTGTTGCTAGTATTCTTAGGCGTACACATACCTTGGTTTCCACTTGGATGGGTTCCCCTCTGTTGGTTCTGTGTGTGAGGCGTGGCCTGCACAGCTCAACAATTTGCTGCAGGAGGTCTCTGTCAACTCTATAGCGCTCCACTATCTCCAGCTCATGTAGCCCCTGGTAGGTTACCCTGGGTCTGTACACTCTTCTCCGTCTCCTCACTGTGGGTTGCTCAGCAGCGTTCGCAATGGCACCACCCTCAGCATCTTGCACATGTTGCTTTATAATAGCAATGGCAGCCCCTAACATTTTTTGTCTCAGTTAAGCTTTTTAAGTTTTCACTTCTCTTTGTATACTGCAGTGTTGTAGTGCTTCTGAGTAAAACTAGGGGGAATGTTGTTTGCAGAGTTTTAAATGCTGGGCTGAGCTGGGCTAGTGTACTGCTGTGTAATTGGCTGATTCTGATTGATTTCTCCTGGCAGCTCTGCTAGTTCTCCTTGGTTAACTTCCTACTACTTCTTTTCCTTCCTTTTCCCATTCTGTTCCACAGGGGGCAGCGTCATGCAAACAAGCACAAACACGCACACACGAGCACACACACGCACACACAGGCTTACACAGGCTTAGGCGGGTGCACATCTGCGCACACAGGCATAGCCAGCCTTACACAGGCTTACACGGGTGCACACATGTGCACACAGGCTTAGACGGGTTTACAGGTGCGCACACGTGTGCACAGAGTGTAAGCATCTTTGCAAGAAACTTTAGTGATATCCACAGCGTACACCTTCGGTTTCTGGGTTTCAGTTAAGACAATTGTAGACATGCCTCTTCCAGTCCTGAGTAACTCACAGCAAATACATGCCACTCTGCTCCAATAAGCTTACAGTCTTTCATACATACCCCCTCAGGATGTCACCTATCTTTTACTCTACTACTCCCCTAATCCTACACTTACACTCTAGGGACATGGTTCACATGGCAGGGAAAATTGGGATTCACTATCCTTATCCTCATTTACATAGGATTGCCTACTAATGTTTGGTTACATCTCTCAAACAGAGCTTCCCCCCTTAGCAATCACTACTCAGTAGCCATGTTGTCTTCAGCCTGCCATTCACATGCATGGCAGAAGAATATTTTTAATAAACTGCCTATTTTTGGCTTTTTTTTAAATTTTCTGGTTTTGATAGCGCCACACGTTTGCCCGGTGCTGTGCTATGCTTAAACATCAGAGATCGGGGGGAAAAAATATTTTTATTATTTTGCAACAGATATAAATGCCAATGGTCTTATATTTGGCCATTGGTATGCTTCCTCAACTGGATGCATCCTTTATTTGGAGCTGTCATAGCAACGTTTTGCTATTTGCAGAACGGTACTCTGTTACCAATGGAGTACATTTCTACAAATATCTATACTCTTCCATGGACAGGTTAGTATTTCCTGGATCGCAAAATTACCTCATTTGCATAGCTTTCAGCAGCAAATGAGGTAATTTGCATAACATGATGCTGTCCGTGCAAGAGTAGTTTTAGGAACTCTCATGCACGCCCCTGCCGGCTGTTGCTGGATCGCTCGGCAGACATATTGGCTGTCTGCTGGCTTACTCTGCTCTTAGACTCCATGCAAGCCTTTGTGAATCTGGCCCCATATCTTTTGCTGTAGCAGGCAACTGAGTAAATGTCAGGAAAGTCCTACTAGGATGACCAAACTTTATTTGGAGTTAACCAGAGTCTCTTTAATTGATGGCAGGAGTGTGTACCCAAGAAGACTGAATGGCATAATTAAATCAAAAGGTGCAACAGCAAAGTATTAGTTTAAGGGTGTGCACACTTATGCAACCAGCTTATTGTATGTTTTTTATTTTTTATATTTTTCCCCTAACAGATTTTTTTGTTTTTCAATTGAATTGTACAGGTTATAGGTCACATTAAAGGTGGGAGAAGTTTTAAAATGATTCATTGTGGTCTCATTTTTTATATATCACAAAAACCTGGCATTTTAATAGGGGTGTGTACACTTTTTATGTCCACTGTATATACATAGGTCTAACTGAGAATATTGAAACTTGAGATGATCAAAGACTTCATCATTGAGACAACATAAATAAAAACCCAGTTCACTGACAGACTGGATCAATGAAGGTCATCCTAGGGTAAGTAACCTGTTGGCCATGAAGGTGAACTTTGCCCTTTTCCCAACTGTAGTGTGATCTCTGAGACTGTATATTTAGTTAGGGGGTGTGGGGGGGGGTCATAGCCTCCTGCCAGGGTGGGTTTAGAATGGTGCAGTTTAGATTTTGTGCATTGACTGAATGATTACTTACTCTGGGAATATCATTGTTTATCTAGTCTGTCAATGATCTGAGTTTTCATTTATTTCATCTCCATGATGTGGCCTTCAATCATCTCGAGTTTCAACATTCTGAACTAGACTCATATACACATATATCTTGGGTAATATAATCATTAAGTACTAACCTATCCTCAAAAAAAAATTCCATTTATTAATATGAAATAACACTTCTTCATTTTTTTTCAGAATTACAGTTAATAATATTACTCACATCTTGATAAATGTTTATTCCTAAATATTTTAGTTTTTTACCTTCCCAGTTATATTTATATTTATATTTATTTATTTATTTATTTGTTTATTGGCATTTGTTTACCTGGAAAGTCCACTGGGCCAAAAGAACCCATTTTCAGTGGAGGCCTGAGGAGAAAAGCTCCACAATATAACATTACATAAAATATAAAACAGTACATAAAATATAAAACAATTAGGAGATACAAGCAATATTTACAAAACAGACAGTAATATACAATAGTTGAAAGTATGCAAACACATGATATGAACAAATTATTAGTGGTAAAAGTAACAAACTAGACAAGTGATTAAATGATTGTACTCTGAAGGTTATATACTGAGGAAAACAATATCTTAGCAGTATTCACAACATGTTTTGGGGTTATAGGCAGCAGAGTGGAGAGAAAGTGTGGATAGACAGAAGAGCTGAGATGGATAGTAGAGCAAAAGTTAAATTATTTGTTTTGAGTAGTGAAAAAAGAAAGTTTGAAGAGGAAAGGATGTAAATTCAGGTATGAGCCAACTTATAGTATAGGAAGTCAGGTTATGGATGGGTGAGAGTTGATATATGTGCATTGCTAAAGGATGGATAGGTAATGCTGCAAAGAGTCTTTGAAGGAAGAGAAGCTACTGGAGGTTCCAATAGCTAATGGGAGAGAGTTCCAAAGTTTGGCTATTGAGAATGAATAAAGCATTTTGCCAACCAGGAGTTTTAAGTTTGTCTACTTGCAGAAGAAGTTAATGTTTGGATCTAAGTGGTCTATTTGGATGGTAGTGGGTTAAGATAGAAGAGAGAGCAGGGTTTGCAAATGATTTTGTGAGCTGTGATGAGCTGTAGGTAGGTTAGATGATGTGGAAGACGTTTGAGCCACTTAAGTGATTTTAATGCAATGCAATGTTGGTAAGAATGTTTTGCATTGGTTGCAAACTTGGCTACTTTGGTGTAATATGATTGAAGCTTGTTTTTTAGGGAGGAGTGGATATTAATGAGGAGAAGAGCACCATAGAGAAGTTAAGGGAAGAGAAAGTTTAAGGTGAGAGTACACTTAGTACAGCAGTTAGTATAGTATTTTTGCTGGTAGAGGGTGCCTAGCTTATAGTTTTTTTTTTTGATGTTATTGTAGATGTGGAGGTAGAATATTAGGTTTTCATCGAGGATGACTCCTAGCAATTTAGTGTGGGAGACAATATCTATGGTAGAGTTGGTTTAAGAATGAATGGCAAAATCTGTCTTGTTAACAGAGAGGTTTTTCTTGGGGGTAAATAATAATTTAGTTTTGTTTGGGTTTAGAACTAGATGATTATTAGCCATCCAGCTTTATATTTATCTTTAAACTTAGTATCTAGTAATTGATTTATGCTAAAGTTTCAATGTTATTATTATTAAATTTCAGCACAGATGTTTCTTGAAATTTTTAAAAATTTCCTCACCTATTTCTTTGATTGAGTAAATTAAATCTCCTGTAGTTAGTAAAATATCATCTACAAAAGCAGTATTTTCCATTGGCAATCCTTTTTAATTCTGAATCCATCATTTTTTTTCATTTTTTTTTTTATACTATTAGCTAAGGTTTTGATAAATAATGCAAATAGTAGCGGGGGCAAGGGGCACCCTTGCTTTTTGCCTTCATAGTTTCATAGGTTGGTACTAGGCTATCAGCCCTAGGGCCTATACAAGCCTAGCCATAACAATTCCCTGGCTATTTCTTCCCACATTATTTACTTTCCTGGACCCCTGTCTAGCAGGGCGACTGACGTGATCCCTGGGGTGAATTTCCTTTCTCCCATCCAATCATCAAGGTTCCTCTTAAAGAGGTCCAAAGAGGCACTCTGCTTGACATGTATGGGCAATCTATTCCAGAGTCTGGGGAGTCTCTGGGTCAGGAACCTATCCCTCCAGCATGTTTTGTTTATTGTGATGACAAGGTTTAGATCCCTGGAGCATGTAGCTCTGAGGGATTGGGATTTCTTTAAGTGTAGCATGTCCAACAGCTCTGGGTTCGACATGGCCTTGTATGTTAAGCAAAGATCGCCTCTGAGTAGACGATATGCAACAGAGTATATCTGGAGTTTTTCAAGGCGGTCAGTGTAGGGCATCTGCTTTAGGCCTGTGATACTTTTAGTGAGGTATTTTTGAGGCCTTTCCAGTTGTTGCAGATGTCTTGAGAGGTACATACCAAATGGGGCATTGTATTCTATAATGGGTCTAATGAGGGATGAGTACAGTGGGACAATGACCTCCTTTTTTCTGGATGAAAAGCCCTTCTTGATGAGGTGTGCCACATCGAAGGATTTCCTGACTGTTGTGGCGATGTGGTTATCGAAGGTGAGACCACTGTCCACCTGTGTCCCTAAGTCTCTTAACCCACTTTCTGTGTTTAGTGTACTGCCACCTATATGGTAATTCATGGATACATGTTTTTTCCCAAAGGGGATAACAGTACATTTCTTGGCATTGAGCTTGAGCCCATGGCTCTGGCACCAAGCATCTGTTTCTGTAAGGCCCTTTTGTAAGGTATCCACATCATCTGGGGATTCAATAATGGCTCCCAGTTTGCAGTCATCTGCAAACTTTGTTAGCCAGAGTCCCTTAGTGTTGACCTGTACTTCAAAGAAGTAGATGCCAAACAAGAGCAGCCCCAGGACTGAACCCTGAGGTACTCCACTTGTCACTTGTCTGGACATGGATTTGGAGTCGGCTACTTTTACAGTGTGGGTTCTATCAGTAAGCCATTTAGCAACCCATTGGGTGACATAGGGATTAATGCCCAACTTAGTAATTTTATCTATGATTCCAGAGTGGGGGATGGTGTCAAAGGCCTTGGCAAGGTCTAGATAGGCTGTGTGGACCACCTTACTCTTATCCATGGCTCTGGAGACTGATTCAAAGAAGTAAATCAGGTTCAGGAGACAAGATCGGCCCTTCACAAACCCAAACTGGGTGGGGTCCAGTGTTTGAAGGTTGCCAATGTCTTTGTTTATAAGTTCCATGATAATACGCTCCATGGCCTTGCAGATAAGGCTTGTCAGACTGATGGGACGGTAGTTTCTGGGATCCAAGGTGGATCCCCCCTTGTGGATTGGGATAACTGTAGCTCTGCGCCACTCAGTGGGCACGAAACCTGAGGTGAGGCTATGATTAAACATGACACTTAGGTAAGGTGCCAGTTCATATTGTAGTTCATGTAGTACACAGTCCGGGATGTCATCTGGTCCCATGGATGCTGTATTCTTGGCTTTAGAGAGTGCATTTTGTACCTGTGTGGCCATTATTACTGGAATTTGGCAATCTTCCGGTATTGAGATGGGCCATTTAGGGGGTGAGAGGGGGGTGAACTTGGCACTGAATTGATCTGCCAGGATATTGGCAATATCCTTCGGATCGTTATTTAATGCCATTCTGTTTTAGCTCAGAGCAGATCTGAGCATTGCCATTTAGATTCTTGACATAGTTATAGAATGCTTTGTGGTTGTCTTTTGAATCTTTGGCAATTTTATTTTCATAACTAGCTTTGGAGGATTTTATGAAACATCTCAGTTACTTACTGAGCCTAGTAAGGAAGTTTTTTGCATCCTGGGGATTTTCCTCTTTTCTGCAAAAGTTTCTTCCTTTTGTTGTAAAGTTTGTTTATGGAAGGGGACCACCAGATTGGCTTCCTTTTTTTGGATGAGAGCATTTTGGCTCTATTTGGGATGGCACGATTCATGCATGAGTGGATGTGCTCGTACAGTGTCTTAGTGTAGGATTCAGCAGTTGAACTTTCAGTTCCCGTCTGCATGGGTGTCATGAAGTTTGTCACTTCTGACTTGAGTAGCATGAAGTTGGCTTTGGAGAAGTTTTTTATGGTGGTTTCTTTACTGGGGGTGGGGTGGGATGTGGATGTTAAGGGTGATTAGCTTATGGTCAGACCTGACTAACGAGGGGGTGACCATAGGTATGGAGCATTGATTTCCCATGTTGGTAATGACCAGGTCTAGGATATTGGAGCCCCTGGTGGGACTATGGATTAGTTGATCCAGGGCGTTGGAATTTATGAATTCCAAGAACCGTTGCGCAAAGGTATTGGGACATGAGTAGTTTTCCCAGTTAATGGCAGGGTAGTTAAAATCACCCAGTATTAGGGTGTTTGGTTCTATCTTAATATTTTCCAGTATGTTTAGAAAGGTGTAGTAAGAATCTTGGGGTATGGTGGGGGATCTGTAGTAAGCTACAATTTGGATTGCAGTCTTACCTAGTGTTAGTTGCACTTGGAGAATTTTGGACACATTGTGTTGGCCAACTAGCCTGGTGGTGTGAATATCCTTGGTGAATATTGACACTCCTCCACCTTTAGTGTTTCGGTCCTGGTTTGGTGGCCGAAAAGTGTGGTAAGAGTTGTAGCCTGGTATTGCAGGGGTGCTTTCTGAAGCCTTGAACCAGGTCTCAGTTACTGCACAGATATCGATGTTCTCCATTTTTAGGAGTGCCTCGAGAGAGTTCATTTTGAGGTTTAGACTTCTAGCATTGAGTAGCATTACCTTCAGATTTTGCATGCTTGTACGTGTTACGGTGGTGGTTTTGTCCTTTGAAGTTTACCTAAAAAAGGCACTATAGTAATCCTTGAAAAATGTAAGATCCAATTTTATCATCTGCTTTGGAGCCTCTATGCAGGTTTTTTTTTTTATATTTCAATAAATTGTTCTGGAAATGCAAATGTTTCTAAAGTTTTTACCAAGTAGTTCTAATCTACAGAATCAAAAGTTTTCTCAACATGTAAGATAATTAGGGCCAATTTATTGTTAATTCCTTTTGCTAAATCTAAGATAGTTACTACCATTTTTATATGATCATACATTAATCTAGTGGCTATAAATCCTGTTTGATCTTTATTAATTAATTTATCTACTATATCTCTTAATCTTGTAGAAGATGGAAGCAAATATTTTATAGTCTACATTTAATAAAGAAATAACTTTATACGAGGAAACTAACTTATTATCCTTTCCTTGATTATACATGAGATTACAGAAAATTTCCATGAGGGAGGAATTATTTTGTTACTCTGAATTGTCTTGAAAATGTCACTCAGTTATTCTAAAATATTTAACAGAATTAGACTATATAATTCCATACTTAAAACATCTAACCCTAGAACTTTACAATTTTTCCCTTTTTTAAAGCCTCCTTAAACCATCTAACTCTGGAACTTTACTATTTTTTTAAAAGCTTCCTTAACTTCTATTAAGGTAATAGATTTATTCAATAGATATTTTCTGGCCATTCAGTTTATTAGTATAATTTTTCTTTAAATACTTGTGAATTTTATAATCATTGAGATTATTGTTTTTATTTTAATTAATATCCTCATGGAATTTTTAAAAATATTAAATTTTTTTTCTATGTCTAAAGTAAGTTTTTTAGTGTGAGGATTTTGGATATTATTACTTTGTGCATTTTTGCTTATCATCTTACATCTATTAGCTAATCTATATAGATTTTTTGAATTCATCGCATAAGTGTGCAGTTTCATTTTTTTTCTAAAGGGATCTCCGATTTATTTGTTAAAACTGATATTTTGTCATTCATTTTTAATGACTTCAGTATTACCTAATTTCTTTGTTTGTTGTTCAAACCTTGTATGTTTCATCTTGTATTCCTAACAACTATCCCACTCTTTCATTGGATTTACTTCAAATTATCGAACACTTACTTTATCGAATACACTTCTTCGAACCTCATATCAAATTCCCAGAATTATGAAAAGGAAACACTCAAAGACCAGGACAAAACAACAAACAGAAAAACAAAAAATCTTCCAAGTGCAGGACTTTGCCCCCAATCCCTCTGATGTGGAGGGCTGTGCCCTCCACACCCTCCAACTAAATATACTAACTCCAAGATCACACCACAGTGGAGGAAGGGCAAAGTTCACCATGGTGGCCAAGTGGCTCCTTTTCTGGGGTTTCCTTTTCGTAGTTCTGAGAGTTTGATATAATGAGATACGAAGGCACAGGTTTAATGAAATGGCATTTGATAAAGTAATTGCTTAATAATTTGAAGTAGACCCCTTTCATGTTATTACTAGCCCATCTTTGCAGTCTATCTTTAATATGCATTTTGAAAAAGTTCCATAATATGACTCTACTAACCTGACCATTTTCATTCAATAAACCCTCTTGATTTATTTTTTAAGGTAACTCTTAAACTACTTTAATTTCATCATATACAGTGGTATTCTATAAATAATCTGCAATTTCCTTATATCTATTAATATAGTAATACATGGTGCAATAGGATCAGATGGACAATGAATAATTTTAAAATAATTCCTTTTATCAAATAAATCTGTAGAGGCATAAATCCTCTCTGTTCTAGTTTTCATCCGATGCCCATAGGAATAATGAGTGAAGAACAATGACTTATCTTGTACTTTTACTATGAAAAAAACTAAAATTATACTAATCAACCTGTTTAGTGCTTTAGCAGATGCCAGAATTTTAGCTTTCTTCTGTTCACTTGTAACCTCTATACTGGATATGTAGATAAAGTCGCTTGCTAAAATTAAACTACCCTTCCAATGACTTTGTCGCAAGTTTAAGTTTTTTTTAGGCACTCTTGCACCTATTCCAGGGAGCCAATAAAAATTAGCTAGTGTATAAAGTTTGCCACTATATTTAATTATTACATATAGGTTAATAGGTTAATAGGTTAATAGGTTAGTACTAGACTAGCTGCTCTTGTGAGCCATTTTAAGCCTAGCCAGTTATCCCCTGTGAGATTCAAACCCTGTACCTTGTGTTTGTAAGGCAAACACCTTAACCATTAGGCCACCCTCCCAACCCTTGTATGCATTCTTTTCGGATCATTAATGGATTCCTTGACCTTAGGCATTACAGTAGATTTTCTCCAAAGTATAGCAGTTCCTCAACTCTTTTTGTTAAAAGAAGCAGATGATAACATTTTGTAACCTAAGTTATTTAAATATTGTTTATCTTTATCTAGCAAGTGAGTCTCTTGCAAGAATATAATGTCTCCTCTATTTAATTTTAGATATCTTTCTAATAATTTCCTTTTGTTGCCATTATTTAATCCATTTATATTAACATATAATAGATTAAAACTATCAATACTGTGTATTAAAAAGATTTATTTTAAAAGATAATATGACACATTTATATACCTTATTAATTTAATTGTATATAAGATTGTAATGTATTCCTGCAAACACTCCCCAGGATTCAGCAAGCTCTGTACGGTGTACAGGAGTAGTGCAAGAGCTGCTGCATGCAATATAGCTGACGAACGAGCCAGGAACGAGCTCCCGGGACTTGCACAAGTGCTCCTACACTTTTCCTGCACGGACACCACTGCTATATGCTAATTACCCCATTTGCTGATGAAACACATGCAAATGAGGTGAGTTAATGATCCAGGAAGCAGGCAGGCAGGCATCTGTGCAGGAATAGTGTATCCTGCAGAAATGTATTCTGTTACTAATCGAATACATTTCTTCAAATTACAAAATGGAGGCATGACAGCTCCAAATAAAGTATGTATTCAATGTACTAGGCATGCCAGTGGCCAAATATATGGCCATTGGCATGGGAAATAGTTGCAAAATTATAAAAAAAAAACTTTTATTTTTTTTTGCCTGATTTCAGCTGTTTAAGCATAGGGCAGCTGTGCGCAAACAGAAATGGCCTGAAAATAGGAAAAAAAAGTTGGATATAAGCTTTTAAACTGAAATCAGCATTTTGCCATGATACTCAATGGCATGCATAAGACAACAATACCAGGTAATAGTGGTTGCTAAAGAGAAGGCTCAGTGTGAGTGTGGTAATTATGAATTAGCATTCTGTTTTATGCAAATGAGGGAGTTGATATTGAATCTCGGATTTCCTCTCAGTGTTAGCTTGCACCCAACTGCGTAGGTACAGCAACACCATGGTATAAGTATAAGAGATAGATGACATGATAAGGGGGAGTGGCATGCATGCTGTAAGCTTATGGGACCTCTGTGGCCAGTGTTTGCCCTTAGCTAAGCACAGCTAAGGAGGAGAGGTGTGCCTGAGGCTGCCTAGCAGTGTTTACATTGCCTAAGCTGGTGTGCACACTGCACACCAGGTTTTAAACCAAAACAACCCACAAGAAATAGCAGCTCTGTTCACATCTGAGCACTGGGTATGTGCAGCACTCCTCGGGGCTTAAACAGGAAGGCAATGGCAAGGGAAAACAGCAGCAGGAAGGCAAACAAGGAGAACTAGCATAGCTGGCAGGTGAAATGTATCAGAATCAGCCAATTACACAAACAGCAGCCCATCCCAGCACACTACTATAAACTATGCAAACACATTTCACTCTGGTTTTTCCCACAATCTCTACACCAGCAGTGTACACAGACAGGGAAATTTTACCTAATAAAACTAACAAAATGTTAGGGGCTGCTTTTGCTATTATACATCAATATGTGGAAGAGACTGTGGGTGGTGAAGATGTGAATGCTGACAACCAACCCACAGTGAGGAGGAGGAGAAGAGTGTACAGACCCAGGGTAATCTACCAGAAGCTACATGATCTGGAGATAGTGGAGTGCTATAGACTGGACAGGGACATTTTACAGCAAATTGTTGAGCTGTGCCGGCCATGCTTCACACACAGAACCAACAGAAGGGAACCCATCCCAGTGGATACCAAGGTATGTGTAGGGTTAAGAATACTAGCCACAGGTACCTTCCAAAGGCCAACTGGGGATATCATGGGGATTTCACAGGCATCAGCATCCAGGGTACTCCACCACTTCTGGGATGCCATGCCGGTGAGCACATATATTTCCTCAACACTCGTGAGGCGTTGACCAGCAATATGCGTCTCCTCCACCAAATAGCAGAATACTCTGAGGTAGTGGGTGCTATAGTCTGCATGCACATACACATCAAAGCACCACCCAGGGGTAGGGTCTACTTAAACCAGAAGGGCTGCTCCTCCATCAACTGCCAGGTCATGTGTGATTCCCAGGGCATTAACTTGAATGTGTGTGCTGGCAGCCCTGGAAGCTATCATGACTCCAACATCTGGCATATGACACACCTATTCCAGAAATTTGCCAGTGGGGACATCCCATATGGCCACTAGTGGGAGATACTGGTTGCGCACTGGAGCCGTGGCTGGTGACATCCATCAGAAATGCACACACACACACATGAACAAAAATGCCATAATGAGTCACACGCACAAACCAGCATCATAATAGAGAATGTGTTTGGGATGCTCAAGTCACGGTTCCGCTGCCTAGACATATCCAGTGGAGCCTTGCAGTATTCTGAGCTACATGTACACAAATGTTCATTGTATGTGCCATGCTACACAATATGATCCTGTGGAAACAGCTGCAGCAGGAACAGCATGGCACAGGGCCACACAGCCTCCCACCATTACCAAGGCCATCACAGGCACAGAGGGACTCAGAGGAGGAACAACCTGACTGTGCCCATGTAGGCAGAAGGAGGCATGTCCAGTATGCTCAGGCTTTGGCAAAGAGGCAATGCACAGCACGTACACTGACATGGTAGGGACCCAGGGAATGACACCTCTCTATGACTCGCATATACAGTAAAAGGGATGCCAAACATGACACTACATGTGCTTTACCATGTATAGGGAGTGTGCTATGTGCATCTGACATAGTCAGCCCTCCAGCACCATCCTCAACCCTGGCACAGCCACAAGGTAATTCACTCTTCCTCTAAATTGCTGAATGGAGTAGTATGTTCTGCCAGTTGTATCTATGGTATGGATGTGAGCATGCAAGGGAATCGGGTGGCTGAATGGGATGGCAGCAGATAGTAGACACCTATATGGGCAGCATGAAATCCATAACAAATACTGGTGTCAACAAAATAGGCAGTTCTAGACAAGGTGACAAATCCTACTGTAGAACATGTGGTGGCCCAAATGTGTGTCCATAGGACACACACATGCATGTCAGTGAGGCTCACATACCCAACACCAGCCTAAGCCAGCAGGAGAGGTGTAGATGACCATAAAGAAAGTCTGAGCTAAGGCCTCTAATTGATGGCAATGGTGAACAGCCTCCTCCCAGCCCCCTCCCAGACCTATACAGACAGACTACAACAAGTCTGGCAGTTGCATGTTAGTTCTGAAGGGTAAGAAGTCTGAAACTGAAATGTACATCAATAAAACCTAAGATCTGTACTCTACTGATATGCCTCTAGTCTGCATGATAGGTCAGAATACAAAATGAAATGGAAGCCAACAGAGTACCTGAAATACCAGTGCAGTCATCGCAAATGTTTACAGTTGTCAGGTGTACCCCACCCTCCACAATCTTATGTAGAAATTCAGTAACATGTACGTGTGGGTTTAATAACAGTGGAGCACAGATTACCTGAGCTGGCCCAATTTACAGGATAGATTGTTGCATGTGTACAATATGCAGGGGTCCATGTGTTAGGTTGTTGTGTGTTCTATATTGTGTGACAGTGGTCAGCATGTAGGCATGGAGGGTTGTATCTTGGTGGCCTATGGGCAGTACTGTTGATGACAGGGCCATGTTCCAACAACTGCAGTGTCAGCCACAATGCATCTCAGCAATACCCAATTCAGCAGTCATCCATACTCACTGTCCAGATGTCAATATCCGTCACCATCTGAAAGATGGACATGCCATGAATGTGGGCCCAGACATACATACATACAGTACACAGGGGGAATTACCCTAGACAGAGTACATAAAATATAACTGTCAAACGCACACACCTTTGGAATTGTACTTACAGGTTAGCAGCACATTAGTTGTCTGTGTACTATGGGATACTGATGTAGTCTGGCCAATCACTGGCAGAGCACAAAAGGCACAGTTATGAAATAATGAGAGACTGCCTGTGTCCCCGCACAAGGCAACATAAGGGGAATGTGAGTCAGCTGCAAGAAGCTTCCATATCACACATGCACTCAGCTCACCCTGCCATCAGCCACAGGTTTATCACAGGTCATATCTCTGCTGTTGGGAATGAGTACAGTATGACCCCCCACTTCTGCATGTGAATACCTACAGAATGCAGCATGCTGAAGACGTTTCCCATGCAGGTGTGTCCCTACCTGTAAGCACCACCCTGCCAGCATCCAGACCAATGGATTAATATGGACAGGAACTATTGCCATTAGCACCTTGCACACTTACCCTGTCACCCCAGGGGAATCTCGTGGCTCGCAGTCTGGGAATGTAGGAGTGACAGAATGCACTGGCCTGCTACAAATGGCCTGCATCACTACCAAATGCCCTACAGTCCTCTGTAAAGGCCTGCACCTCCCCCATACTACCAATGTATGTTATGTCATGGGGTTCCAACTTACAGCATAACACAGTCCACAGAACACAAATGCAAGACCATGTTGATAAATCCCAGTAGCATGTCGACCATGTCCTACTGCATGAACTGTGGACCAACCCCTAAATACATCTGGGATGAAAGGACAACTATAGGGATACTTCTCACATATCACTTGCATAATGTTAGGAAGTGGATAGACTTACAAACTGGGGGTGTAGAAGGATGGACATCATGAGTGTGTGAAGTCTGAAACTCTGATGTGTGCCCATACTACCCCTGCCTGCAAACCAAGTAATGGGTGGCTACAAACCTACTCGTAAACCACAGTGTGAAGGGGAACTGACCAGACATATGAGCCCTGCCTCTGGGTAACCTGGATGAATCTGTACAGCTGAGAGATATGGCCACAGCAGGATATGGCCATTCTGTTATGTTGATATATGTACAAGCAGGGGATCCTCAGCCACCATAGTACCAAGTTGCTGGACCATTTACACAGATCCATCAGCAAGTGTCTGCAGCTACCCCTTCAGAATGGCATGAATGTGCAAGCATATGTAGGCTGCAGACCACAATACTGGGCACAGCTTCATTCATCTTGTATTTCCCAGGAAGTAACTGTAAGCAGATAAGTATATCTGTCAGTAGTTGACATAACACATCACAGTTTTAAAAGAGTACATATGTCTGAATATCTCTGCTGATACCAACCATGTAATACAAGCAGCACAGACACATTAGTTACAGTATCCCACTATTTTTCACCCATCGTGACTCCATACTGTCAACCTATCTACAGATATCCTGCAGAAACAGGTTGCTAGTTGTAAGTGTAGAACAACAAATCCTGGACTGGAGTACAACCTACTTGGAATGGATTCACACACTCAATACAGAAGGTCATACTGGGCATGCTCCTATACTTAGAGAAATGAAGCCCATGTCTGATAACACAGTGGACTATACATATCTGTCAGTCACAGAAGTCTGTGCACACACACTACATTGTACACCATTCATGCTTTACACACACATTGGATAGGAATACTCACAAATATCCAAGGCCAACACACTATAATATGTCAAACATACACACAGAGAGATGAGGGGAAGAGAGAGACAGACAGTGACAGAGAGATTTCCATCATGAGGCCTGTCCCACCTACCACACATCCAATTGGCCAATATCACATGATGTGCTGATGTCAATCACTGTAGACATTGATTTTGGTAGCCCTCAGCCCTATAGTGTCTGTGGTGCTTGTGATAACACGACAGTACAAATCAGTATTCATCTAGCATTTGTATACCCAGTCCTGTCAAATGTAAAGTTGTGTGTGTGTTTCCAGAGGAATGGTTTATGGCCCATTCACACACACTGCACTTCCCATTGCCCATGTTAGCATTCCTGCTGATGTCAGTCACCTTGAAATAACTCTCTGGGCAAATCTTAACCCTGTAAGCTGTGTGGTGCTTGTGATATGTGTTTAATACTGTATTGTATAAAAATAGGTAAGAGTTCTAATCCCAAAGAGGGCACCTGTGTGTGTGTGTGTGTGTGTGTGTGTGTGTGTGTGTGCATGTGTGTGTGTGTGTGTGTGTGTGTGTGTGTGTGTGTGTGTGTGTGTGTGTGTGTGTGCATGTGTGTGCATGCGTGTGTGTGCGTGTGCGTGTGTGTGTGTATGTGTGTGTGTGTGTGTATATGGAGATGAATGATTTTGAGGCCATTCACAATCACTACACCTCCTATTGCTCTACTTTAGCAAGCCTGCTAATGTCAGTCAGCTTAAAATAACCCACTGGACTAGTTCCAACCCCATAAGCTCCTTGACGCTTGTGATAGCTATGTAATGCTATAATGTAGCATGTTAGGTAGGAGTTCCCATCCCAGATATGGCAACTGTGAAACTGTGTGTGTGTGTGTATAGAGATGAATGATTTTCAAGCCATACACAGTCACTACACCTCCCATTACCATACTTTGCCAAGCCTGCTGATGTCATTCACCTTGAAAGAACCCTTTGGACAATTGCCAGCACCATGAGCTCTGTGGTGCTTGCAATAACTGCATAATGCTATAGTTTAGCATACTAGTTAGGTAGGAGTTCTAATCCCAGACATGGCACCTGTGCAACTCTGTGTGGGGAGATTAATGATTTTGAGGCCATTCACAGTCACTACACCTTCCATTGTTCTACTTTAACAAGCCTGCTGATGTCAATCACCTTGAAATAACCCTTTGGACAAATGCCAGCAGCTTAAGTTCTGTGGCACTTGCGATAACTGTGTAATGCTATAGTATAGTGTACTAGGTAGATAGGAGTTCTAATCCTGGAGATTGCAGCTATGAAACTGTGTGTGTGTTTGTGTGAGAAAGTGTGTATGTCTTTGATAATACCAGATTTTATGGACATTCACAATTACTACTCTCCCGTTTCCCCTCCTTTAGCACTGCTGCTGATGTTAGTCACCTTGAAAGATACCTGTGGAGAACTCTCCAACATGTAAGCCCCATGGCATGTGCCATACATGCCGAACAATGTAGTAGCAGTAACTGCATATGTATGGGTTTGAATCTCATCTGTGGCAAGTGTTTGTGTGTGTACATATGTATGTGTATACCTCAAAGATTTTGGCCCCATTTACACCCAGTACACATCTCAGAGCCTCATTTTAGCAGTCCTGCAGATATCATCCACCTTAGATGTACCTGTTGCCAACCCTAAACCATGTCAGGTCAGTGGTACATGTGGTAGATGTGTAACATAATGGTCCTTAAAGATTGTTAGATAGAGGTTTAAACCTCACCCTTGGCAAATATAAATGTGTAATTAGGGTAAAATTATTTTGGGGATCTCTCACCCACTACATCACCCAATCCCAGTATTTACAAGGGCTGGTGATGTTCCTCATCTTAGAAGTACCTTGGGACAATATCCATCCTATAAGCTCTATGTCGTACACTATAGTAGCAGTACATAGCTAGGTAGAGGTTTGAATCTCAGTACTGGCAAGTGTGTGTGTGTGTGTGTGTGTGTGTGTGTGTGTGTGTGTGTGTGTGTGTGTCTGTCATCAATATCCTGTGTGGGAGGTTGCTGTGAGTATGTAATAACATGATCCATTGTAGGGCAGGTTTTGCTAAATGATTATGTTGAGGACCTAGTATATGTCACAATGTCCACCTTACAAGGACAACAGATGTCAAACACTGGAGAGGCTGGTGTAGACAATCCATAGCCTTACATGTGACATTATGGATTGGTGAACAATATAGGAAACCATTCTATTACTCAGAGAACACTCTCCACCCAAGTCTCATACACAAACACACTTGGCTAGGCAACAACCACTACATTGGTAGTTCTCTGCATATTGCCTCACAGATAGTAACCATGGTGTGGTTGCAGTGGACTAGTTGCCTGTTGACCACAACAGTGCCACTGACATAAGAAAGTACTTTGATGAGTTACATCTCCTGACTGAATGTGTGTTATCCAGCAAGTAAAAGCACATGGCACCCTGTTCCATCCCCAAAGTAGGCAAATAAATGCTTACAATGGCCCTTTTGCTATGTTCCCCACTGGATGCCTGCAACAACTGTAGAGTCTGCAAGTGTAACCCACAAAGGGAATGCCGTGCCTTATACATATGCCCTGTATGTACAGATGCCACTAACTCCACTGAATACCTGTAAAATGCTGTCAATGTAGGTGCAAGCACAACCTCAGTTACATAGCCAGGTCTCACCAAATTAGGTCAGGAATGCTACATAAAAAGATAACACTCTGTCCACACAACATGCCCAAGAGACCTTAAGTACAATTCCACACATCAAAGAACATGCGTGTGGGACATGTGCACAACCCAGACACTGTCCATGTTATAAACTATAGATCACATACATGGGAAGCAGTGCACATCACTGGCCACCAACAATAGTATCCCAGATGAATGGATGGTGAATACAATACCCACCCCTGGGGACCACTCCAGGGACTACACCCCTGACCCACACTGGAGACTATTGTCATGTGGCCTGATGACAAGGTATTCCTTCTGCCTAGCTTTGTACAGTCTTCAGGCCCATTCACACACATGTGAAGCAATATACCTATGCATCTCAGTACTGGGAAATGTGTGTGTGTGTGTGTGTGTGTGTGTGTGTGTGTGTGTGTGTGTGTGTGTGTGTGTGTGTGTGTGTGTGTGTGTGTGTGTGCGTGCGTGTGCATGCATGTGTGTGCATGTGTGTGTGTGTGTGTGTGTGTGTGTGTGTGTGTGTGTGTGTGTGTGTGTGTGTGTGTGTGTGTGTGTGTGTGGAGATGAATGATTGTGAAGCCATTCACTCTCACTACACCTCCCATTGCCCTACTTTAGCACACCTGCGGATGTCATTCATGTTGAAATAACCTTTTGGCAATGCTTCAGTCCTATAAGCTCTGTGGCACTTGTGATAACTGTGTAATACTGTAGGGTAGCAAACTATTTAGGTAGGAGTTCTGATCTTTATCCTGCTAACTATGATAATGTTTGTGTTTCTCTGAGAGAGTGTGTGTATCTTCTTTGACAACTGATTTTGTGGACATTCACACTTACTACACTTCCCTTATCCCTCCTTTAGCACTGTTGCTGATGTCACTCACCTTCAAAGATACCTTTGGACAGCTCCTCAGCTCGTAATCTCCATGGCACGTGCAATAACTGTGTAAAACTGTAATAACAGTACACAGTCAGGGAGGGGTTTGAAATGCAGTACTGGTAAGTGTGTGTCATCAATATCCTGTGTGTGTGTTGGGGTGGTTGTACAATGACACAATTCATTGCAGTGTGGGTTTTGCTAAATCATTATATTGAGGACCTATATGTCCCAATGTCCACATCACAAGGCCAACAGTTTTCAAACACTGTAGAGGTTGTTGTAGACAATTGTCAGCCATAAATGTGTGCAATCATGTGCAATTACTATGTGACAGTATGGATTAGTAAACAATATAGGCAACTGTTATAATACCCAGATACCACTCTCCACCCAAGGATCATACACAAACACACTTGGCTCTTACTCTCTTACTCCCTTCTTTTCTTACTTTGTATCTGTCTCTGTCTCTGTCTCTGTCTCTGTCTCTCTCTCTCTCTCTCTCTCTGGTGTATGTGGAAAATTGCATCTATTTTGCATATGAAGCAGCTTGAGTTTTGTAAGTAATGCTCATGATCAGCTGATTGCCTGTGCATGAATTGCAGTCCCCCACTTGCTAATTGCAGGTGGAATAGCTTTAGTATCATTCCCATAGCCAATTGCATGGAAACACACTCCTATAACTAAGCACTTCTTGTGGGTGTTGGCCCTTTTCCTTCACTGTGATAGGACTTCATGTGGGTGTCTGACAAACAGCATCAAAGAGGATAGTTGGAAATACCTCTTACAACATACATTGTGGAGACAGGCCAACAAACAGGAGGGAGATGTTCCAGAGATGGGGACAGAATGTTAAGTATTGCTGTTCTACATTTGAAGTAATGTTGGCTTAACAGGGTTTGTATGGATATGGCTGTTCTACATAATTTAAAGTCTGGCATGACAGTGTTATGTGGTTGAGGAAACTCTCACCTGTAGGGCTATCTGCAGACAGGCCAGAGTTTGGAGTCTTACATGTGGTGTGTTACTCACACATTTACTATCTTTAGAAATGCAATAGCATACTCTGAAGATTGCAGTCAGTACATGGTGACATCCATGTGAGTTACTGACTTCAAATCCCTCAGAAGAGATATGTCACAACAAACCCTGTTACACAAGGAATTTTCTCAGCTTATCACAGCAATATGTCAATATTGTCCCTGTGTTTGCTCCTCTGTCCCCCAAGTCTGTCACCCTTTGTCCACATGTCATGAACTAAGAGGGGCATATGTGCAGTATATAATTTACTGACATCATACCTGATAACAAGCCAGTGAGATAGCAGACTGCTAGACATGTTATGTATAGTAAGCCTTATATTTCAGGACAAAACTCTGGACATTCTGTTGTAGTCTGTACAGTTGTGAGGTCTGTGTACTTACGGTGATTGTTGACAGAGTGTATATTGTGAATATGTTACTTAGCCTGTGTACAGACTGTAGTAGATGTCAATGTTCTTGGGTCTGTTCTATCTGACATTCCATGCTGCTCCAGTTTATGGTACCCTATCAGCGTATATGTTTATAGGGCCAGACTGAGACATGTCCTATAGCACAGTCAGGCATTAGACTACACTGTGTAGTGGGCCAGTATATGTAGGGTTAGTGTGTGAGTGGCAAATATGAGGATGGTTTTGTTCACATAGTTATTATACTGTACTATTAATTAGGCTTATCATAATGTGACTGTGACTGTGCTGAGAGTGCTTGCAGGTATGCACTTTCACACTGGTGTCTATTACTCCGTGCTGTTACATGCCTGTATGGCCTGCTATATTTGCAAGTACATGTGTATTCCACCATAGGAAACTTGGGTCAGTGTTGTGGCAGTCTGCCTGTAGATTACACAGTGCTTTGTGACATGTCTAGCAGCTCAGTGTATTTACCTAGTGTGATGTTATGTCCAGATATTTATGAGATGTACTGTTGTCTGGCCACCATAAGTGTTGTGTATTTCTGAAAAAGCAGTGGGATGCTGTGAAGATGTATGTCACAAACTAGTGGGAAGTATGTGGGCTTGGGACCTCTGCTCCTCCAGTTAATATGTGTTAGGACAGACAGGAGTGTGTGAATGCATCAACTGTGTGAGCTTATCTATTCCAGTATTTTGTCATATCCCTGTTTTCATAGCTGTAAACATCCACTTTGTCAGGCCTGATCCACACATCTTGCACTAAGGAGTTCTGTGTATACCTCTGGACTGACCAGATTGTGTCAGACTGTCCATGTTTATTGGTCATATCTCTGGTGTATTCCACAGGATCATTACTGTGATTTGTGTGGTACTTCATTATGATGTTCTTATGATATCTGTCAGTAACTGATGATGTACATGTCAGTATCAGAAGTGACTTTCTACACAACATATCTGTTGACACACCCCCTGTTATTGTAGCAACATTCTACATTTATACCTGCAATACTTACATTGCATTCCCTTGTACTAAGAGGTTGTGACTATTGATGCTGAGATAGGACTCCACTACATGTTATGGGCATGTGTTATTTGTATATATATATATATATATATATATATATATATATATATATATATATATATATATATATATATAGGTTTACCTTCATAATGTCGATCACATATAATCAACCAGCCATATTACCGAGTTGTTTCCGTGAAACCAAAACCGCAAAATCTTTTAAATGTTGAAAAAACTTTGAATTTTAACATTTCCGATCTTGCCACACCTCCACACCAGTGCTAACATGGGTCAGAAAGGGGGCTAGATTTTGTCGTTCAGAAATTTGGTGTTCAAAGTTTTGAAGAGTCACAGTTCGGTATTTGCAGATGTGGGGTCGACCATAATGTGATCGGCATTATGAAGGTAAACCTGTGTGTGTGTGTGTATATATATATATATATATATATATATATATATATATATATATATATATATATATATATATATATATATATATATATATATATATATATATATATATATATATATATATATATATATATATATATATATATATATATATATGCATATAAATATATATGTGTGTACGTATATGTATACATATAGCTACATATGTATATATATATATATATATATATATATATATATATATATATATATATATATATATATATCCATATCCTTATGTGTAAACATGAGTGTTATATATACTTTCCCAGATGTATCCCACCATATTTATCTGATATGTGTATATTTAGATATAAAAACATGACTGATTCAATGCTATTTTCACTTACAAGTACTAAACAATTATAGTAGTCAAAGCAGTTGTTCACTACTAATGATATGTTTGGAAAAAAACAACAAACATTGTCACATCTCTGATGGCTTAGTGGTTAACTGCTGTGAATGCATTGTATAGGATCCTGTGTTCAAGACCTACATGGGCTGTTTATTTTGTTGCTAGCAGAACAAGGACTGTTGGATACACAGTGGTTAAGGCAGTTTTGAGCAGCTTTAAGTGGGTTTGCATGGGTTTGCACAATGGTAAGCGGTGCTAAATTACAGTTACACAAAAAGGCGCTTACATTGTGTAGGCTTCGTTTACCAGTACACACATGTGCTTAGCTTTTACATTTCAGCAATGCTTAGACCTGCTAAGCATAGCTCAGCCATGGTAACAAGTGATCACATTCCAGTCTGATAAAATAGCAGGGTAATGACATCTTTAATAAGTGTATTTAATTCCAAGTACATAACATGCTTCTATATCTATATGCTGTCATTACAGTAGCAAGGGGTGTGAGTATACTGTATGGGAAACCTGAGTATGCATTGCTAGTGCAACAATCTTTTCTCTTTGTATGTGTTTCATACATGGGTAGTATCTCAGGTTATATGCAGTCACATTTGCATGTATTGTATCTTTACATTACTACTTTTAACAGTGATTTCCAAAGTAAGAGTAGATTGCAGATTGTAGTACTGGGACCATACACCCCTGCATGCAAAGCTGGACTCTGAGTACTGATGATCATGTTCTTGGTGTGTGAGCTATATGTTATTAAGTATTTGCTACTGGATATTGATCTGATATGCGGATATTAACTGTAGACTACTATGTGTTTAGGACATGTCACTGAGGGCTGCTGTCATGTAGTAATGGCATACCTACCAGTGTCAAATGTCTATCTGTCAAAACATTCATCCTAATACATGACCTGTTGACTAGCTGATTTCTGTCTGCCCTCTGTACAGATGTGCAGATGCCAGGTATCCATCTTGTCTGCTTACAGGCAATCTATGATTGTCTGACACTGACATGTCTGCCCAGCTGTGTTATGAATACCACAGCTAAGAATCCCCACCCTGTATACATGACATGCCATGGATACCTCAACCAGACTACCACAGTCAACAGCACATGCTTGGGTACAGATCTGTAACCCAGACACTGGCCATGTTATGTAATATATGTTGCATACAAGTCAATTGGAGCACCTCACTAGCACTCTGCAAGGGAAAACCAGATGATTGGATGCTGCATTTAACTATCATCCTGGGGATCACTCAAGTGGCATCAGTTGATAGATGGCCTGCTGACAAATGTCAGGTGGCATGATACCAGTGTACCTATATCCCCTACTCTTCTCATCTCTCCATGGACATTAGCCTGGTGCACACCTAGGAACACTTGCATCTATGGACCCCAGTACTGACAAATGTGTCAGTGTGCATTACTGAGAATAACAGTGTCTGTGTGTTTGTAAACTTGTAGTTGATAATACTTGAGGGCCTTCTCACCCACTACACCCCCATTGCCATACTTATAAATGGATGTTAATGTAACTGATATTAAATGTACCTTGTTACACTCTTCACCCTATGGGCTACCTGGAGCTTGCAGTGCTAGCATAACACTGTTCTACAAATGGGTACATAGGCATGGTTTACTCTCTGAGTCCTGGCAAGTGTGTGTATGTGTGCAAGTGTGTATATTTGTAGGAGACAGCATTCTGAGGTCACATTCTCCAAATATAATAAACCTTGCCATATTATAAGGGATAGGGATGTTGCTGACATTAGGAGAGCCATGGCAAACCCTCACCCTACTATCCCTGTGGCATGTGCCATAAATACATATCCCTGTAGTAGAACTTATTAGATAGACAAGGGGTTGTATTGCAGTCCTGGTCAATGTGTGATTGTGGGTATGTCAGAGCATTATTATGGGTTTCAGTGAGTACAATATCCAATGTGTGGTGTGGGTGCTGGGTATACTGTCTTTACACCATGGTACCCCCAGTACATGTCCTAAGGTTTACTGTATGCGAACCACTGTCACCATCAACCATTCAGGTAACCGATTACACTAGCCAGCCCAATGGTGCATGTGCTGTGTGCAAATTTTCTGCAATGGAATGGACTCACTGACAAGGTAGTTAGCACTGCTAAACCCAGGTCTGTCAGATGTGTCTGTGACTGTTATGTGTTTGTCAATGTGAATATGACAGCATGTCATACTATGTATTGTTCATTAACACCCAGTGCATCCTCCGTTACCATACTGTACAAGGCCTGGTGATGTTCTTCACTTAACAAGAAACTCGGGACACACCTCATCCTAAAAGCTCTGTGGTGTGTTCAATTAAGGCCAAATAAATTAGCAGCAATAAGTACCTAGGTAGTGGTTCCACTCTTGGTGTTGCCATGTGTATGTGAAGGGATCCACTTCAGTTTGTAGAAAATACATGTCCCAGGAGCTCATTTTTCTGAGAACTAACTGACAAAAGCTAACATTTCAAAGGAATTATTTTGTGGAAATTCATTCCATCAAAACTAGTAGTAGATGTGTAAATGCCCTCTTCCCACTGTACAGCTGTACAGCAATACTGGCGTTGATATATATAGTTGGGTGTGGTTGTTGTAGGCACAGCCACCCTCATTGGGGTTATTGTTGTGCATATCCCCCACTTAGTCTGCTGTTATACTGTACAGCTTATGTAAACAGGTTAAGTAGTTGTTAATCACACTATATGTGGTTCTACGCCACCACACACCCTCCAAAGTGGAGGGCTATGCCACCCACACCAGCACACCAATGTTTAACAACTCCAGGACTGCATTACATTGGGGAAGAGGACATATACCCTGCCAGTACCATCGTCAATAACATTAAACTGGCAGACTGATTAATTACTGATGTGATGTTTTGCCTATTTTTTTCTTGGTGGAATTACACAGGCCAAAATGAATTCACTGCAAAATTAAGTGCATCCACGTGTACAGTATTATCTGTGTATTGCATCAACACCAACGCCTCTGTGTGTGGGTTATTCACAAACATTTGGTATATGCTACCCAGTACACTTACCATTGTCCACTGTAGAAGAGCTGCTGACATCAGCCACTATGCACTCACCTGTATACACCCCTCAGACCTATTAGCCATGTGGCACATGCAATAACAATTATACAGACCTGTTATTTGTGCTCAGCTGTACCCAGGATATGACACAGTCAATGTGTCACTACAGTGCCATACCCCTTGTAGGAAAGGACAGCAGACCAACATCCTGCTGACACATAGACACCTACAACACAAACTGAATACATTATGGAGACCACAATCAGTCAGTGTTAATAACAGCTATAATGCAACATGGCTGGATAGCTACACACACTGACATGGAGGCCTTAAATATTCCAGCTGAAAACATGTAAAACAGCATTACATTGCTAAACCTTGCTACATTCACCCTGTACATCAGAACCATATTAGTATGTCCCTGCAACAATGGTATGGATGACAGGGATGTAGCACAGGTATCATCATATGCACAGGGTGTGTTGCGGGTTTGCCGGAGACTTAGGCTGAGCCATTTGGTTGACATCATGTGCGTGTGTGTTAGGGGGATCTTTATCAACTGGGTTGTGCAGATGTGGTGTGTGTAGGTACGGATGTGTCCTAGCTGTGCTGGTGATGTGTGTGTATGTATGCACACAGTGCTGCCATGTGGCTGCCCTATATAGGGGTTTGTTGGACAGCTGCAGACCATACATGGCAGGGTGTACAGTTCACTGTGTCCAGCCATGGATGTGGGAAATGTGCCTGCCAGGGGTTCCATGGGCACTACCAGGTAGAAACCCAGATATGTTACTCTGACAACACCCCCCTGCAGTGCTGGTGCTGGTACTACCACTAGGGGAGTGGCTGTGACTTGTTGCACATCCACATAGACCTCCACCTGTTGGTGTTGCTGACCTACATCCACATGGCTGATGCCCTACTCCCACCATATGCTCTAACACAGACACCACATGGTCAAGGATTTGTAAAATCTCTCCCAACCGTCTATCCAGGACCACTGCAAAATAACGTGGGCACCTGTAAGATCACGGATGTTGTCAAATACAGCAGAATAAGTAGCCCTCTGGAGCCTCAGACTCTGTCTGGTGTAACATTCCATACATGCCTGTGCCTCCATGACGGCCTGAAATATACGTCTGGTGACACCTGCTGATGCACTTCTGCCAGGGGCATGATGGCCAGCAGCCCTCCTACGAGGACCCCTGTACATCTACCTGTGTAGTACCTTGTTGGTCATCTGACTATGGCTGCTGTGCACAGACACACTTGCCATAGTCCTCACACTGTCTTGTCCCATGCCATCACCTGCCAACTGTCCCTCATCTATGGCCACTGGTGATGGGGTATATATAGGCATTGTGACTGTGTGCGAGAATGGGGTGGATAAAAGTGGGATGTCAACCTATGGCACAGCTTCAGTCCTTGACAACCCTGCCTATGCCTCACCATACCTATTATCAATGTCAGTCTGTATGGACATTAACATTAGGTTGCCTGCAGGAGGGATCCTGACCCACCTCGCCATCTGGGAGGGGAAAACAAAAAATGTAATTTAAGACCTGTACCTTATTGCTTACCTCTAGACACACTCACACACATAAACACACACACACACACACACACACACACACACACACACACACACACACACACACACACACACACACACACACACACACCCTTACAGGTGAGGTGGCACAAAGTTATTACACAGACCTCTCATTACCCAACTGTCAACATGCATGACATATGGCACTCAACAGCATGTACAGCAGCTATACTCAATACTTGTTACCAACATTATACATCTCTGTGATATATGAGTTGTGTTACTAGGTGATGCCCCTTCTCCTGGAACGCACTGCACACATGTACATGTATTGCTGTGCACCTGTACAGCACCCTGGCACGTAATGTGCACCATACCTCACAAGTGTACACACCATTGCTGAATGTGTATATGTGTGGCAGTTATGTTTGCTATGTTGCTCACAGGCCCTATCTGTTGATCTGACACATGCCTGGGATGATATGAGGACAGATGTCAATAGTTAATGCCTGACCTCTGATTTGCAGATCTCATTATCAGCAGTGCATGCATGAGCAATGAAGTCTGATTACACTGACAACCTTCAAAGCTTACTGCGGATATGAGGAGTGTACACACCCTTGCTGACATGCCAGCCTCTTCCATAATATGCAGTGGGGCCACAATACTGCATTTGTTAACATTACACACACCTGATATGTGACATATGACCTGTGCAATCAAATACATTATCAAACAAATGTATTAGTCATGCAGATGCTGCTTGAGATGCATACAATTTGTGGGTTGGATCAGTGTGCACACCCTTAACACAATGGTTTGTTGCAGCACCTGTTAAGTTAACTACAGCAGTCACTATTCCTGGAAGGGGTATACTAGCATGGCCCATTTTCACTTGCAATTATTTGGTCACTCCGCCCTACAAATGTCCCCCAAATCTGCCAGATTACAAGGTCAGCTCATGTGCCCAGCCCTTGGAGGTCACACAGTGCTTTCACTATTGCTGAGGAGTCAGGGTTATGTCTGGCACAGTTCATGACATTGACTGTGTTCAGATACAGCCATTCTTAGTGAGTTTTGGATGTATGCTTCATTTCACTGTTGTGTTTCAGGACAACACCCCTCCCCATCCTCAGCCTTACTGCAGATGCTTTACAACTATGAGCCACACATGAGTGTCATTTTGCAGTGTTCCAAATTCAGAATGCCATGTCTACCGGCCTAGGTCCTGCTAATGAACAGCAAACCTAAAGGGGTACACTGGCACCAGCAAGGTTAAAATGGGGATGGTGGGCCTGAGGTGGAGTGAGGTGTTGCTTGTGCACCACATGTATCTTTATTAATACTGTATGTAGGTTTCAGCCTTGGTCTCAGTACACTATTACACATAGCAACACATGCCTTTGGGAGACTTGATGTTATGCATATGCTGCCTGTAAAGAGCCCTAGATGATGTTTCCTGTGGAACAACTCTTCCATCTGATTATCCTAACCCATAGGCCACACTTATGCAGATTCCAGGTGATTGTCGACAGAGGTACTGCACAGGCAGTACTTGCTAGACATTCCTGCAAGTCTTTCAGTGTTGCTGCATGTTTCTGGGCAGCCTCTGTGACTAGTTTGCAACATGTGGTGCCATCTGTCTTGGATGGGCATCTGTTTATTTTCTGCATTAATGTTGACCCATACTTCATACACATGTGCATGACTGTGCACTATTTGCCATGGTATATGCAATGGTGAGGTAAGACTACTTCTCAAACTCCTGAGTGCTGCCTTTCAGATATGGGATCCATTCCATGGCTTGTAAGAGATATGCAAGCCATGGCTGCCTCTGTTGCAGGTGAATGGGCAAATGTCATGGACATACTTCTTGGGCAGCAGACCATTACTTGGTGTGACATTGAGGCCCTGTACTTGATGAAAGGTGTGTACTCAAGAAGAGTGAATGCTGTCAGTACCTCAAAAGCTGTTTCCACAATATGTTATTTAGAGTGTGTGCACACATATGCTTCCAGTGTTCTCTAAGGTATGTATTCCCCATATTTGTTGTCCTAACACAGGATTCCATATCACACATTCATTGCTCATGTTAGGATCACATTAAAAGTTGTAAAAGGTGTGGAATGTAGTATTGTGATTTTCCATTGTTTGGATCAGGAACAGTTACCATAGTAATAGTGGTGTATACACTGTTGTAGCCACTGTATAAGGGTAATATTTCAGACATGTCCCTACTGTAGGACATTTGTCCCATCATTATGTTCATCTCTGTCCACACATCCTGCACGGACAGGTTGTTAGGTATACTGCAAGACTCTTACATACCCTTCAGATATGCCACCATATTGACCACTGTGATGCAGTGCAGTTAACAGCAACAATAAGCAAACATGTAGAGCATGCATTATGGTTAGGTGTGTTAAATGTTTGTATGGCAAATACCATGGCCATAACATGGCCAGTGTATTGGCAGACCTGAACAAAATAACTCCATACTCACCAGTTACAGGCTGCTGTCCCAGTTGCATACCAGAGAGACCTACATAGTTGTGTGAGAGATGTAATGTCAGTAGCCACACCTGTGGCATTGGTACAGGGTGGGATCAGCATTTCAGTACATCAACAGTACAAACACACAATACTAGAGATTATGAACATCTGTTATTACTAGACTGCAGTAACAGACTATGTTACATGACATATGCATGAAGATACATTACAGATGAAGATGGCTAAGCAACAGTGGTCTACTAATGTACCCTGGAGCCTTACCTGCACACTCCTTGTCCATTGTGTGGCTGGCACTCACCTCCACAATACTATCTTCAGGTTCCTGGCTTTGCTGATGGACGGGTGCACCAAGGCTGGTGAGGAGCTTCTCAGCATGTGTCAGAAGGGGATGGATGGCATGACCCCCACCTGTGGCTAATTGGTCCCTCCTAACTGCAGCAGCACACTGATGGGCGTGGTGGATCAGATCGGTGCAATGATTTTGCACCTGCTCATAACTGCAGTTATACAGGCTGACATCATTTACCCTGTGGACGAGCTTGCTCCATAGGGCACTCCTCTCCTGCAGATCCTGGGCCCTGTGTCCAAATAGGGTTCCATGATGTAGTATAATGAAGTTTATAATGACATCATTTTACTGTGGTGTATATGCAGGGAGCCATTCACAGGACATTGTGCCTGGAAGACAAAAATAGGAAAAAAGTCAGAGGACCTCATACTGCAAGGATATAAAATGTGTTAATTGACATCCCTCTCCCCCCCCCACCATATCTGCAACAGAAATCTAAACACACAAATCAATGAGCATGTTTACACCAAACCTACTGTTGGGACATATATCCTATTGTTCAACAAATATTGAAATTTGTTTCTATTCATATTCCATGTTGAGACACTATCATTGGTGGCCTATCACTATCAATGTAACCTGCATGCTGTTGTAATGGCCACTGTGTTTCCATATATGCATGTGTTCTGTTTGCTATGCAACTGTTCCAAATCTGGTGTTTTGGGTTAATGGGAATATCTATGCATGCTGTTATAACTAATCATGGATTGTGTTGACTATTACTAACCTAGATATGTTCTAAAACTGCAACACCATAGCATGTTTGGGAAGACCGTTCCCAGCAGCCCCACCTCTCCCACCTCATCTGACCATGGCACCAGGCCCCAGCATGTCTGGGACCCACCCCAGGACCTCCTCATCAGCTGGTCCTTCACTAACTTCAGGTGTAACCACCTCAAGGGATGGAGCTTGTCCCTCCCAGGGCCAGGCACAGACAGGATCGTATCACCTGAAGTCAGGTCCAAGGTCTGGTGTGTAGGGAGGTCCACAGATAATTGAGAGATCTGCTATGCCAACTTGAGGACCTCATAGCACAATTGGAGGGTCAGCCTGCCCCTCCTGCTCATCCCCAAGCACAGCCACCTTCTGGCCATGAAGGAGCAGTGGTGACTGCCCATGGGTGGGGACCTCAGTCCCACTGTTTCCAATTGGGGGATCATGGGCTACTGATTTCAAAACACCCTTCCCCATCCAAGGTGTTTACCCACCCACATGTGTCATATACCAACCCGGTATGCTGTCTTGTCTGGTTTCTAACCTAACCTACCTCCCCAAATATACCTAATATTGGGTTCCTATCAGCATCTCGAATGCTGACAATATCAAATACGATATTGTTGCCGTGAGAATGCCGAAAGTGCAGAATATCGAACGGGTAAACAGAAATCTCCGTAAGGGGAGATTTCCATTTACTTCAATATAGTGCGGTCTCAGAGTTGGAATATTTTAGTAGCGGGGGGTGTGGGAGTTGCAGGGGGGCTTGCCCCCTGTCTACACCCTTTAGTTTTTTTTTTTGGTGCTTTTTTTTTATCGGCATTCGAAAATTTAATAATTTGACCCTTTCAGTTCGATATCTACAACAGAAATCTAAACACACAAATCAATGGGCATGTTTACACCAAACCTACTGTTGGGACATATATCCTATTGTTCAACAAATATTGAAATGTGTTTCTATTCATATTCCATGTTGAGACACTATCATTGGTGGCCTATCACTATCAATGTAACCTGCATGCTGTTGTAATGGCCACTGTGTTTCCATATATGCATGTGTTCTGTTTGCTATGCAACTGTTCCAAATCTGGTGTTTTGGGTTAATGGAAATATCTATGCATGCTGTTATAACTAATCCTGGATTGTGTTGACTATTACTAACCTAGATATGTTCTAAAACTGCAACACCATAACATGTTTGGGAAGACCGTTCCCAGCAGCCCCACCTCTCCCACCTCATCTGACCATGGCACCGGGCCCGAGCATGTCTGGGACCCACCCCAGGACCTCCTCATCAGCTGGTCCTTCACTACCTTCAGGTGTAACCACCTCAAGGGATGGAGCTTGTCCCCACCAGGACCAAGCACAGACAGGATCCTATCACCTGAAGTCAGGTCCAGGGTCTGGTGTGTAGGGAGGTCCACAGATAATTGAGAGATCTGCTATGCCAACTTGAGGACCTCATAGCACAATTGGAGGGTCAGCCTGCCCCTCCTGCTCATCCCCAAGCACAGCCACCTTCAGGCCGTGAAGGTACAGTGGTGACTGCCCATGGGTGGGGACCTCAGTCCCACTGTTTCCAATTGGGGGCTCATGGGCTACTGATTACAAAACACCCTTCCCCATCCAAGGTGTTTACCCACCCACATGTGTCATATACCACCCCTGTATGCTGTCGTGTCTGGTTTCTAACCTAACCTACCTCCCCAAATATGCCTAATATTGGGTTCCTATCAGCATCTCGAATGCTGACAATATCAAATACGATATTGTTGCCGTGAGAATGCCGAAAGTGCAGAATATCGAACGGGTAAACAGAAATCTCCGTAAGGGGAGATTTCCATTTACTTCAATATAGTGCGGTCTCAGAGTTGGAATATTTTAGTAGCGGGGGGGTGTGGGGATTGCAGGGGGGTTTGCCCCCTGTCTACACCCTTTAGGTTTTTTTTGGGTGCTTTTTTTTATCGGCATTCAAAAATTTAATAATTTGATCCTTTCAGTTCAATATTTAGTGATTTGAACTATTACATTTTTGAAATGCTGATATGGACACCTACTATCCATCCCCAACATCCCACTCACACTGTAAAAAAATGGGCAATATGTTTCCAAAAAGAATTTCGCATCATACATAACTGTTCATTTAGCACCTGCTTACAACTGCTTAAAAGTACCTTAATCATTCTGTATCCAGCAGCCCTTGTTCTGACCAGCAAAAAAATAGCAAGTTCTTGCAAGTGTCAAACCCAGTCTGCTGCTAACCATAGCGACATCAATTTATCACTAAGCCATCTAAACTGTAGATATGTGTGATGATTTCTCAAACATATCATGCAGCACAGTCATTCAACAGTAGGGAAAATGTGTTTATATGGTTTACCTTTACATGTGCGTATTGCACACGGCGACCGTCAAATGTTTGAAAGACAGTTTTCAAGTTCTGAAAACTTCGAATGGAAGATGGTTTGAATGTGCAATGAGCGAATGCACAGTGAGAGTCGCTCATTACACATTCGACATTTAGGGGCAGAGTGCACTATAGTGGGGAGTTGGAAATGGTTCCATTCCCCGCTGTAGTGCAATGTCGGAGTTAGAATAATAAAGAATAATAATAATAAAGAAGGGGGGTTGCCCCCCTGCAATACATGGTATATACTTTTGTTGTTGGCATTCATGTTCGAAAAACAGCGAATCGGCTGTTCGATTTGCTGCTTTTTGAACATTAGAAACTGTCACTTTTTCCAATTTCATTTTTACGATGCGAGGATATGACCACTTGCACAGGTGTGATTCGAGCTTTTAAAGGTAAACTTGTTTTTATATATGTATATATATATATATATATATATATATATATATATATATATATATATATATATATATATATATATATATATATATATATATATATATATATGTGTGTGTGTGTGTGTGTGTGTGTGCGTGTGTGTAGATTCACTTTATAATCCCGAAATCCTGAAATATTGAATTTTAGAATTTCAAGATCATAAAGCCAAAACCTCAGCAGCGCAAATTTTAAAATCGCGAAAACTACACTAACCATACACCACACACACATACACACAGTTTCCCCAACACACAAACACTCAAACCTACACTACATACATCTGCACCCCCCACACCACCCTACTTAAAAATACTAACTCCATGGTCACACTGCACAGCCAAACACACAAAAACACCACCATACAAGCTACATTCCCCTCGCACACACAGATCACAGTAACCAAACACACTGACACACACTAAAACCCCTAACCAAAATAGTTAAACATAAATACTTACCTGACCTTCCAGCTATCCCTTCACACAGCGCAACACCAGAAGTGCTACTTCAAAATCTCCGTACTTTGGGATTTTGAAATAAGCATTTCTGCGGTTTCGAACTTTTGAGCTTTCAGCATTATAATCTCAGAATTCTGACATTCGGTATTTCAGAATTTCGAGATTATAGAGTGTTCCCATATATGGATATATATGTAGACATTTTATATATATATATATATATATATATATATATATATATATATATATATATATATATATATATGTGTGTGTGTGTCTGTATATAGAGTGCCTTCAGACATTGGATCAACACTCTGAACCTCCTTCCTACACAGCTGAATTGTTCTGCCTTGCTATAACACAAGCATCACATGTGGACAAAGCCTAACATTGGTGGGGGGTATATAGGGACAGATAGTAGATATTCCTATTACAAACCTATAAAGTTTGTGCATGATACATTTCACATTACCATGACTACTCTGAAGGTGGTGGGGTCTGAAACTCATGTGTCTGTCATGCTTCATTATTTTCACCTTCAGCTATTTGCCATACTAATATAGATGTTTGGAGGAACAGAACAAACACTATGATGGCATAAATCTTGACATTCTGTGCAGATCTGCACAGTTGACAGGTATAGCCCACTGTGCACAGGGCCAGATGCTATGTCCATAGCAGTTGTTAAGCAGGACATCATTACAGTAAGTCTTAATGGCACATATAAATCTTTCAACATAATCTATCCCATTATTACAGGCCAAGTACTAGATTCAATTACATGCTGACATGTTTCTTATACCTGCTTTATTATTATGCTCTCTTGTGTGTACCAGTTGATCTCTTCCTTGTTTGGTTTGCCTTTTTTAGTATTATTTTTGTTTTTTACTATTATTTTTGTTTTTCCTTTTTTTTTTATTTCTCTCTCTCCACTACAGGGATTGAGCTGGTTTGAATAGGCTGCAGCATGGCTTGTGTAGGCAATGCTCATGATCAAGTGATGGCCTCTGCACCAATTGGTGTTCCCCACTTGCTAATTGCATGCAGGCAGCTGTGTAGTTCCTCCAATAGTCAATGTCATAGCAGCCCACTACTATAAATGACTACATCATGTGGGTGTTGTCCATTTACCTTTCCTGTATGGAAGACATCCTTTCTGTGTGTGGGCAGCGGTGTTAGAGACAATAGGTAGCAAAACCTCTTACAACAGGACTTGTGGACACATGCCAACTACATGTTTGTATAAGGTTCCAAACCAACAAAAAGTGTATGAGTATTGTTGTTATATGCATTGAATACAGCTAGTTTTACAGGTTTTGTGTGTACATGCTAGTTTTGCATGGAATGCAGTCTGTCTGTATAGCTCTCAACTGTGGGCCTACCCACATGATGGCCAGAAGATTGGCTGTTATGTTTTGTCTGTTCCCCACACAGGTCTTGTCCCTGACATATTAGTGGCATTCTCTCTGTTGATTGCTATCAGTACATGACAAAATCCATTCGTGTTTCTGACTTCATATTCTTGAGTAAGGGTATGTTGCAACCAATCCTGTAACACCAGCAACTTTCACAGTGTAGTGTATAACAGCAATATTTTAAATATGGCCCTGTGTTTCAGCCTCTATCCTCCACCTATATACCAGGCTTTGTCCAGATGTAATCCAGTAAGAGGTTGATAGGTAATGGTCTATGATATTTTAGTGCTGACATTCCTGTTATCATTCCAGTGATGTTGTAGACTTCCACACAAATTGTGGGGTAGGGTCCATATATATATGAGGGCTACAGCTGGACAAAACATGTGTGACCCTGTACAGTCCAGAGGTCAGTGTATGGAAAACACATTTTATGGGGGAGGGATATTAAATGTTTTTAACCTAGGCTGTTAAAACATGTGAGGGATATCAGTAATAAGAAACGTTAAGGTATATGGCTGTACATTTTCATATATCTATATATATATATATATATATATATATATATATATATATATATATATATGTAAAATCCAACAGCGATAAGCAGCATAAAACCCACAGTTCAAACGTATCTTGTAACGTTCAGCTTCAAATAAATCCACAGAGCGTTGTAACGATAACCAAATTTAATATTAGACAACAGCAAAACACCACAGACAACGTAAGCGCTTTCACGGGCTTTCCCGCTTCATCAGACGTATAAACACAACCACTCAAGTAACTTAAATATATATATAAAATGTTTAAATTGCGTAGTTAAACAATCTGAGCATCAATTTCAAATTTAAAGCGCCACTGCACACTGTAGACTCAAATCACTTCTAATTCAAAACTCATTTTAAAACCATTATAGAAACAACATTCTTCATATATAATATAAATATAAATAAATAATTCACTTATTCAAATAACTTATTAGAATGCTTATTTGATCATTTAAAATTGAAATATATCTTTCCTCTACCTATTTAAAAATGCATCTAATCGTGTGTGTTTAAAATTCATACCTCACCGAGCCAGATGACCCGTAATTCACTTGTCAAGGACATATACAATGTTAACAAATACATAATCATTAAAGCGACTCAAGATTCTATATCGCTTCTTCAATAACAAGTAGAAAACAAACTATTCTGCTATTTTGATGCTATGGCTCGTTTCTCATAGCTTCCGCTTTAGGCGATAGGCACGTTCAAGCGTAATGACATAGTTTCATACGCTATAGCAATACAAATATTGCAAATATTCTAACGTACATATATTGTATCTATTTTAGCAGTTAGTAGAATGGCTTAAAGCTGCCCGAGATGACATTTACATAGTGAGGTATTAAAAACCTCCTAATTGTTATATATATATATATATAAACAATAGATGTTCTTAGTGACTGCTCATGGATTTTTCATAACTCCAGCGATATCTACCTATGTGTATAGTCATAATCTAAATATAAATGAGCTAATGAAACAAACATACATATATATATATGTATATGCATATACGTAAATATGATCATTAATATATAAATAAAATAAAGATAAAAATAAAAATAAAAATAAAAATCAGTGTATGAATATGTAAATCAATATGAACCTAACCATGAATAGACATAACTGCGGCTATGTATATATGTAAATAAATAAATAATTAAATAAATAACTGAATTAATCTGCAATTACTATAACCAATAACCATATTTACTATCAACCTATTGGATATAAAATTTTTAACTGTAAAAATTGATCAACCCTATATGATGCAATGTCACAATAAACAGAATCATCTCAATGCCCTGGCCTTTAAGACAGGTTTTAATGAAATGGAATCATTCAAGCCCATACCACGATGCGCTCCCAACCTGAATATCCATTCTAGCTCAGCATATTCCGTGTCGTTTGTAATATTACCCAACCTTAAATTGACATATTGTACATTGAGAATTTGGAACATAAAAGTGTGCGATTCACCATATTTCATAACATGTTTAGATAAAGCGTTATATTCCTCCCTCCTAGCTATGCTATAATAATGATCTCTAATCCTCTCTCGTAATGTCCGATTAGTTTTTCCAATATAGTAGCAATAACAGATTTTACAGTAAGCCACATACACAAGATTCCTGGTATTACATGAGCCATTGACCCTTAATTGCCATAAACGTTTTGATTCTGGATGTCTGTAGAATCTGGACTCATCTATATATACACATTGCTTGCAGCTATTGCATTTCTTGGTACCCATAAATTTTGGGTCTTCACAGACTTCTATATAACTATTAGTTCCATTGCGATAACAAAGTTGTTGTTTCAGTGTTCTGTTGTTACTGTAAACAAATCTCGGTCTATTACCTAATAATTCCTTAGTTTTGTCGTCAACTAATAATATATCCCAACAACTATCTATAGCTCCTTTGATTCTGTCAAAGTTAGTACCAAATGGCAAAACAAGCGCTGGCTTATTGTCACCTTTGCATTTATTCATATTATCAGTAGCCCTGTTTGAAAAGTAGGGTTTAGCAAAGGTGCTCCTATTGCTAATAACATTTCTACAGATGTTTTCAACCTCACTGTCTTGATAACCCCTGGCTACAAAGTCATTTTTAAGTTTGTGCAACTCTATATTTAAAGTCTCATCATCATTACAAAGTCTGGCCAACCTAAGGGCTTGTCCTTTCACAATGTTATTAAACACTCTAGGGTTATGCATGCTGGTGCGATGCAAAAATGATGGACAATAACAAGCTTTTCGAAATACCTTTGTTGCTATATTATCATTGAGTTTGCTAACTGTAACGTCCAAGAAATCAATCATATTCCTAGAGGAATGCAAGCTAAACTTCAAAAACGTACTGGAGCAATTTATATCAACTATGAAATCTTGGAGTGATGCCTCCGTACCATCCCACAAGATAAAAAGATCATCCACAAAGCGTCTATGAAATACTATTTGTGGTTGATTCAATAAATATTCTTTCTCCCATGATGTCATAACGAGATTTGCGTGGCGTTTGCGCAACTAGTGCCCATCGCTATGCCTCTCTTCTGTTTAAATAATCTATCTCTGAAGAGAAAGATATTGTTCTCCAGTACGGTTTCCAATAGGAGACAGAGAAAATCTGATTTTACCACTTCCATCTGACCATCTGTTATGAGTAAATCTCTCACTTTACTGATGCCTATGTCATTGGGAATACTCGTAAAGAGTGACTCTACGTCTAATGTAACAAAGATTAAATCAGTTACTGTACCTATACCTTGTGTGGGCGCAAACAAATCTTTCAAAAATTGTTCAGTATCAGATAAGATATGTTTGTACTTTCCTAGAATAATTTTAAGTTGTTGGTCCAGGTATATGGAAATGCCTTCTGCTGCCCACCCCGCACCTGCTACTATGGGCCTGAATTTGGGACTAGTAGGATTTTTGTGTATTTTGGGTAGGCCATTTATTTGTGGGATCACGGGATATTCAACACTGAAATAATTGAACATGTCTTTCATCAATATATTTAAATTATAACATTCTAATAAGACGCCTCGAATATTATTTATTATCTGATTAACATCTATCATATTGATAGACTCATAGGCATCCGATTCCAACATATAATTCATAGTATTAAAATAATAAGACGCATCCATAATAACAATAGGACCACCTTTATCTGATGGTTTAATTACTATATTTTCATTATTTTTAAGGTTGGATAGAGCTTGAGTCTCTTGTTCACTAATATTGGATACAAGTGACGCTGAATTAAAATTAGTGTCTTCATAAAAAGCATTTTCAACGGCCTTGACAAATACTTCTATATTAGGGGGTAATTGTGGTTGAAACTCACTCTTCTTTTTCAGAGTATGGACATCATGTGTTTCAGAATTTAACATTAATTTCAGTGCTACATTTCTAGCAAACATGCGTACTGAAATAATAGCATCACTTATGTCCACTTTATTCGTTGGTATGAACCCAAGACCCTTGGACAATAGGTCACTCTCTGCTTCAGATAGTTGGTATTTCGAGATGTTCCATATCAAGTCTTTTGAAACCACATCTTTTTGATGGTATGCACTTGCTGCTGCGGTGCTTCCTTCCTTTTCTGTCCTCGTTGGTTGTCCACATCCGACAACTTTCTCCTGCCCGTACGTATTGGAAAGGGAAAAACCGAAGGGTCATTCCCAATGGGATTGTTCACGACTGTTTTTTTCCTTACATCAACGTTTCCTTGGGGGATATGTTCATCACCAATAAACTGTTGTGATACAGCAGAGTCAATGTCATGGGGAGACTGAGCCATTGCTGTTATTTCTCCATCAGTTGTAACTAAACCATGCTTCATGGAATTAGGTTGCCCTGCATTATTCATATGACTTGGGCCTACCTCTAGGGGTATATCAGGTCTCGCCTGAATATTGTGTGCTTGACCTTGCTGTTGTCTATGATGATCCACTACACTGTTATTATCACCATAGTTATTGTCCCTGGGCCAAGTAAAAACATTATGTTTAGCAAAATCTTCCAAGTCTCTTGATATTTTCCTTTTCTTTTGCTCTAGTAGTTTATTCTCATATCTTTGTACTTTTCCAACAAGTTCATGAAAATATAATTCAGTAGGCCCATCACCATAAGCCTCAAATAAATCAGTTTGTTGTTTAACCACATTGTCTTTCAAATCATTTTCAAGAGGTTGGAAGAAGTCAATAAGCAATCGCATATATGCTGTGCTTGTTTCAATGTTAATTTTTTGCCATTTGCTCAGAAGATCAGCATATACAGTTCCATAACTTGGCATATTTAGGACTCTGAGGCCCCTTGGTATTATATTTAAATTAAGACTCGCTTCCAAATGAAAGCGTTGACATTGCAGACGTTTATACTTAAATATATCATTCTCAATGCTCCGTTTGAGCAACATAATGTCATGTTCATTGTTCTTGTTGGTTACTTTTACGTTATTAAATTCACTTACATCAGCTTGTAATAACGGATTTACTGATTCCTTTAATAAATTATTCAAGCTTATATTACCATCCTTGTGATGTTCATTCGAACCCAACGCTGCCGCTGCTGCACCCTCCATTTCAAACGAATCTCTCAGCACACAAATAACCCAAATTAGAAAGCAACAAATGTAAAATCCAACAGCGATAAGCAGCATAAAACCCACAGTTCAAACATATCTTGTAACGTTCAGCTTCAAATAAATCCACAGAGCGATGTAACGATAACCAAATTTAATATTTGACAACAGCAAAACACCACAGACAACGTAAGCGCTTTCACGGGTTTTCCCGTATTTTTATCTTTATTTTATTTATATATTAATGATCATATTTACGTATATCGCTCTGTGGATTTATTTGAAGCTGAACGTTACAAGATACGTTTGAACTGTGGGTTTTATGCTGCTTATCGCTGTTGGATTTTACATTTGTTGCTTTCTAATTTGGGTTATTTGTGTGCTGAGAGATTCGTTTGAAATGGAGGGTGCAGCAGCGTTGGGTTCGAATGAACATCACAAGGATGGTAATATAAGCTTGAATAATTTATTAAAGGAATCAGTAAATCCGTTATTACAAGCTGATGTAAGTGAATTTAATAACGTAAAAGTAACCAACAAGAACAATGAACATGACTTTATGTTGCTCAAACGGAGCATTGAGAATGATATATTTAAGTATAAACGTCTGCAATGTCAACGTTTTCATTTGGAAGCAAGTCTTAATTTAAACATAATACCAAGGGGCCTTAGAGTCCTAAATATGCCAAGTTATGGAACTGTATATGCTGATCTTCTGAGCAAATGGCAAAAAATTAACATTGAAACAAGCAAAGCATATATGCGATTGCTTATTGACTTCTTCCAACCTCTTGAAAATGATTTGAAAGACAATGTGGTTAAACAACAAACTGATTTATTTGAGGCTTATGGTGATGGGCCTACTGAATTATATTTTCATGAACTTGTTGAAAAAGTACAAAGATATGAGACTAAACTATTAGAGCAAAAGAAAAGGAAAATATCAAGAGACTTGGAAGATTTTGCTAAACATAATGTTTTTACTTGGCCCAGGGACAATAACTATGGTGATAATAACAGTGCAGCGTATCATCATAGACAACAGCAAGGTCAAGCACATAATATTCAGGTGAGATCTGATATACCCCTAGAGGTAGGCCCAAGTCATATGAATAATGCAGGGCAACCTAATTCCATGAAGCATGGTTTAGTTACAACTGATGGAGAAATAACAGCAATGGCTCAGTCTCCCCATGACATTGACTCTGCTGTATCACAACAGTTTATTGGTGATGAACATATCCCCCAAGGAAACGTTGATGTAAGGAGAAAAACAGTCGTGAACAATCCCATTGGGAATGACCCTTCGGTTTTCCTTTCCAATACGTCGGCAGGAGAAAGTTGTCGGATGTGGACAACCAACGAGGACAGAAAAGGAAGGCACCGCAGCAGCAAGTGCATACCATCAAAAAGATGTGGTTTCAAAAGACTTGATATGGAACATCTCGAAATACCAACTATCTGAAGCAGAGAGTGACCTATTGTCCAAGGGTCTTGGGTTCATACCAACGAATAAAGTGGACATAAGTGATGCTATTATTTCAGTACGCATGTTTGCTAGAAATGTAGCACTGAAATTAATGTTAAATTCTGAAACACATGATGTCCATACTCTGAAAAAGAAGAGTGAGTTTCAACCACAATTACCCCCTAATATAGAAGTATTTGTCAAGGCCGTTGAAAATGCTTTTTATGAAGACACTAACTTTAATTCAGCGTCACTCGTATCCAATATTAGTGAACAAGAGATTCAAGCTCTATCCAACCTTAAAAATAATGAAAATATAGTAATTAAACCATCAGATAAGGGTGGTCCTATTGTCATCATGGATGCGTCTTATTATCTTAATACTATGAATTATATGTTGGAATCAGATGCCTATGAGTCTATCAATATGATAGATGTTAATCAGATAATAAATAATATTCGAGGCGTCTTATTAGAATGTTATAATTTAAATATATTGACGAAAGACATGTTCAATTATTTCAGTGTTGAATATCCCGTGATCCCACAAATAAATGGCCTACCCAAAATACACAAAAATCCTACTAGTCCCAAATTCAGGCCCATAGTAGCAGGTGCGGGGTGGGCAACAGAAGGCATTTCCATATACCTGGACCAACAACTTAAAATTATTCTAGGAAAGTACAAACATATCTTATCTGATACTGAACAATTTTTGAAAGATTTGTTTGCGTTCACACAAGGTATAGGTACAGTAACTGATTTAATCTTTGTTACATTAGACGTAGAGTCACTCTTTACGAGTATTCCCAATGACATAGGCATCAGTAAAGTGAGAGATTTACTCATAACAGATGGTCAGATGGAAGTGGTAAAATCAGATTTTCTCTGCCTCCTATTGGAAACCGTACTGGAGAACAATATCTTTCTCTTCAGAGATAGATTATTTAAACAGAAGAGAGGCGTAGCGATGGGCACCAGTTGCGCAAACGCTTACGCAAATCTCGTTATGACATCATGGGAGAAAGAATATTTAATGAATCAAGCACAAATAGTATTTCATAGACGCTTTGTGGATGATCTTTTTATCTTGTGGGATGGTACGGAGGCATCACTCCAAGACTTCATAGTTGATATAAATTGCTCCAGTACGTTTTTGAAGTTTAGCATGCATTCCTCTAGGAATATGATTGATTTCTTGGATGTTACAGTTAGCAAACTCAATGATAATATAGCAACAAAGGTATTTCGAAAAGCTTGTTATTGTCCATCATTTCTGCATCGCACCAGCATGCATAACCCTAGGGTGTTTAATAACATTGTGAAAGGACAAGCCCTTAGGTTGGCCAGACTTTGTAATGATGATGAGACTTTAAATATAGAGTTGCACAAACTTAAAAATGATTTTGTAGCCAGGGGTTATCAAGACAGTGAGGTTGAAAACATCTGTAGAAATGTTATTAGCAATAGGAGCACCTTTGCTAAACCCTACTTTTCAAACAGGGCTACTGATAATATGAATAAATGCAAAGGTGACAATAAGCCAGCGCTTGTTTTGCCATTTGGTACTAACTTTGACAGAATCAAAGGAGCTATAGATAGTTGTTGGGATATATTATTAGTTGACGACAAAACTAAGGAATTATTAGGTAATAGACCGAGATTTGTTTACAGTAACAACAGAACACTGAAACAACAACTTTGTTATCGCAATGGAACTAATAGTTTTATAGAAGTCTGTGAAGCCCCAAAATTTATGGGTACCAAGAAATGCAATAGCTGCAAGCAATGTGTATATATAGATGAGTCCAGATTCTACAGACATCCAGAATCAAAACGTTTATGGCAATTAAGGGTCAATGGCTCATGTAATACCAGGAATCTTGTGTATGTGGCTTACTGTAAAATCTGTTATTGCTACTATATTGGAAAAACTAATCGGACATTACGAGAGAGGATTAGAGATCATTATTATAGCATAGCTAGGAGGGAGGAATATAACGCTTTATCTAAACATGTTATGAAATATGGTGAATCGCACACTTTTATGTTCCAAATTCTCCATGTACAATATGTCAATTTAAGGTTGGGTAATATTACAAACGACACGGAATATGCTGAGCTAGAATGGATATTCAGGTTGGGAGCGCATCGTGGTATGGGCTTGAATGATTCCATTTCATTAAAACCTGTCTTAAAGGCCAGGGCATTGAGATGATTCTGTTTATTGTGACATTGCATCATATAGGGTTGATCAATTTTTACAGTTAAAAATTTTATATCCAATAGGTTGATAGTAAATATGGTTATTGGTTATAGTAATTGCAGATTAATTCAGTTATTTATTTAATTATTTATTTATTTACATATATACATAGCCGCAGTTATGTCTATTCATGGTTAGGTTCATATTGATTTACATATTCATACACTGATTTTTATTTTTATTTTTATCTTTATTTTATTTATATATTAATGATCATATTTACGTATATGCATATACATATATATATGTATGTTTGTTTCATTTGCTCATTTATATTTAGATTATGACTATACACATAGGTAGGTATCGTTGGAGTTATGAAAAATCCATGAGCAGTCACTAGGAACATCTACTGTTTATATATATATATATATATATATATAACAATTAGGAGGTTTTTAATACCTCACTATGTAAATATTATCTTGAGTAGCTTTAAGCCATTCTACTAACTGCTAAAATAGATATAATATATGTACGTTAGAATATTTGCAATATTTGTATTGCTATAGCGTATGAGACTATGTCATTACGCTTGAACGTGCCTATCGCCTAAAGCGGAAGCTATGAGAAACGAGCCATAGCATCAAAACAGCAGAACAGTTTGTTTTTTACTTGTTTTTTACTTGTTATTGAAGAAGCGATATAGAATCTTGAGTCGTTTTAATTATTATGTATTTGATAACATTGTATATGTCCTTGACAAGTGAATCACGGGTCATCTGGCTCGGTGAGGTATGAATTTTAAACACACACGATTAGATGCATTTTTAAATAGGTAGAGGAAAGATAGATTGTATTTCATTTTTAAAAGATCAATTAAGCATTCTAATAAGTTATTTGAATAAGTGAGTTATTTATATTATACATGAAGAATGTTGTTTCTATAATGGTTTTAAAATGAGTTTTGAATTGGAAGTGATTTGAGTCTACAGTGTGCAGTGGCGCTTTAAATCTGAAATTGATGCTCAGATTGTTTAATTACACAATTTAAACATTTTATATATGTATTTAAGTTACTTGAGTGGTTGTGTTTATACGTCTGATGAAGCGGGAAAACCCGTGAAAGCGCTTACGTTGTCTGTGGTGTTTTGCTGTTGTCAAATATTAAATTTGGTTATCGTTACATCGCTCTGTGGATTTATTTGAAGCTGAACGTTACAAGATACGTTTGAACTGTGGGTTTTATGCTGCTTATCGCTGTTGGATTTTACATTTGTTGCTTTCTAATTTGGGTTATTTGTGTGCTGAGATATATATATATATATATATATATATATATATATATATATATATATATATATATATATATATATATATATATATATACATATATATATATATATATATATGTCCGAAACCAAAACAGCCAAGCATACTTATGCAAAAGTGCATTTTACAGAAAAAGCACTTTTGCGTAAATATGCCTGCTGCCTAGGCTGTACTACAGTGTGGACAAGGGAAAATTCCCTTTTCCCCATTGTAGTGTGGTCTCGGAGTGAGAATATTAAAGTACGAGGGGTGTAGGAGGCACAGCGTTAATGTAGTGTTTTTTTTTTTTTTTTTAGTAATACGCTTTAACAAAAATGCTTTTTCGATAAAACCACTTTCGTTAAAGTGTGTTTGGTGGTTATGGATTTGGACATTTGATCATTTGATCAAACATCCTTGTGTGTGCGTGTGTGTGTATGTGTGTGTGTGTGTGTGTGTGTGTGTGTGTGTGTGTGTGTGTGTGTATGTGTGTGTGTCTGTGTATGTATCATTAGAATGTTTAGTGCTTCCACATTGTATATTCTCTATGGTAGACTGACTGTTCTGCATGATATGTTAGAGAAATCATCGCAATGTCTTACAGCTGACATGGCTTACTGGTAACTTGTTGTGGCTATGGTGTGTAGGGTCCAATGTTCAAGACTTGCAAGTGTTGTTCACTTTGTTGCAGGGTAGATCAGGTCCACTGTGGAGGAAGGGGCAATTGCAATAATTACAAATAATCCCTATTTTGGGCCCTTTCACCCCCATTAACAGTTTTTTTGGTCAGTTGTTTTACAGTGAGAGGCTCAGAGTGTGGATCCGATGTCCGAATGCAATACACACACACATATATATATATATATATATATATATATATATATATATATATATATATAATATGTAGACATGTATGTCTACATATATACATACACACACACACACACACACACACACACACACATATATATTTATATATATATATATATATATATATATATATATATATATATATATATATATACATACACACACACACACACACACACACACACACACACACACACACACACACACACACACACACACACACACACACACATGCATATATCTACAGATATAAATGCATTTTCCCTACTGTTGAATGACTGTACTGCATGATATGTTTGAGAAAACATCACACTTATGTACAGCTGCAATAGCTTAGTAGTAATTTGCTCCACCAATGGTTTGTAGGGTCCTGGGTTAGAGATTTGCAAGGGCTGATTGTTTTGTTGCTGGGCAGAACAAGGGCTGTTGGATACAGAGTGATTAGGGCACTTTTAAGCAGTGGGTTTGAATGGCAGTAAGCAATTCTAACTTCCGGTTAAATATGCTTACAGACAGTTAGCCTGAAAGTACTTAATCTGTGTAGGTACTGTTTAGCACCACACAAACATGCTTAAACCCACTTATACTGCTTAAAAGTGCTTACTCTCACTTACCCCTATGCTAATTTCTTTAAAAGAAAAGAAAAAGGGGGTCATAGGAAAGTGGTGAAAAGCGGGGTACAAAGAGGAAAAGACAATAGAGAAAGTAGCTAGGGATGTGCAGGACAGTTGCAGGGAGGATCCATAGCTGCCCATTTATTCTACAGCAACAGCTGTGCATATATACTGAATTTAGAGGTAGATTTGGACATTCAATTCCCTGAGAGAGGGGTGAGTACAACAATAATGTATTGTGAAGCCAATTAGACTAGATTACATGTGTCCAGTGGACACATGTGCAAAATGGACATCTATATATGGGTTGATATATATTTTTTTGGGGGAACAGATTGCTCTTTTTTATGGTGAGAGTGGGATGTTGGGAAAGGATACTAGGTATATTTGGGGAAGTAGATTGGGTAGGAAGACAGACAAGACAGGCAAGACATCATACAGGTGCAGTATATGACACATGTGGCGGTAAACACCTTGGACAGGATCCTGTGTTTGGAAATCAGAAGCCCATGAACCCCCAAATAGAAACAGTGGGACTGAGGTCCCCACCCATGGGCAGTCACCACTGTGCCTTCACTGCCCTGAAAGTGGCTGTGCTGGAGGTTGAGCAGGAGGGGCAGGCTGACCCTCTAAATGTGCCATGCGGCCCTCAAGATGGTGTAGCAGATCTCCAAACTCCCTTTGGAGTTCACTACACACCACTCCTGGACCTTACTGCAGTTGACAGGATCCTGTCCACGCCCGCTCCCAGTGGGGAACCTGATCCATCCCCTGAGGCAGTTCCACACAAAGGTGGTGCAGGACCAGTGGACGATAAAGTCCGTGGGTGGGTCCCAGATGTGCTGGGGCATGGTGCCATGGCCAGATGAGGTGGGAGAGGTGAGTCCGCTGGGAAGAGCCTTCCCAAATGTGCTGTGGTGTTGCAGTTTTAAAACATATGTGGGTTAGTAATAGTCAACACAATCCAGGATTAGTTATCACAGCATGCATAGATATTCCCATTAACCCAAAACACCAGATTTTGAACAGTTGCATAGCAAACAGAGCACATGCACATATGGAACCACAGTGGCTATTAAAATGGCATGCAGGTTACATTGACAGCAACAGGCCATCAGTGATAGTATTTCAACATGGAACATTAATAGAAACACATTTCAATATTTGTTGAACAATAGGACATATGTCCCAGCAGTAGGTTTGGTGTAAACATACCCGTTGATCTGTGTGTTTAGATGATTGTTGCAGATATGGTTGGGGGAGACAGAGATGCCAATTAACAACTTATATATCCTTGCAGTACTCACAAGTTTGATGATCATTGCTCTAATCATTACTGTATATTATTGCAATACCCTATGGCCTTGGTTTGGGCAGTGGTATGTTTGTACACAGTGTATACTTCAACTGCCTTATAGCTAAATTCTGCATCTCTTACCTGGTAGACCTGCGGATTGAATGTTTGTTAACACTACCTGACTGTTTCTACACATATTTCCAGATTCCTAGTTAATATTATGCACATACCTCTTAGACTCTTAATGCACACACTCTGGAAAAAGCTTGACAACATGGAGGTACAAATAGGGATATATTTGAATATTGCTCTCATAAACTTGGAGAGTTGCTAGAGTGACAGGATGTGTTTTAATATACATTTTCTGAAGGTTTTCTCATCTGAAAATCAAATGTATGTCATTACTTAGTGACTACAATTCTGAGATCATCCCACTGATTTGTCAGGGGGACAGACTAACAAGCAGAAAATATGAGCCATTTATCTGGATATTCTGAAAAAATCTGTACAGCTGAGAGGTATGATTATGCATGCAGCTTGCTACCACTCCCAGGGTTCGAACCTGGCTATGTCTGCTAAAAGTACAATTTAACTTTCATCAGAGTGTGCTACTTAGATATTGCAGTTTATCTCATAAGTGTTTTCTGTCTAAGTCTCTCTTGGTTGTACAATCTGATCTTCTACTTACAACAGTATTATACAGACATTCCTAGACATTTTTGTTATGTAACACAATGGGTGTAACACTGGTTAACACAACATTACTATTTAGAGAATGCAACAATGAATGCCATACAATATCAGAGTAAACACAACCAGTCCAGGATTTAGAGATTTATTGCTAGGCAGTTACAGTTTTATTTAAATATGACCTATATGGGACTATTATGTCTTATTGTCTGATTTATTCAGTGCAACCCATACACAGTTTTTATACTGCCAGTTGACTTTCTACTACTTTATATTTATTTGGTATGACTTCTACAAGCAGGATTGTTACTCACCAACTTTGCGACGTAGCCTTTGCAACCTACTCGCATGGACTTCCTGATTCACAGCCCACTCAGCTGCAGCTGTAAGGGAAATAGAGAAATATTTTGGCATACCTATTCATCATATACACAGGCTGGACATTTGTAAACAGTTATTGGTATGAGTACTTACACACTGCTGGGCCATCACCCCTCTGCCTTGCTTCTTGAATGAACTCATCCAAGAGCTCCCTCTTTCTCTGCTTCAAGTCAGCATAGTGGTGCCGGACCTGCTCACCAGTCTGAGGGATACCAGTGGCACTGGAGAGATCATGGGCGAGATGGTCCCCGGCTTCCACTTTATATTGGGAGCCTTGATACTGGCCCTGAAACAGTCTCTCAGCATGGTTTTGTACCAGGAATCCTACCATGACCTTGGACTCCTGTATGCCCCAGCACTGCACATGGAAGCGCATGCCCTCACCAACTCCTGCCATACTGCCTACAGTGGGAAGCTGCAGCCAGTTATGAGCAGTATTCCTACATGTGGGGTTTAAATATGGCCGATTTCCCACCCTTTGCCATGATTGGATGGCTTTGAATCTGCTGAGCTAAGCTAAACTATGAGCAAACCTGCGTAGCTAAGGTTGGCAATCCTTAAAGGGGCAGGCTCAGCACTGCTTACCAATGGGCAAATTTACTTAGCTAAGCTACTCATTGCTTAGCAGTTATATTTACACAATGCTTACACCTGGTACGCAGAGCTGTGCAATGCTTAGCATTGCTTATTTTTATTTTATAGACTATCTGCTGTATGGGATTGATTCATCATTCATTACATATTATAAATTTGTTTACTGTCCCTGACATCCCCCATTGTGCTTTCGTTACATTTATTCATGTGTGGCTATACTGTATGGGACACTTGTGTTTATATGGGGGTTTCACAACTTTATTAAACTAATACCTCCCATCTGGACCTAATACAGTACTTTGGTTAACAAATATATGTTATTTAGTAGATAATTATAAGAAAAAATGTTTATGTACTGCTTTCACATGTAAAACATAAACTGGTTACAGTGGGGATCAAACCAGAAATGGCTGCTTGTAAAAGCTATGCTTTAACCACTACACTATTGCAATACTACTAGTGTTGGCTGTCTCTTGCTATTTAACTTCTTGTGCTGTTTAAGCTGGACTAATCGTAGCTAAGCAACAGGCACACCCATGCAGCTACGCTTAAACTTTATTGAATGTTTAGAAAAAATGTATTTGTTGTGTTATTTTATATGTACTCTTTAGAATATCCCTGCTAATGCTGAACCTGTTATTCTATCAACTTTCTGCTTGTGAGATGATTGTCCCTTTTGGCTTTGTCCACATTCCTTACTCTGAGTGGTTGGGAGGTGTGCACTATGTGCTTATGCTACATGTTATTCTAACAAAATCTGTCTTGGTAGGGATGATTATCCCTTATGGCTTTGACCAGATTTGTTATCCTGACAGGTTGGGGGTGTTACAAGTGTTATCAATTGTTTTAAATTGCCAAAAGGCAATTTTGGATTGCAGGGGGTGTGTATATTATGCGAGTTCTGCTCTCAGATGCACCCTCTGCATTCGTACATGGAACCATGTCCATTTTACAGCACGTCAGCGCACCTTCATACATATGCATGGCACACTGCCGTGCTGAACAGGAATGGAGCCTACCATGCAAGAATAACTTATTCCTGCACAGCTGCTTGCCAAATCTCAGGGACTGTCTTAATACTCCAATTATATTTTTGGATTCTTCCTTTCTACAAACTAAATTTATGAAACTCGTAAATAACAAAAACAAGTTTACATATGTAACTTCATGTACTGCTAATAAAAGCAACCTATCATGGATACCAAAGTTATTAGCTTACCTAATGAAAAGACAAACTACTATACTATTTCTCCACCTAGCAATCCCTAAAAATTCATTAAAATACTAGCCAAAAGCTACTGTGTCTTACAAATAATTAATATAATATTATATATAAGTTGCAAACAATAAGATACTATTATTTTAGTTATATATGTTACCATTTAAAACTATTCCACCCATTACTACTTAAAAGTTTAATAATCCACTTCTATTAATCTTGGTTATTAAATAATCCAATAAATAGTGTACTATATACCTATTTATGTAATAGTAGTATAAAGTATCCATTAAATATTGTTAAATTATTCAGTCGTCCAACATTATTATAACTAAAGCCCTGAATAAATAAGTAGAACAAAGTCAGACCTGATGAAATAAAGATATGTGTAAGCCTACAGATGACATGTAATTTTATCATAATAAACTATAATACAAAAAGAAAATCAATGCATACATATATTTATCAGGTCTATATCATATGAGCAAATCACACAAATTGCAAATGCTCATAATATCGAACATACCGGACCTCAAACTTCCTATTGTGGGGGGGCTGCGCCCCCAACATCCCTCTCTAAATATATATTCCAAATCTGAGATCACACTACAGTGAGGAAAGGGCAAATATCCCATTCTTCACTGTACCTCCATCTCAGAAAAAGCACTTTGAGGTCCGGTACGTTCGATGATATGAGCGTTTGCAATTTGCGTAATTCGCTCATATGATATAGAACCTATTTATCATGCTAAAAGATATATACATATTTTATAGCACAAAAGCTTTGAATTAATTTTAAAAGTACAAATGTATATATCTTAAAATTGTATAACTCTCACTGTATGATAAATATCAAAATATTTAAAAACCCTTTAGCTTATTAAACTAATTCATAAAAATAAATGCATTACTGAGGTCAAAGTGAATATCTTGCTGTTAAGATTGCAGTCTATATTATATTCAAAACTTACAATGTACATAATTCATATCCCATTCTCCCTTCCCGGGTTCAAACATATTGAAAAATCTACGTTACTTTATATACAAATGGATGTATTGATTCAGCACTATAGCACTCAAGTTTCAGCTCTGACTTATAAAATGAGTTAATTTAGGTAGTCTTGGTAAATCTAAAAACATACAATATACAAAAAGATTCAAAGTCACATTATTAATCTTCAAATTTTAGATTTCATGAAAATGTTGTATGATTTTTCTATGTAAATTATGACAGATCTTGTACATTTAAATTTCTGCCATATGCAGGTATTTGCAATACATATCTTTCTTTTCAGCAGCTTATTGTTTAAATATATTTTCTGTCTTGTCTGCCCACTAATATTCTACATTATTTTAAATAATTTGTATTTCTAAAATTTCCCATCAAACAGCTCATTCATTAACAACTCTCTATTAGAGATTACATTATGTGTATACATTTCTTCTTATTGATACTTCTCTTTTACTAATCTTACATAGCAGATATTTCATTCCTTGTGCATTTGCATATTATTTGTAAGATCTTTACCCTTTTTATTAATTATAGTATTACAAGCAATCCTGACAATGTATAAAAGAATTCCTGTTTGTTTAATTTGAGTATGTGTTTTAGACATAGGGCCAGATTTATGAAAGCTTGCATGGAAGAGTGTAAGAGCTCACGGTGGTAATATGTCTGCCGTGCGATCCAGGTATAGCCGGCAGGGTCGTGCACGAGAGCTGCTAAAGCCACTCTTGCATGTACAGCATCATGGTATGGAAATTACCTCATTTGCTGCTGAAAGCTATGCAAATTAGATCAATTTGCAATCCAGGAAACACTAACCTGTCCGTGGAAGATTAGTGTTATCTGCAGAAATGTACTCCGTTGGTAACGGAGTACTGTTCTGCAGATAGCTAAACAGAGCTATGACAGCTCCAAATAAAGGATACATATAGTTGAGGAAGCATGCCAATGACCAAATATAAGGCCATTGGCATTTATAAATGTTTAAAATTATTAAAATTTAACTTTTTTCCCCCGATCTCAGATGTTTAAGCATAGTGCAGCACCACGCAAATGTGTAGCACTTTAAAAAAACAAGAAAATAATTTAAAAATAGCCACAAATAGGCATTTTCACTAAAAAGCTTATTCTGCCATGCAGGTGAATGGCAGGCTGAAGACAACATGGCCAATGAGTAGTGGTTGCTAAGGGGGTGAAGCTCAGTGTGAGAGATGTAACCATGCAGTAGTAGGCAATGCTATGCAAATAAGGATAAGGATAGTGAATCCCAATTTTCCCCAGCATGTAAGCCATGTCCCAAGAGTGTAAGTGTAGGAGTAGATGAGTAGTAGAATAGAATATAGGTGACATCATGAGGGGGTATGTCAGAAAGGCTGCAAGCTAATTGGAGCACAGTGGCTTTTGTTTGCCCTGAGTTGCTCAGGATTGCAAGAGGTGTGTCTACAGTTGTCCTGTTTGAAAACCTGAAACCAAGGGTGCACACTGTTAAAGTTTGGAAATTTCTTGCAAACATGCACACAGCGTGTACGCGTGTTTGCGTGGTGCTGCACCGGGCAGAAACAGAAAGGGAAAAGGAAGGAAAAAAAGTAGTAGGAAGTTAACCAAGGAGAACTAGCATGGCTGTTAGGTGAAATATATCAGAATCAACCAATTACACAGGCAGCAGACTATCCCAGCCCAGCCCACCACTTTAAACTCTGCAAACAGTGCCCCCCCCTGTTTTTCCCAAGAGCTCTGCAACACTGCAGTATACAAAGAGGGAAAGCTTAAAAAGCTTAAGCCAGACAAAATGTTAGGGGCTGCTCTTGCTATCATAAACCAACATGTGCAAGGTGCTGAGGGTGGTAATGTTGTGAATGCTGCTGAGCAACCCACAGTGAGGAGACGGAGAAGAGTGTACAGACCCAGGGTAACCTACCAGGGGCTACATGAGCTGGAGATAGTGGACCGCTATAGGGTGGACAGAGACCTCCTGCAGCAAATTGTTGAGCTGTGCCGGCCACGCCTCACACACAGAACCAACAGAGGAGAACCCATCCCAGTTGATACTTAGGTATGTGTTGGCATAAGAATACTTGCTACAGGTACCTTCCAGAGACCAACTGGTGATATGATGGGGATTTCACAGACATCAGCATCCAGGGTACTCAAACAGTTCCTGGATGCCATGTCAGCACATGTTGGTGACCACGTATATTTCCCCAATTCCCATGAGGCATTGGCCAGCAATATGTGTCTTTTCCACTAAATAGCAGAATATCCTGAGGTAGTGGGTGCAATAGACTGCATGCACATATGCATCAAAGCACCACCCGGTGAGCAGGGTAGGGTCTACATCAATCACAAGGGCTTCCCCTCCATTAACTGTCAGGTCGTGTGTGATGCACAGGGCATAATAATGAATGTGTGTGCTGGCTGCCCTGGAAGCTATCATGATTCCCACATCTGGCATCTGACGCAGCTGTACCAGAGATTTGCCAATGGGGACATCCCTGATGGTCACCTAGTGGGGGATGCTGGATACGCACTGGAGCTGTGGCTGATGACACCCATCAGAAATGCACACACACCTGAACAAGAACTCCATAATGAGGCACACGCACAAACAAGAAACATAATTGAATGTGTGTTTGGGATGTTCAAGTCATGGTTCTGGTGCCTGGACACATCTGGTGGAGCCTTGCAGTACTCACCAACTACATGTACCCAAATTGTTATGGTATGTGCCATGCTACACAACATGATCCTGTGGAAACAACTGCAGCAGGAACAGAATGGGGCAGGGCCAAACAGCCCCCCCACCATTGCCAAGGCCTGCACAGGCACAGCATGACTCGGAGGAGGAACAACCTGAGCCTGCCCCAGAAGGCAGAAGGAGGTGTGCCCAGTATGCCCTGGCATTGGCAAAGAGGCAACTCATAGCACATACACTGACTCAGTAGGAACCTTGGAAATGATACCTCTCTCTGACTCGCACATGCAGTAAAAGGGATGCCTAACTTGACACTACCTGTTTTCAAACATGTATAGGGAGTGTACTACGTGCATCCAACATAGGCAGCCCTGCAGCACCACCGTAGGCATGAGTGCCCTATTCTAAGCAATATAAAGCACTGCTAAGCACATTTTACCAGTACTGAGCATATTTAAATACAATTGTGCATAGCTGCACACCACGCTAACCAGTGCAATGTCGGGCAATGTCGAGCAAAGTTGGGCAACGTTGGGCAAAGTCGAGCAAAGTCAGGTAAACACGTTCTCACCTGCTTTACTGTTCCTTAACCAGTCAGGTCTGCCCAGCAGGAAAATAAAAAGTAGTGACAGGGCCTTGAACTCAGGATACTGTGCACAATAGTCACAGTACTAAACCACTAAGCCATGACAGCATTTCACTGGCACAGACACAACTTAAGTCACTCACACATACCAGTTGGGGAGGGTCACATACCTAACAGTCACAGCCAGCAGGACAATTGTAGACAAACGCAAACACAAACAAATGCTGTATCATGCCCCCCCAGGCCTATGCAGACAGATAACAGCAGGCCAGGCAGTGTGATGTGGGTTGGGTAGGCTATGAAGTCACAAACTAATATGCATGTAATTGAAAGCTAAGGTCTGTAGTACAGTGGTATGCCTCAAGCCAGTACAATAGGCAACAGTACAGTCTGAAATGGAGTACCTGACATAGCAGTGCATGCCTAGCAAATGTGTATAAGTGTCAGGTGTACCCCTCATCCTATGTACACCCACAGTAACAATCAGGTGTGCCCCCCCGGGTAGAAATGTACAAATAATAGCTGTCCCCCCTGTATGTAGAAATGTTGATAAGTCTATGTAAATTGACTCATGGAAGCCATGCAGGCACAGCGTGCTTCCTGTTGATGTACAACACAAAGGTGAGCCCTGAAGTAAAGACCAACTTGATTTTTCACACATATATAGTATATATGCCCATAGTGGGCATGCTCACACACTTAAACAAATTTAGCAAATTTCAGTCAGCAACATACTGAAAGGTCATACTGGGCATGCTCACACACAAAACAAAGCAAATGTCAGTCAACAACATACTGAAAGGTCATAGTGGGCATGCTCACACAGGCCATGTCTGAGTACAGCAGTGAGCCACACATATCTAGCAGTTGCAGTTCTTACTCCAGACACTTGTCACTATTCACCAATCCTGCCTTCCACACACATTGATATGAAAACAGACCCATACAATATATTGGACCCCTGACATGATCAAACTATGCACTACAAGTACTTAAGTTGTTCAAAGAAAGTGAAAATCCAAAGAAGATCAATAAATCTCCAATCAGTATCATCAAAAACAATGAGCACTCCTAGCATTATCCAAGCCATGGTCTGTTAAAAATATTGCCAAAGAGTCCATAGAGAACCATGAAGCTTTCTTTCGCTATCTCATAAATATCAATGTAAACTCATATATGTTCTGAGTCAGTGCAAAGTGTAAATGAATACATGTACATGACTGACATTGCCAACATCTTGACAGACAGGTTCATACATATTTACCTCCCTCTCACTGACAAAAGGGCCCATTACCCTACCTGGAGATTGTGAAAACCCAGAAATCACATATACAATGGTTAAACAGCTCTATCCAAACCCAAAAATACGGTGTCTATGGGATGACATGGTTTCCCTGGCTGTGTCATATGTGAACTCCAAAACAAACAGACCCTGTACCTGAACAGTCTGTTGAGACTCACTCGCTGTACAGGATATGAAACTGTTGAATGGGTTACAGCAACATTTGGCACACTGCACAAGTGTTGGTGCACAACAGACCATGGGAACTATTGTCTTATAAGCCTAATAAGCCTGATCTGCAAGGCCATGGAGTCCATCTTTATGGAACTCAAAAACAGAGCTATTGGGAGCCTACAAACACCCAACCTTACCCATTTTGGTTTGGTCAGGGGCAGATCATGGTTCCTAAACCTGCTAGACATTTTTCAAGGCAATCACCCAGGACATACATCAGTGACATGAGCTACATACGGCCTACATAGACCTTGAAAAGCCCTTTTCCAACATCCCACACACATGTCGTATCCACAAAATCAACATCCTGTGCATAAACACGTATGTCATCTGATGGATTGCCAACCGGGGCACAGATAGATCCCACAAGGTAAGAATTGTGGTCTTTCTGTTGGACTGTAAGCTGGTAACAACTGCTGTCCCCCATGGCTCAGTCCTGGGACTCATCCTGTCTGGTGTATACTTTTCAGAAATGCAGTCAAACACACGAGGGCTATGGTTAGCAAAGTTTGTGGATGACTGCAAAAAGGTTGTCATAATCAATGTTTGAGACAACAGAGACATCCTTAAAAAGGGTCTCAGTCAGACAGATGTGGTGTCAAAATGATGGCCTTGAGCTACAGTCATACAAATACCACATAGGTGACAACACCCTAAATATGGAGGTAATAATAAGGGATCTATGGACACATGTGGATAGTCATCTCTACTTCCAGAAACACATTCACAAAGTGGTTAGAAAATCATGCTATGTTTTCCCACAAAGTACCAAGGTCTTTGCATGTAAGTCAAAGGAGGTTCCCTCTACTCATCAGTCATCAGACCCATCAGAGAGTATAACGGCACTCTTGCAATGAATCTGACTAGGCACCTTCAGCAGCTGGAAAGACCACTGAAGTACCTCAACAAGAGGATTACTGGCCTCAAACAGTTGCCCCATGCAACAAGACTGAAGTTGACTCAATCTGTACTCTGTTGCATACTGTCTACTCAGGCAATCTCTGCCCAACAGACAGGCCCATGTCCAATGCAGAACTGATGTACATGTGCTATCTGAAGTAAACCCAAGCTCACTGTGCCACATGCTCTAGGGATATCATCATCACAATAATAAATAGAACATGTTGGAGGTATACATTACTAACTCACAGACTTCCCTTGCTTTGGAACAGGCTCCCAACCTACATTAAGCTGAGTCCCTCACTGACACTCTTCCAGAGGAGCCTTGATGAGTGTATGTGAAACTGAACTGTCACACCATGGATCACTTCATCAGCTCTACTACACAGAGGCCTAGGGAACTAACCCCATGTGTGATGATAGCTGCACACTCTGGCCATACTAATATATGCCTTCAGGCAGATAGCCTATTACCTACCTATGTACCTATATATATGTAGGAGGAACACAGTATAATAAGCTAAAGATGGATGGGCAGAGATATGTGTAAGAGGGTGACCATGACAGGGAGCCATCCAGGACTGTCCCACCCAGCACACATTCCAATGGCACAAAAGACATGAGGTGCACATCTCACCCACTGTACATATCAGCCACCAGTATCTGTAAGCATTACAGTGTATGCGGTCCATGTGCCTGCTGTACAACATGACTGTACAATGAAGTACACATCTACTATCTGTAGACATGTACCTGTCACATAGGTTCATAGGTATGTAGTAGACTATCTTCATGAAGGCATATATATATTAGCCTAGGCAAGATGTGCAGCTTTCACAATCCCATTGGGTAGTCTCCTAAGCCCTAGTTCTACTAGTTAGTTCCCTCAACCCCTTTCTAGTGGGGCTGCTGATATGATGTCTGGCGTGAATTGTCTGTTTCCCATCCACTCATCAAGGTCCCTATTGAAGAATGTCAGTGAGGGGCTCTGTCTGATGTACATTGGGACTCTGTTCCACAGTAAGGCGAGTGTCTGGGATGGTACCCTATCCCACCAGCATGTTGTATTCATTGTTGTGATGAGGTTCATATCCCTGGAGTGTGTAGTGTGACTCAATTTTGTTAACCGTAGATGGAGCATGTTCACCAGTTATGTGTTGGACATGGCTCTGTATGTTAGGCAGAGTGTGCCTCTGAGTAGGCGGTACGCAACGGAGAATAAATTTAGTTTTACCAGTTGTGTTGCATAACACAACTGTTTGAGGCCAGTAATCCTCTTGGTGAGGTACCTCTGTGGTTTCTACAGCTGCTGGATATGCTTAGTCGAGTACATCCAAAATGGTGCATTGTACTCAATGATGGGTCTGATGACTTAAGAATAGAGGGCCACCACTACCCGTTTTGATCCTGATGCAAACCCTTTGTTGATTAGATGGGCCACATAGGATTTTCTAATCACTTTGGCAGCAAGGTTGTCAAAGGAAAGATGACTATCTACTTGTGTCCCCAGATCCCTTATTACCTTGTCAGTGTTTAGGGGGTAACACCTATGTGGTAGTTTGTGGGTACTTTGTTTTCACCAAAGGGGATTACTATGCATTCTTCCACATTGAGCTTAAGGCCATGATTCTGACACCACACATCTGTCTCATAGAGTCCCTTCTGGAGAATATTTGTGTCATCCGGGGACTCTATTATGGCAAACACTTTACAGTTCCCAGCAAACTTAGTCAACCACAACCCTCCTGTGTTGGCATGTATTTTTGAGAAGTCTATACCAAACAGGAGGGAACCCAGGACTGAACCCTGGGGACACCAGTTGTTACCAGTGCAGAGCCTGACTTGTAGCCAGCAACTCTGAATTTGTGGGATATATCTGTGAGCCAGTTTGCAATCCATCTTGTGATGTATAGATTCATGCCCAGGTTGGTGAGTTCATCTATGACAACTGACTGGGGAATGGTGTCAAAGGCCATAGCGAGGTATAGGTAGGCTGTGTGGAGCTCATTTCAATCATATGTAGCCTGGGTAACTGTCTCAAAGAAATACACCCAGTTCAGAAGGCGTGATCTGCATTTGACAAAGCCAAACTGGGTGTACTCAACTGTGTGAAGGTTCCCAATGTCTTTATTGTTGACTTCCATTATGATTGGCTCCATTGCCTTGCAGATCAGACTCATCAGGCTCATAGAGCATGAATGCCAAGGGTCATTTGTGGCCCCACCCCTGTGGAGTGGGAAGAATGTTGCTGTGCAACATTCTATGGGTACATACCCTCTAGAGAGGATGTAGAGAGAGGTGTAGGTATCCTTGATGAATATGGATACATCCCCACCCTATGTGCTATGATCCAGGTTCTGATGCTGGAAGGTATGGAATGAGTAGTATCCTGGTAGCGCTGGTGTGCTCTCTGGTGCCTTGGACTAGGTTTCTGTTACTGCACAGATATCACTATTCTCCATACTGAGAAGTGCCTTGAGTGTGTGCATTTGGAAGCTGAGACTTCTGGCAATGAGTAGCATTTAGCTCACTTCGTGGTTATTTGTGCTGGTTATGGTGTTTGGTTCTTCCTGAGTGACTGGTGTTCCACACCTGAAGTCAGCGCCTCATTGGTCTGATGTGACCCTAAGCTAATTACCCTACATATCCACATTCTACCCCCACCCCCCATTAAGGAAACCATGTTAAAAAATTTCTCCAAAGCCAACTTCATGCTTCTTAAGACAGAAGTGGTGACCTTCAGGACACCCATGCAGATGGACAATACAGTTATGACTACTGAATCCTACACAATTGCACTTTATAAGCACTTGCATGAGTGCATGGATCGTGCTATCCCAAACAGAACCAAGACACTATCCTCCAAGAAAAGGAAGCCAATCTGGTGGTCCCCTGCCATAAACAAACTGCACAACAGAAGGAAGAAACTGTTGCAAAAGAGGGTAAAATCCCATGAGTGGAGGAGCTCCCTGATCAGCCTCAGTAAGAAGCTGTGATCCCAGATAAAATCCTCCAAAGCTAGTTATGAAAACAAAATTGCCACTAATTCTAAAGACAACCACAAAGCATTCTATAGCTATGTCAAGAATCTCAATGGCAACACTCAGATCTGCTCTGAGTTACAGCACAATGGCACTAAATATACAGACCCAACTGATATTGCCAACATCCTAGCAGATAGGATCAGTGCTAACTTACCCCCCCTCTCACGCATGAAAGAGCCCATCTCTATACTGGAAAAATGCAAAGTTGCTGTCACCATGGCTGCACAGGTAAAAACCACTCTCCAAAGCCAGGAACACAGCATCCATGCGACCAGATAACATCCCAGGCTGTGTTCTACATGAACTACAGAACGAACTGGCACCACACCTAAGTACCATGTTCAATCATAGCCTCACCTCAGGCTTTATGCCTGCTGAATGGCGCACACCGATGGTTATCCCTCTACACAAGGGCGAGCCACCATGGACCCTGGGAACTAGTGCCCCATTAGCCTAATGAGCCTGGTCTGGCAGGCCATGGAATGTATCATCATGGAACTTATAAACAAAGACATTGGTAATCTCCAAACTCTGGACCACAACCAGTTCGGGTTTGTAAAAGGCAGATCATGTCTCCTAAACCTGATAGACTTCTTTGAAGCAGTCACCAAAGCTGTAGACAAGGGTAAGGTGGTTCACGCAGCCTGTCTAGATCTTGCCAAGGCTTTTGACATCATCCCCCCACTCTGGAATTATAGATAAACTCACTAAACTAGGTATAAATCCCTGTGTCACAAGATGGGTTGCCAACTGGCTCACTGACAGAACCCACACTGTGAAAGTAGCAGACCCCAAATCCGACTTCAGACCAGTGACAAGTGGAGTACCACAGGGTTCAGTCCTGTGTCCTGTCCTGTTTGGTATCTACTTCCCTGAAGTACAGGCTAACACAGAAGGTCTTTGGCTAATGAAGTTCCCAGATGACTGCAAACTAGGAGCCATAATTGAAACTACTAACGATGTGGACATCCTAAAAAAGGGCCTCACTGAGACAGATGCCTGGTGTCAAAGCCATGGCCTCAAGCTCAATGCCAAAACGTGCATTGCCATCCCCTTTGGTAAAAACTCTGTACCCATGAACTACAACATAGGTGGTAGTATACTTAACACTGAAAGTGTGATAAGAGACCCTGAGACACAGGTGGACAGTAGTCTCTCCTTTGATAATCACATTGCCACAGTAGTCAGGAAACCCTTCTATGTGGCACAACTCATCACAAAAGGTTTCTCATGCAGAAAAAAGAGGTCATTGTTTCCCTCTACTCATAACTCATTAGATCCATTATAGAGTACAATGCCCCTTTTGGTATGTACCTCACAAGGCATCTACAACAACTGGAAAGCCCGCAGAAATACCTCACAAAGGGGATTAGTGGCCTCAAATACATGCCCTACACAGACCGTCTCAAAACACTCCAGCTTTACTCTGTCGCATATTGCCTACTCAGAGGTGATCTCTACCTAACATACAAAGCTATGTCAAACACAGAGCTGTTGGACATGCTCCACTTAAAGAAATCCCAATCCCTCTGAGCTTCGGCCCCAAAACCCGGACCGAAATACAAAAGGAGGGGGTGTATCCATTTTCATAAAGGATACCCATGCCTCCAGGTTAGTGGCACAGCACAAGGCCTCAGAGACCATCCAAGTGCAACTAACAGTGGGCAAAGCTGCTTATCAGATCATAGCCTGCTACAGATCACCTACCTTGTCTCAGGACCCTCACTCAGCATTCCTGAGAACACTGGAATATATAAAGGTCCAACCAAACACCATGATATTAGGAGATTTCAACTACCCAAACATTGACTGGGAGAATTACTCAAGTACAAACTCCTTTGCCCAATGTTTCCTAGAGTTTATAAACTCAAACACCCCAGAAGAGCTGGTCACCACGCCCACTAGATGTGACAACATACTGGACCTGATCATCATCGACATGAGGGATCAGTGTTCCACACCAGAGGTAAACCCCTCACTGGTAAGATCAGATCATAAAGTAATCACACTGTACATCCACATCCCAAACCCACCCCCAGTCAAGGAAACCACTGTGAAAAACTTTTCAAAAGCAAACTTCACACTTTTCAAGACCAAAGTGGAAAGTTTCAACGCCCCCTTACTACAGGATAATGCTATCCAATCCGCAAAATCCTTTACAAGTGCATTCTATGAGCATCTACAGGGATGAATGGATCATGCCATCCCAAGTAAAACCAAGAAAGACTCACTCCTCCAAAAAGAGGAAACCAGTCTGGTGGTCCCCGGCCATAAATAAGCTATACAACAGAAGGAGGAAACTACTACATGATAGAGCAAAATTCCAAAAAGGAAAGGCATCACTGATCATTATTAGCAAGAAACTACGATCACTCATAAAATCATCCAAGGCCAGTTTCTAAAGAAAAATTGCCAAGGAATATAAACATAACCACAAAGCCTTCTTTAGCTATATCAAACATGTAGGTGGCAACTCTCAGATATGCTTTGAGCTACTGCAAAATGGCAAAAAATACACTGAACCAACTGACATTGCCAACATCCTGTCGGACAGGTACAGTGCAAACTTAATCCCCCCTCACCCCCAAAAGGGCCCGTGTCCATCCCAGAAGAATGCAGAGCCCCAGACATCATGGACGTGCAGGTAAAAACAGCTCTCTCCAAAGCTAAGAACACCGCATCAATGGGACCGGATGGTGTCCCAGGCTGCATCTTACACGAGCTCTCAAAGGAACTAAACCCTCACCTAAATTCACTGTTCAGACTCAGCCTTACCACAGGCTATGTACCCAAAAATGGCGTGCAGCAACAGTCATCCCGCTCCACAAAGGTGGTGCCACAACAGAACCTGGGAGCTATCGCCCTATAAGCCTGACCAGCCTGGTCTGCAAAGCTATGGAGTGAATTATCATGGAACTCATAAACAGAAACATTGGGAACCTCCAGACACTGGACCCTACCCAATTTGGCTTTGTTAAAGGCAGATCCTGCCTCCTAATCCTAGTTGACTTCTTTGAAACAGTTACCAAGGCCATAGATGAAGGGAAGGTAGTCCACACAGCCTACCTGGACCTCACTAAGGCCTTCGACACCATTCCCCACTCTGACATCATAGATAAGCTTACCAGCTTGAACATTAACCCCTATGTCACAAAATGGGTGGTCAACTGACTCATGGATAGAACACACATGGTCAGAGTTGTGGGTGCCATGTCTGACTCTAAACCAGTCACAAGTGGCATCCCACAGGGCTCAGTCCTGGGACCCCACCTGTTCAGTATATACTTCTCTGAGGTACAGGCAATCATGGGATGACTATGGCTGACCAAGTTCGCAGATGACTGCAAACTGGGGGCTATAATCGACTCTCTGGCTGACACAGACATCCTCCAGAAGGGTCTTGCAGAGACAGATACCTGGTGTCAAAACCATGGCCTCAAGCTGAATGCCAAAAAATGCATAGTCATCCCCTTTGGAAAAAACAAAGTGCCCATGAATCACCACATAGGTGGTAATCCACTAGGTACGGAAAATGTAATTAGGGACCTGGGGACCCAGGTAGATAGTAACCTCTCCTTTGATAATCACATTGCCAAAGTGGTTAGAAATTCCTTCTATGTAGCCCACCTAATTAAGAAAGGGTTCACCTCTAGATCAAGAGAGGTCATTGTGCCCCTCTACTCATCACTCATTAGGCCCATAATAGAGTACAATGCCCCATTTGGTATGTACCTTAATCGGCACATGCAACAGCTGGTAAGACCACAGGCGTACTTCACCAAGAGGATTATGGGCCTCAAAGAGGTGCCCTATGCAGCTCGACTAAAGAAACTCCAGCTCTACTCGGTTGCTTACTGCCTGCTCAGAGGTGATCTACGCCTGACATATAAGGCCATGTCCAACCCGGAATTAATGGACATGCTCCACCTCAAGAAAACCAAATCTCTTAGAGCCACACGCTCCGGTGAATTAATCCTCAGCACAGCAATAAACAGGACCTGCTGGAGGGATAGATTCCTGTCCCAGAGACTTCCCTCATTTTGGAATAGAATCCCAGTTTATGTTAGGCAGAGCCCCTCACTGACTCTCTTCAAGAGGAATCTTGACGAGTGATGGGAAATTGTAAATTTACCCCTGGGATCACTTCAGTGGCCCTGCTAGGCAGAGGCCCAGGAAACTAATTTAAAAGGGAGGCTTAAGCCAACACATTCTGGCTAGGATTATAAATGCCCTTGGGAAGATAGCCAAGTCACTACCTATGAACCTACACTCTCTAGGGACCTAAACCTTGTCACCACAATAAACAGAACATGCCGGAGGGATAGATTCCTGTCCCAGAGACTTCCCATACTCTGGAATAAACTACCTATCTATATCAAACAAAGCTCCTCATTAGCACTCTTCAAGAAAAATCTTGATGATTGGATGGGAAATAGGAAATTTACCCTGGGGATCACTTCTGTGTCTCTGCTTGACAGTGGCACAAGAAAATAAATTTCTTGGGTGGCAAAAGCCAGGGTACCTTTTTGGCTGGGCTTGTATAGGCCCCAGGGCCGATAGCCTAGTACCTACCTATGAACCTATGAACCTTTGAGCCTTTCCTAAAAAAGGTAATATGGGGACAGCAAGAGCTTTGTCCAGTATTCAGAAGCATAGGGGCGACAGGTGCAAACCATCTGTAATGAAGCAATGAGGCTTATCTATCACGTCATCACAGGCAGACAGAGACTGAATCCCCTTTGAATGACACCAGAAGCTCAGCCAATTGTTGAAGTTTATCATCTTTCTGTTATATTGCAGTATCATGTGGGTGAAGATAAGATGCTACTCAATGTCAGGGTCATACCAGCCTGGGCTATATGATCATAGAGCTAATATATATCTCTTGTCATGTTGTCCTGGGACGTATATCTCAGATCATTCACACTGACATGTACAAATAACACGTCATATGTGTACCTGTTCTGGAGTGATGTAAGTGCTTGTGTTATGTGGCGGATTATAGCACCTGACAGACAACTGACAGTAACTGTCCCCTTGTCCAGCCGAGTGAGTGGAACATCTGTGTGCCTGACTATGAAGTCACCTATTACTAGTGTGTTGGGTATGTTGTTTTGCCTTAGGGCCTGTTGTGAGGCACACTGCTTTGGTGTATTATGTGTTTTCTGGTGTGTGCTTGGAGGTGCTTGTTGCTTGCTTGTCTGCTTATGAGGACACTCTCTCTTTTTCAGATTAATATTTTTGTTCTCCGAGTAGTGTAATGTGTATTTATGTGTGTATTTTGCTGGTGCTTATATTGTAGGTCTATGTGAGACAGTTGTTGCTGTGGTTGTATGACCCTACTCCTCCTGACGGTATCGTCCAGTATTGGGTTGACAGAGCTTAGCCACCAGTTTGACCCTGTGTGTGCCAGCATGTGGTGCATCAACACATATATGATATGGTCATGGCCTATGCATACAATACACTCACAATACACCTAGCCTGCTGATGTTAGCAAATGTGAAAAAAAAAACGTTGGGCAAACTGTCAGCAAGTAATGTCTGTACTGCACCCTGTAACTCCATATTGCTTGCAGAAGTGTAAAGATGTACTTAGTTTGGATTAAGAACACCGAACTTGCCAACTGTGTGTGTGTGTGTGTCTGTCTCTCCCTGGGGAGAGAGCAACCTTTTTGGAGACTACTCACACCCCTTAAAAGTGGTAAACTCATCTTTGTCAAGTCTGATGATGTCACCATCCTACAAATATACCTGTGGAAAAAAGAAATCCCAATAATGTGATTAGTGCATTGTGTCAATGTGTATTGCTGTAATATCAAAATATGGTTAGGTAGGGGTTTGAATCCTGCACTTGCCGACTGTGTGTGTGCCTCCTTGGGGATGAGTAACTTTTTTGGAGACTACTCACACCCCTTAAAAGTGGTATACTCATCTTTGTCAAGTCTGATGATGTCACCATCCTACAAATATACCTGTGAAAAGGTAAATTCCCAGTAATGTGTATAGCGTGTTGTGTAAATGTGTACTGCTGTAGTATGCATAATATAGTTAGGTAGGGGTTTGAATACTGTATTTGCCAGCTGTGAGTGTGTGTCCCTCCCTGAAGAAAAGCTACCTTTTTGGAGACTACTCACACCACCTAAAAGTGGTATACTCATATTTGTCAAGTCTGATGATGTCACCATCCTACAAATATACCTGTGGAAAGAAGAAATCCCAGTAATGTGTGTAGCACATTGTGTAAATATGGACTGCTGTCATATAATGTAGTGAGGTAGGAGTTTGCTTCCTGCACTTGCCAACTGTGTGCGTGCTCCCTTGGGGAGGCACAACCTTTTTGGAGACTACTCACACCCCTTAAAAGTGGTATGCTCATCTTTGTCAAGTCTGATGATGTCACCATCCTACAAATATACCTGTCGAAAGATGCAATCCCACTAATGTGTATAGCGCATCGTGTAAATGCGTACTGCTGCATTATCATAATGTAGGTATGTAGGGGTTTGAATCCGGCACTTGCCATCTGTATGGTATGTGTCTCCCTGTGGAACAACGACCTTTTCGAAGAATACTCACATCCCTTAAAAGTGGTATACTCATCTTTGACAAGTCTGATGATGTCACCATCCTGCAAATATACCTGGAGAAATCTGAAATTCCAGTAATGTGTATAGTGTGTCATATAAATGCATGCTGCTGTAGTATCATAACGTAGTTAGGAAGGAGTTTGAATCTCACACTTGCTGACTGTGTGCGTGCTTTAGGTGTGTGACACCATTGGTCAATGTAGAGTGGGTTTTGATTTTTCTACTGTATGACATATCACAATGACAACTGTATGTGCATTACACATGTAAGGTAGCTGTGGGGCAAATCCATAAACATACATGTGACCTCAATTATTTCATAGGTGGTACTCTGCTTTCTCCATGAATGCATCTGTTATCTTTGCCAGAGCGTGCTGACACTTTCCAGACCTTAGGTCACTTCTGTATGCTTGTGACAAGCTTAGCCACTGCAATGATCCCTTGGCTACGTCCTCTGTTTCACATCCACTCATCACGGTTTCTATTGAAGAATGTGAGTGAGGGTTTATGCTTGAGGAATATTTGAAACCTGTTCCAAAGCAAGCAAAGTCTGCCAAAGATGACTAATCATTATAGGTGTGCAACAACCTCTGCGGATCAGCATGCAAACCCTTTATTGCTTATGTGCTCCACAGAGGGATTTCCAAAACCCTTTGGTAATGTGATTATCAAAGGAGAGATGACTAAACACATGGCTCTATGTATACATTAGTACCTGTTCCACATTTTGGGGGCTACTACCTATGTGGTACTCTGGGGATACTTTGTTTTCTAAAAGTGGATAACTATGCTTTCTTTGGCTTATAGCTTTACAGCATGAGTTTGACACTACGTATCTGTCTCTATGATACCCTTTTGGAGGATGTGTGTGTCATCTGGAGAATAAAGTATAGCCCACAGTATGCATTTTCATCAAACCTGGGCAGACATATCCCTACTGTGTTTGCTTGTACCTAAGAAAGCTATATGCCAAACAGGAGTGGTCCCAGGACTGAGTCCAGGTGAATACCACTTGTTACTGGCATAAAATAGTACATGGAGGCTGCAAATGTTATTGTGTGTCCTACATCTGTGTGTCAGTTGTCAAGCCATCATCTAACAATCATTTATGGTCAGTCTGTTGAGGTTATGTATAATACCAGAATGTGGGATGGGTATGAATTGTTGGTGAGCTATAGCTTGGCTGTGTTGACCTCCCCTCCCTCACCTATAGCCTTGTTAACTGGCTTGAAGTCTACTAGGTGTAGGAGTCATGATCTGGCCTTTAGAGAGCCTAAGTGGGTATGGTGCAATGCTTGCAGGTTCATAATGTCTCTGTTAATGAGTTCCATAATGCTGTGCTCCATAGCCTTCCAGATAACATTTGTCTGGCTTATAGGGTGAGAGTTTCCAGGATCTGTTGTAGTTCTACCCTTAATCAATTTATGTTAACATTTGCACTGGGTTTGACGAGGGTGGACAGGTTTAAGAATAAGTATATTAGAGGGTCAGGCCAGATTTGAAGGTTAGTAGACCAAGCCAGATAGGCAGGATTAAGTTGGTTTGTACATGTGCTGAGGATTCAGAGTATATTCTGAAATAGATGCTAAGGATGAAGCTGCCAGGTAACAGGAAAAGAGGAATGCCTAAGATGAGGTTTATGGCTGTGGTGAGAGAGGACATGCAGGTGGATGCTGTGACAGCGCAAGATGCAGAGGGCGGAAAGAAATGGAAACAGATGATCTACTGAGAAGAAGAAGAAGACGTTGTAGCTCAACCCTTGTGGACTGTGAACACCATTACTGTGTGTCATTCCACAAGTATGTAACCTGTATAGAGGCTGCATCTGGACAGAGTGTTTAGGTGAGTGGTGACTTAATATGTCAACTTGTGTATGACACAGCCAGGGACACTTTCCGGTACCATTGCCACTGTGGTTTGGACTTTGGTAAAGAGATGTTTTAACTAGAGTGTCTGTGAATCATCAGATTTTACATTCTTCAGGTCTGTAAATGTGGCCCTTGTGTAACGACAGGGTGGTGAAATCCGCATTCAGACTGTCTGACAAGGAATTGGTAATGTTAGTCAGATAAGTGTACTTTGTGACCATTTACATTAACTGTGACCCGATCTGAGATGTCCCCTGTAGATTATAAACAACACTAAGGAAAGCTTTAGTACTGTCTTTGGAATCCTTGCCATTATGTATTTTGAAGCTTGCTTTGTATGTTTATAGAGGGATTGTATTTTCCCAATGATACTGACCAGAGAGGTTATCCCATCTTGGTATGGAACTCTTTTTTGGTACAACTTCACACCTTCTGTTATATATTTAGTTTATGGCAGGGGTCCATGAGACTAATGCACTTTTACTGTATAAGTGAGAATTTCTTGTGTTTGTGATAGCATGGTCCATGCAACCCTGTAGGTGAACAGTGTGCATTACTAAAGGATTATGCAGCTGGGACAGTGTTAACCTTAGTAATGCAAACCAATGACAGATAGCAACAACAGCATCCCCCACAGCACAGTGTCAACCCATGTCATACACACACATGCGTACTCAAGTTCCAAAATGTGTGTAGTATAATGCATACTGGCCACCAACAGAAACTATGGAGTGTTAACACTGGCCAATACAGGGCATGTCACCCTGCCCATGTGTCCAATATGCATGTACATGCAGACAGTGCACCTCCACCATGTTCACAAATGGACACCTACAAACCTGTGTTGCACACACCCCACACTTACTGTCCACTGTATAACGCATGCTGGCACAACTACACACATCAGCCAAGTGGCACATAGGCAAACAAAACACAATTGGAATAAACACTGGTGAAAACAATACAACATTGCTAATTACAGCTTTAATGCATCATGTCTGCTCAGCTACACCTTCAAGGATATCATTACACTTTACTGCTGACAACATGCAACACATCCAACCATTGCTATACTTTATTAAAGTTACCCTGTGCATCAGCACCATGTTAGCCTGTTCCTGCATCAATGTTACAGATTCAGGAGGTGGCACAGGTTTCATCATATGCACAGGGTGTGCTGTTGGTTTGCCAGAGGCCTACACTGAGCCATACAATCGACATGTGTGTGTGAGTGTGTGTGTGAGGGCCATGAGTACTGTTATGGGCCAATGTTGATGTCATGTGTGCGGGTATGTGTTTGCCCTAGGTTTCTGGTTTATGTGTGTGTGTCTGCATGCACACAGTTCCACCATGTGGCTGCCATATACGAGGATTTGTGAGACAGCTACAGACTGTACCTGGCAGGCTTTACAGATCACTGTCTCTGGCCATGGATACAGAACCTGTGCCTGGCAGGGGTGCTACAGACAGTATCAGGTACTAATCCAGATTGGGTACTATTCAAAGAGGTTGACATATGTCCACTGGATCCAGGTCCCTGCTGGGACTGGCCAGAGCCACGTGCATGTGGTCTGCTAGGATGGTCTATGGGCAGCCCCCCCAACATTGCTGGGGCAGGTACTGGCACTACGGGAGCAGCTGTGACTTGCTGGACATCCACGGCAACCTCCAGCTGCTGATGTTGCTGGCATACATCCACGTTGACATCTCAACCATCCCGCACTGTCCTGACACATGGTCATGACATTGTGGAGGACATCCAATGCCTCACCCCAACGTCTATGAATGACCTCAGTGTAATTACGCATGGCACCTGCTAGGTCACGGATACTGTCATTTACAGAGGTGTTATGAGCCCTCTGTGCCCTTAGTCCCATTTTGGTGTACCGCTCCATTTGTGTGTGTGTCTCCATGACAGCCTGGAATATGAGTGTGGTAGAAAGAGGTGTGGCACATCTGCCAGGGGCATGATGACCAGCAGTGCTCTGACAAGAACCCCTGGGCATCTGCCTATGTTGTACCCTTCCAGACATCTGGCTATGGCTGCTGTGTCCTGATACATGTTCCATAGATACCGCACTGTCCTAGCCAGTGCCAACTGTACACTGTCCCTCAGCTAAGGGCAATGATGATGATGGATGTACAGGCAGTATGACTGTGTGCATGGATGGGGTGGAGACTTGTGTACTGCCAACTGGTGGCCCAGCAACAGACCCTGACAAACCTGCCTGTGCCTCAACACACCTATCCACATCATCACTGTCTGTCTCAGTGACATCAGGTTCCCTGCTATACTGAACCAGCCCCACCTCGGCACCTGTGAGAGGAAAACAGGAAACATACTTTAAGACCTGAACATGACTTCAGACCACATGCGCACATGCGCACATGCACACATGCACACATACACACATGCACACATGCACACATACACACATGCGCACATGCACACATGCAGACATGCACACATGTGCACATGCACATATGCACACATGCGCACATGCACACATGCACACACACAAAAATACACTCCCCCCTAAAGCAGACACACACAACACCAGCAATCTCAGAACATACACAATAGCAGGTTATGGTGTGGTACAGTATCATAAGCAAAACAGCCATATCACACATGTCAGCATGCAGGACATGTGTTGCTCAACAGCATGCAGTGCAAGTGTAGACAGTCCTTGTTACTAACAGTATACATGGCTTTGATGCATGCATTTTGTTATTAGGTGATGGGCCTCCCCCAGAACACAATGCATACATGGACACAACATTGCTGTGCAGGTATTCATAACCCTGTAATGTATTGTTCACCATAACTCACAGGTGTACATACCATTGCTGGGTGTGTATCAGATAGGTAGCCAATGCTGATTACAGCCTCTGTGTCTTTAGCAAATAATTGTGGACACATGTTTAGCACATGCATGACGAGCATTCGCACAACATCATCAGTGGTGCATGGATAATTGATGGAATACCATTCGGCCACATACCCAATTTATGGTACTTATGGTGAGTGTAGATCATATTGTGGATATGCCAGTCTCATCCATGACATGGCATGCTAAAACACAACTGCATATTTAAACACTACACATACCCAATGTGTGTCATATGACCTAGCCACTCAGTAGCATCACAAGACATATATATGTCAGTTGCGCAAATGGTGATTGGTATGCATATTGTTTAGATGTGCATATGTGTGCACACACGCAACATTAAGGTGTATAGCAATGAAAGCTATGTGTAGTACTGTGGTTACAATAACTGGATAGGGTATAGTACCATAGGCCATCATCATGAAGCATAATGTGGTCACTCAAGGCTACAAATGTTTCCCAAACCAGCACTAATCATGCTGTGCCAGAACGGTACTACCTTGGCTACATTCACCATTTCACAACCAGTTGTTACGTGAGTTTGTAAGGAGGCCAATAAGGAGCATTCCCTGATATGAATGTGTAGTGTGTTGCAGAGTGTTTAAATGCTTCATGATAGGCCTCTACCTCTCAGGTATATTGTGTGTAATGTGTGGATGAGATTTTGGATACTGGAGTGTGTCTTTACAGAGGGTTTGGGAATCCTTTATATGTAGCAAGTTAAAATGCTCTGTGTATAACATTGATGTATATGTTATGTGCATGTTGAGTATCAACTGTGCCTATCCAATGGTCACTACAGTCTAGCCACATTTGTTTGAGATGGTCTGGGTATTGCATGTGTTTGAGGCAGCTAATCACATTAGTGAGATGTGTGTGCTCTTACACCAAACATGCACAGCATGCATTATGGATAGGTGCGTTACATGTTTACATGGCCTACACCTTAACTATGACATGCACTTTTTATTTACAATAATAAATGTAGAACAAACTCACCAGCATCTGTCCGCTGCCTTGATGTCACCCCAGAGGGACATACATAGAGATGAGACAGTTTTTCAGTGGCCACAACTGTGGCATTGCTACTGTGTGTTTACAATCTTACAGTACAAAATCATTTTACATTCACAAGGCTACAGATTATGTTCCAAATGATCAGTATTGCACAACAACAGGCTCCACATCTTTGAACAACACACTTCACACCTCACATATGCATGATCTACCAATACAGATAACAGTAGTCTACAGATCCATGTTACCTGCATGCTCCATGTGTGCTTGCTGGGTGGCTCCAACCTCCATCATGGTGTATGTCTGCTGCTGTTGTTGTTGGGTAGGTGACACCAGGCTCAGGAGCAGCTCTTTCACTCTGGTGATGGGGGGTAGATATTAATACCACCTCCTGTTGCAAGCTGTTGTCTACGCACATCAGCAGCACACTGACGGACATGTCTGAGAAGATCACTGCAGTGGTGGCGTACCTGCTCATATGTCCGGTTATGCAGGCCTACCTCATTTACCCTGTGTACAACATCTTGCCACATTGCAGTATGCTCCTGCTGGTCCTGGCTGGTTCATGAGAACATGAGACGGTAGTGCTGATTCATGCTGCTAGTAATTATATCATCTTCAGCACTACTGTAACTGGGGTTCCTGCAATGGGCCATGATCCCTGGAAGACATAAATACAAAAATATGTCTGAGCAAGTCATATGGCACATTTAACATTATACAGTATAGATATCACTGAACTGCCATATATAGCAACCTATTAGCTAACCGAGAGTGAAACACTGTAACTGCCACTTATCACTGCTCACCCCACAACTGCTTGAAAGTGCCTTGCTCACTCTCTATCTAATGAAACATGTTCTGCACAGCAACAAAATAAAATCACTATATAAGACTATGCAAGAGTACCTGGCACACTGTATGCAACACGATGAACCACCTAGCCACAGCAGACATACATCAAGCTGAATTTTAAAGAAATATATCATCCATCACAATCAGTGTAAGGACCAGTAAATGTATTAATATTATACCACACAACTTGTTAATGGCAAACCTGTGACCAAAATATGTGCACAATTGGGAATATAGGTCGCATACTGCTGTAGTACACTATGAATGTTGCTAGATACGCAGTTATATGTTTTACCACACATATGTCAAAGGACATGTTACACAAGACGAGGAACCTTGTTTACAGACAGAAACGCCACCGAGTCAGAAAGCTTCTTAACGCTTTTATTTTGAACCAACAAAAGAGCGTTTTCGCCGCAGATCACTGCAGCTTCTTCAGAGAGACTCTCTGAAGAAGCTGCAGTGATCTGCGGCGAAAACGCTCTTTTGTTGGTTCAAAATAAAAGCGTTAAGAAGCTTGCTTTCTGTCTGTAAACAAGGTTCCTCGTCTTGTGTTGTTTGGCTGATTGGTTTTAAAGCAGTTTCCAAAGGACATGTTACAGACATACCCACACACACATCAGAAATAATTACAGAACACAAAGGTATGACAACCCAGATAAGCTTTCAGTGTGTACTATACAGTATTGTGTGTCAGTACATACACAACCTTAATCTTGAGAAATGTAATCTGTGATGAATACAGGGGGCACACAAAACAGTGGATGCAAGCAATGTGGACATACACCATACTTTGCTGTACAGGCCCAGATCTTCAAGTAGTACTACAATACACACAGGATTTGGATTCAACATCGGTACCAATCAATAATCATAGATGTAGTGCTTTAGCCTCCAATGACACACCCTAGTTAAAACCAAGGGACTTAATCACACTGTATGCAATAGCACTTGTTCTGCCTAGCAACAGAATACACAGCTTTTGCTAGGATCAAAGCAAGGACCCATAATACCATGACATAAACAGTTTCCCAATAAGTTATCCCACAAGTACATATCTTTGACGTATTCACAAACATATAGGCACATATACATTTTACCTTTCATAGTGAGAATATCAATTATACAAAGGATGTAAGGTGTACAGTAATGTAACAAAATCGCACAGTCTTGGGATAAATGCATTGAAGGTGTTGACAGCCCTGGTAGCTTTAGCAGGCCTTACTGGCTTCAACATTGCAAACTGAACAAACCACCTACAGTGTTTAACCACCACATGTCATATACCAGCACTGTATGCTGTCTTGCTTGTCACACACTAAAACCTATATACAAATATGCACATACTAACCTTCACCAGCATATATATCTCCACCCTTCACAAACAGTTGCAATATGTCCCCTGCTCTATGCACATATACAGATGTGAATATATATGACACATATATATTTCTCCATATGTGTGTGGCATACACACACAAGGTCCACACTGTTGTAAGTCCTTGGACCTCATAGTTGAACTGTTGGGCCTTGCTGCAACACAAACAGGTGTCACATATGAACACACGCTAACATTAGGGGGGCATATATGGCTATAGATGCTAGATAAGCATACTAGACTGCTACAGCAGTTGCCAATGCTAAGCTACACTTTAATATGACTATAATGCATGTGTTGTTCTGTCACACCCATGTTTATATAATGTCAGCGCTAATCCCCCCAACAGCCATTGGCCACGCTACTGTACAGAACACAGTTAACATGGATCAGATCTTTGACATTTAATGCTGAGCTACACATTTCAGAGGTATGTCCCACTGCCCACAGGTACACACAGTATTGTCCATAGCAGTAGTTAAGCAGAACATTTGTGCATAAAGAAGTACTGCTGCCAGATATGAATGGTTCACATTATGTAGACTATTCTTCAGTAACATTTACTACATGCCAGTAAATACATATGTGTCACATACCTTTCCTTTGTATGATTTGGTAATATTTCTTTTTCCTTTTCTCTGTCTCTCTGTCTTTCTCTCTCTCTCTATCTCTCTCTTTCTCTGTCAGTCTCTGCAATAGAGTGATTGAGTTTGCTGGCAGAGATTGAAGCCTGCTTTTGTAGGAATTTGTACATGAGCATGTGATGGCCTCTGCACAAATTAGTGGCCACCATTTGCTAATTGCATGCAGCCTGCTGTGTAGTAATTGCAGTAATAACTGTCATAGCAACCCAGTACTATAAATTGCTAACTCATGTAGGCGTGGCCTTTTTAGCTTTCCAAGATAGAGATCATCCTTGTTTGCTGTGGACATCATTGTTTAAGACAGAAGGCTGGTATAGTTGTTATATCAGAAGCCAGGGGTGTAGCCAGACATTTACATTTTGTACTCAGACCTAATGTTGCTGCTTCCAGTACCCACTTGTCAGTGTAGAAATGTACTCACCCTTCAAAATGCTACCCCAAGATACATGGAAAGATGTACTTTCTTTTCAACTGTTACAATTAACTGCCATACAAAGCTAGTTATAGAGATGTATTCCTTTGGCACAAGAATTGTTTGTGAACTGCTATACTGTGAATATTCATTTACTCAGTTCTAAACAGTTTGTGCTTTTTTAGTGTTGACATTATCTCAAGCTGCTCAGAAAAATTAGACACATTTCAGTACTGTGAGTATGCTTACCTACATCCTTGGTAGGCCCTGCACACACAGGTATATTCTACATTTGGGTAGGGTTGCAGAAGTACAGAGAGCATAAGTAGCATTGTATGGATTTTATCTTGCTGGACTTACAGGGTTGCTGTTTACATGTTAGTTTATCAAGGCAAGTAGTCTGTCTGCGTAACTCCCAATTGTGGAACTATCCACATGATAGCCAGAGAATAGCTTGTTATTTTTTGTCTGTGCACCACACAGGTCTTTTCAGCAATAGAGCAATGGCATTCTTACAGTTGGTTGCTAGCAGTACATGGCTACATCCATTTGTATTTCAGTGTTGTGTTCCTACATAATGGTATGCTTCCGAAACTCCTTCCAAAGCTATTTGCACAGTGTGTACCAGCAGAAACGCTGATATACGCCTCTGTGTTTCTGCCTCTGCCAGACCTCTCAACCACTCAGGTACATATTTGAACAGACTCAGGGTAAAGTCAAGAAAAAGTTAGGGACACCTTTAAAATATTAGTGCCATTAAGTTGAGACATTGAGAGAATCAGAGCATATGAATTAATACACCTTTTCTGAAGTAAAAGAAGTGTCTAACTCTTAATTATTGTCATTATTCATTAAGTGTAATTCACCACCTTTCTGGCCAAAGTCAGTAGTTTTCGGAGGGATTCAGAGGGACAGAGCTAAAATTTGTTTCAAAATCAGGGACATCCCTGAAAATTAGGGACAGTTGGGAGGTATGGCCTCTTCCCTAAACAGATATGCCAGTGTTTGTCCTGTTGGGATACTGTGTGGGGTTGTAAAGTGAGGGTGTAACATTGTTTCCTGCTAGAATGGCTGCTTCTCTTATCACATTCATGTAATGTAATCCCACAACAACTGTTGGTCAACATCCACAGAACAAGTTGTGTGGTATGGTATTCCTATTTTTCCTTTACATTCACTCATTCTGATGCATGATATATTTATTTAAGCACCACCTTGACGTATATCTACTGTGGCTTAGTGGTACTTCATGTTGTGTAGTATGTGCAAGGTCCGGGGTTCGAAACTTACAGAGGTGTTTTATTTTGCTCCTGAGCAGAACAAGGGCCCTCATATACAGAGTGACTAAGGCACTTTTAAGCAGTTGTAAGCGGGTTTGTGCGGGTTTGTATATTGCTGTGTATTGCTTAGCCAAGTGCAAACAAGCGCAAACTCGCGCAAACCCATCTAACTACTGCTTAATAGTGCTTACTCTCGCTAACCCCCTTGCTCATTTCTTTGAAAGAAAAATGAGATAGGAAAGTGGTGAAAAAAGGGCACAAAGAGGGAAAGACAGTATGGAAAATAGCTCTGGATGTGCAGGATGGGTGTAGCTGCCCATTTCTTCAACAGCAGCAGTTGTGCATATGCAATAAATTTGGAGGTAGATATGAAACCTTCAACCCCTGAGAGAAGGGTGAGGATAACAAAGTATGTTGTAATGCCAATTAAATAACATTTCATGTGTCCAGTGGACATGTTTGCAAAATGGGCAGCTATGCATGGGGGTTAATTTTTTTTTTTTGGGAGCAGATTGCCCCTTTTTTTTCAGGTGAGAGTGGAATGTGGGGTAGGGGAAGTAGGTATATTTGGGGAGGTAGGTTGGTGAGATAAACTGACAAGACAAACAAGATGCATACAGGGGTGGTATATGACACATATGGTGGGTGAGCACAGGGATGTTTGGAAATCACAAGCCCATGAGCCCCCAGATGGAAACAGTGGGACTGAGGTCCCAACCCATGGGCAGTCACCACTGCACCTTCATGGCCAAGAGGGTGGCTGTGCTGGGGACTATGTAGGAGGGGCAGGCTGACCCGGGAGATGCACCACTCGAGACTCAAGCTGGCGTAGAGGTTTTACAACAGAATGTTCAATCTCTCTACGCACCACAGCCCGGACCGTTTGAAGGGTGATAGGAAGTCCTCCTCCGCCCACACTTGCATGGGGGGCTGAGCCCCATCCCTTGCAGCACTTCCACTAGAAGGTGGCACAGGGCCAATGGGGGAGGAGGTCCCAGGCTGGGTACCAGATCTGCTGGTGCCAAGTGCCATGGCCAGCTGAGGTGGGACAGGTGGGTCTGCTGGGACCGGCCTTCCCATACGTACTATGTTCTGGAGAGTTTAATAAAGATATGGGTTAGTAACAGTCAACAGCATTCCCAATTAGTTATAACAGCATGCAGAAGTATTCCCATTAATCCAACACACCAGATTTTCAACAGTAGAAAAGCAAGCATAACACATGCATATATACAACAATAGTGGACATTACAATAGCATGCAGGTTGAATTGATGGCAACAGGCCAGCAATACTGTGGTATTTTAGCAGGGCGCATGCATAGAAATAAATGCAAATATTTATAAACCAATAGGACAAATGTTTTGAGATTAGACATACCGATTGAGGTGTGTAATTGCATTTTTTATGCACATACAGTAGGGTGGAAAATATAGCTCAATTAACAACTTATATATCCTTATAGTTTTCACTACATTCCTATTAACTGCAGTTATATGTCCCTTACATGTATTATTACACTTCCCAATGTTCTTATATTGTGCAATTGGATTTTGCTAGATCATTATATACATGAGCTGTATCTTACATACAAACTGTCCAAGATGCAGATGTTACTGCTACATATTTTGAGAGTTGCTCGCACACACTACTGCTAAGATGGTACACTGACAGCTCTACTTTCATATAATTATTATCTAGATATGTTCAGGTGAAACTATCATTTATATGTTAACAGCTTCCTACATTTCTGGCAGCACATTTACATTTCTGGGGAACACAACACCAAGCTAATCATGTGGCAGATTAACCTGTACATACTGGGCATGAACCAACAGTTGAGGACTGTAAATATGCATAAAAGCTACTGGCACTCCCTTCATCCACATTATATGGGCCTAACCAAGTGTGGGTTGACACTGCTTAATACAACACTACTATTTGTAGAATGCAACAGTACAACAACATATCAAAGAAAATGACACAGATGCACTCCAGGAATTATACATTTATTAAAGGATTATTACACCTTTATTTATTGGGTTAAACACTTTTTGAAGGCTCTATCATTTATTTTATATAACAGTACATGCAGAATAATTACTAACCTGCCTGATGATGCAGCCTTTGCAGCCTATCTTCATGGGCTTGCTGATTCATAGCCCGGACACCTGCAGCTGTGAAGTAAATGCAGTGATACTGAGACATATCTATCCATAGTATAGACAAGCATAGCAATTCTTAACTACTTAATACAATGGCTACTTACTCAGTACTGGGGCATTAGGCATCGCACGGGTTTCCTGGATCACTGGTCCAGTTGATCCTCCCTACATTGCTTCATGTCAGAATAATGGTGCCTGACCTGCTCACCAGTCCAAGGAACACCAATGGCACTGGTGAGATCATGAGCAAGACTGTTCCAGGCCTCCGTTTTATATTGAGTACCCTGGTACTGACCCTGTAGTAGTCTTTTCCTCATGATTGTGGACAAGGAGCCAAACCATTACTTTGGAATCTTCAATGCCCCAGCGTTGCACTCTAAATCGAGTGCCTTCTCCAACACTGGCCATGCTGACTGCAGAAGAAAGCTACAACCAGTTATAGCAAGTATTCCCGCCTGTGGAGCTTAAATATGCCTCATTTCCAACACTTATTTGTGATTGGCCAGTTTTGAAAAAACTCAGCTGTAAGCGCACCTGTTTAGCTGATTTTGGCAATGTTTAAAATTCTTTTGATAGATATGTGCCTGTTGAAAGTGCATGTTTATGAAATGCTGTCATGGCTTAGTGGTTAAGAACTGTGACTATAGTGCTCAGTATCCTGAGTTCGAGCCCTATCACTGCTTTTGATTTTCCTACTGGGCAGACCTGACTGGTTAAGGTGCAGTAAAGGAGGTATGGCTGTGTTTAACTGACTTTGCTCAACTTTTCCCGACTGCCAAACGTTGCTTGATGTTGCTCGATGTTGCCCGACATTGCGCTAGTTAGTGCGGTGTGCAGCTACATGCAAATGCATTGTGATTGCGCTAGTTAGTGTGGTGCGCAGCTACGTGCAAAGACATTGCGCTGGTTAATGTGGTGCGCAGCTATGAGAAATTGGATTTAAATATGCTCAATACTGGTAAAATGTGCTTAGCAGTACTTTATATTGCCTGAAATAGGGTACTCATGCCTCAGAATGCATAACCATTTCACCTTTATATATATATATATATATATATATATATATATATATATATATATATATATATAATTCATTCACTACTACATTTAACTTTTCAATGCTTTTTACAAAACATATACATTAAAAATGTCTTGAAATATTTTTGTATACAGATTTCCAACAGAAAATGGAATGTGCAGTAGTGGGACTCGAATCGGGAATGCTTCCTCTTTGTGCGAAGGCTCTAACCACTACGCTATCGCTATTTTGCTTAATTTGCATATATTTTTCTTATTATCCTCTTCTGGTGTCTAAGCTGCTAACTGTAGTTAATCAATGGGCAAACATGCACAAACACGCGCAAATACGGGCAGCTATATTGGATGAAATAAAAAAAATTTAAAAATCTATTTTTAATTTTGTCAGTTGTTTAACATATGGGGGAGTATAGTGTTACATTATGCACATGTGAGCGGACTCGCTCATGTAACTTGACATTGTGGCATTTCTTCATTGCAGGGGAGTGGATTTTTGGACTGCTCGGCAGTCCGACATGCCCCCTACACTCATCCACGCTCCATGTAAGCTTTAGAGTTGAGGCAGCGCACCCTCATTAATATACATGGTGCGCTGCCATCATACTCTTAGAAGGGCACTTCCGTGTAAGACTAATCTAGTCTTACATGAAAGATTTGTAAATCCTGGGGATAGTGTAGTATTTTGATTTAAGCTTCACATCCTGACATTAGAGGTTGATTACAGCATGTGAAAATGACAACACACAGCAGCTACTAATTTCCTCTGTAAGTTTATCATTCTTCTTAATTCTTTTAAACTGTTCTAATTAGTAACAAACATCTAACGTTATTTCTTTCCATTAATATGTACAGTTAGAGATAGTAACACTACAGCATAATCTATTAACATTCAGCAAAATGTAAGCAAATTATTTGTCAGCAACAGATCAATATATAACATTATTATAGCTTTTGTTTTACCAATTCTTCACTTCTAAATAAATATTTAAGATAAGGATGTTATTTTGAGTAGATTTCTCACATACACATAGATACTTGGAAAAACAAAAGAAAGAAAAATAAAGGTCCTTCCTGTTTTCACAGAAATAACTGATTATCTAGATTTTCTTAAAAAAACACTCAATGACTAGGCAGGAAGCAAGGCAAACAAGAATCAAGCATTTCCACACAGCAGGAACATTCTTCTGTACTCTAGCTTTTTTAAGTGTTAATTGTTTAACAAATGACTTGTGAAAGGAATGTGTAAAAGAGGAACAAAGAAAACCTAAATTGACAGCACTTTAACATTTCTAATTAGCATATTATTAGATCACACAATCTGTTAACCCAACAATGCACATACTAAGCAAAGTTAAACAAACAAAATGACATTATTATCTTAAATATTCTTAACATTACCAAATCTATTGCTTATAATTTAATGACATTCTGTTACAGGAAGTGTTTAATATTTATATGTTTAGTTAAATGAACTATATTAAGTAAATATAGTAAAACAGCAAAACTAACTATTTATATTCCTTATCATGAAAAATGTTTTAGCTTAAAATATAACTATATGCTTATGTATGTTTTGAAGCTTAAAGTCCAATGCAAACCTTTTACTTAAAGGGTAAATCTATAATTTGAGAAAATCAAACCCCCGGATACTCTAAAGCTTGCACGGCATGCAAAATTGGTGCAGGAGCTCCAGCAGGCAATATGCCTGCTGTGTGATCCAGGAACAGGAGCAGGGGCATGCACGAGCACTCTTGCAATAATCCTGCATAGACTAAGCCCTTGTATACAAATCACCCCATTTGCAGGAGAAATCTGTGAAAGTGAGGTAATTTTGCAATCCAGAAAGCTTGCAACAATCCGTGCCGGGCTAGTGCTATCTGCAGAAATGTACTCGGATAGTAACAGAGTACATTTCTGCAAAATCCAAAACAGAGCTGTGACAGCTCCATATAAAGGCTTCATATCATGCAGTAAGCATGCCAATGGCCAAGTATAAGGTCTTTGGCAGTGCAAACAGTAAAATAAATGTAAAAAATCAACTTTTATTGTTTTTATCCCGTCTCAGCTATTTAAGCGTAGGGCAGTGGCGCACAAACGGGATTGGGGGAAAATAACAAAATGAACCTAAATTAAGCATTCTAACTAAAATCAGTATTCTGCCATGCAAGTTAATGGCAGGCAGAAGACAATATGGCTAGTGAGTAGCGGTTGCTAAGGGAGAAGGCTCAGTGTGAAACATGTAACTATACATTAGCAGGCAATCCTATGCAAATGAGGGGAGGGATAGTGAATCCCAGTCTTCCCCAGCATGTAAGTCAGGTCCCAACAGTGTAAGAGTAGGAATAGCTTGGTGCAAGCCTAAGAGTTAGGTGACATCATGGGGGGGATGTCAGGCATACTGTAAGTGGATTGGAGCCCTGTGACTCGCATTTGCTCCTAGCTTAGCACAGCTAAGCTAGGGGGCATGTCTAAACCTGCCTAGCACTCTTTACAATGCCTAAGTGGGTGTGCGCACCACGCACCAGGTTATAAAGGCAGAAAACAAAACTTAAACCAGGAAATAGCAGCACTGTGCACATTTGAGCACTCTGTTTGCACAGCGTGCCCCCTGAGCTTAAACAAGAAGGCAATGGGAAGGGAAAACAGCAGTAGGAAGCTAATCAAGGAGAACTAGCATAGCTGTCAGGTGAAATGTATCAGAAACAGCCAATTACACAGGCAGCAGACTAGCCCAGCCCAGAACACTACTATAAACTATGCAAACACCATCCCCTCTGTTTTTTGCCGCACTCCACACCACTGGTTTAAACAAGCGGGGAACTTTTAACATTCACAACAGCAAAATGATAGGGGCTGCAATAGCTATCATACAACAACTTGTGGAAGATGCTGAGGGTAGTGAGGATGTGAATGCTGTCAACCAACCCACAATGAGGAGACGGAGAAGAGTGTACAGACCCAGGGTAACCTACCAGTGGCTACATGAGGTGGAGATAGTGGAGTGCTATAGGGTGGACAGGGACCTCCTACAGCAAATCGTTGAGCTGTGCCAGCTATGCCTCACACACAGAACTAACAGGGGGGAACCCATCCCAGTGGATACCAAGGTATGTGTAGGCCTAAGAATATTAGCTACAGGTACCTTCCAAAGGCCAACTGGGGATATGATGGGGATCTCACAGGCATCAGCATCCAGGGTACTCCACCAGTTCCTGGATGCCATGTTAGCACATGTCGGTGAGCACGTATATTTCCCCAACATCTGTGAGGTGTTGGCCAGAGATATGCAACTGTTCCACCAAATAGCAGAATACCCTGAGGTAGTGGATGCTATAGACTGCACGCACATATGCATCAAAGCACCACCTGGTGAGTGGGGTAGGGTCTACATTAACCACAAGGGCTTCCACTCCATCAACTGCCAGGTCTTGTGTGATGCCTAGGGCAAAATAAAGAATGTGTGTGTGCTGGCTGCCCTGGAAGCTATCTTGGTTCCACATCTGGCATCTGACGTAGCTGTACCAGAGATTTGCCAATGGGGACATCCCTGATGGTCATCTAGTGGGGGATGCTGGATATGCACTGGAGCCAAGGCTGATGACACCCATCAGAAATGCACACACACCCGAACAAGCACTCCATAATGAGACACACGCACAGACCAGAATTATAGTAGATGGTGCATTTGGGATGCTCAAGTCATGGATCCGGTGCCTGGAAGCATCCAGTGGAGCCTTGCAGTACTCATCAGCTACATGTTTCCAAATTGGTCTTGTATGTGCCATGCTACACAATAAGATACTGGGGAAACAGCTGTAGAAGGAACAGCACGGGGCAGGGCCACACAGCCTCCCACCATTGCCAAGGCCTGCACAAACAGAGAGTGACTCAGAGGAGGAACAACCTGAGCCTGCCCCAGTAGGCAGAAGGAGGCATGGCCAGTATTCCCTGGCCTTGGCAAAGAGGCAACGCATAGCACATACACTGACACAGGAGGGACTCAGGGAATGACAACTCTCTCCAACTCTCACATATAGTAAAAAGGATGCCAAACATTACACTACCTATGCTCATCCATGTGTAGGGAGTGTACTATGTCCATCTGACATAGGCAGCCCTGCGGCACCACCCTCATTACTGGGACACCCACAGGGTAAGTGACTCACACATGCCCAGTCAGGGGGGTTCACATACCCAACAACAGTCACAGCCAGCAGGACAGGTGTATAAAAACACAAACAAAGGCTGTGCTATGGCCTCTGAATTATGCCCATGGGTAACCTCCCTCCCAGGCCTACACAGACAGATGACAGCAGGTCAGGCAGTGGGATGTCAGTTCTGAAGGGTAGGACGTCTGAAACTAATATGTAGGTAAATAAAAGCTAAGATTTGTAGTACACTTGTATGCCTCTATTATTATGATAGGTAAGACTACAAAATGAAATGGAGTACCTGACATACCAGTACAGTCATAGCAAATGTGTACAGGTTTCAGGTGTGCCCCCCATCCTATGTAGACATGTAGTAAAATGCAGGTGTGCCACCCGAATCCTGTGTAGACATGTAGAAATAGTCAGGTGTGCCACACATCCTATGTAGAAATGTAGTAACAATCAGGTGTGCACCCCCAGTCCTGTGAAGAAATGTAGAAATAGGCACGTGTGCCCCCCATCCCATATAGAAATGTAGTAACTGTTAATGCCATGTGATCGACGGACATCCTGCAGAAACAGTATGCTACCTGTAGGTGTGCAACACATAGGTCAGCACTGCAATGCAGACTACCTGGACTTCATCCACATATTCAGTACAGACGGGCATACTGGGCATGCTCACACACTTAGAGAAATGAAGGCAATGCCAGTCAACAACACACTGAAAGGTCATACTGGGCATGCTCACACACAAACACATGAAAGCTCTGTCTGCAAACACCAGTGGACCAGAAATAACTGGCAGTCGCAGATGTTAGTGCAGACACTCCTCAGTATGCACCACTCATGCTTTGGACACACAAAAGACATGAATACAGACATATATCTAAGGACAACACACTATAATAAGCCAAAGGTAGACATACATAGATGTGTGGAAGAGGGTGACTGTGGCATGGAGTCATCCAAGCCTGTCCCACCTAGCACACAGCCAAACGGCCACAACCACATGAGATTCAGATGTCACTCACTGTAGATACAAGCCACCGGTATCTGTCTGCAGTACATACTATGTGGTGCATATGCTGGCTGTGCAACATGACTGTACAAGGAAGGTGTCATCTAGCATCTGTATACACGTACCTCGTGAAATATGACCCTGTGTGTGCCTGCATGTGGTGTGTCAACCTCTAGGTGAATGGGTTATGGCCCATGCACACACCCTGTCCCCCTCATAGCCCTACTATGACAAGCCTGCTGAGGTCATCAACTGTGAAATACACCTTTGGGAGAGTTGTAACCCAGTAATCTTTGTGATGTATCCCATAACTGTGTATACTGTAGTGTGATAAACTAGTTAGGTAGAAGTTCTAATCCCTGACTTGGCAAGTGTGTGTGTATGTTTGTATGTGCATCTGTCTGTGTAGAGATCAATGCTTTTTAGGGTAGTCACACTCCTTACAACTGAAATGCACTACTTTGGTAAGACTGCTGATATCATCCACCTAGAAATACACCTCTGTGAAGGCTGTAGCCAGTAATCTCAATAGCGCATCCTGTAACTGTGTACTGCTGCAGTGTGATCAGTTAGTTAGGTAGGTGTTTTACTCCCAGACCTGGCAAGTGTTTGTGTGTTTGTGTGTGTGTGTGTGCGTGTGTGTGTGTGTGTGTGTGTGTGTGTGTGTGTGTGTGTGTATGTGTGTGTGTGTGTGTCTGTCTGTGTAGAGAGTAATGCTTTTTAGGGTAGTCACACTCCCCACAATTCAAATGCTCAATTTTGGCAAGGATGTTAATGTCATCCACCTAGAAATACACCTCTGTGAAAATTGTAGCCCAATAATCTCCATAGCACATGCCATGACTGTGTACTGCTATAGTGTAATAAATTAGTTAGGTAGGTGTTCTAATCCCAGACCTGCCAAGTGTGTGTTTGTATGTGTGTCTGCCTGTGTAGAGAGCAATGCTTTTTAGGGTAGTCACACTCCCCACAAATCAAATGCTCAACTTTGGCAAGGCTGCTGATGTTATCCACCTAAAAATATACCTCTGTGAAGTTCATAGTCCAGTATTCTCCAGCACATGTCCTGTAACTGCGTACTGTTGCAGTATGATAACTTAGTAAGGTAGGTGTTCTAATCCCAGACCTGACAAGTTTGTGTGTGTCTCTGTCTGTCTAAAGAACAATGCTTTTTAGGGTAGTCACACTCCCTACAATTCAAATGCTCAACCTTGGCAAGGCTGCTGATGTCATCCACCTAGAAGTATACCTTTGTAAAGATTATAGCCCAATAATCTCTGTAGTGTGTGCCATAACTGCATACTGCTGTAGTATGATATAGAGCTCTGGTAGGATTATATTTCCACCAATGGCAGTTCTGGATTTTTTTTGTGTGTTTCAATGTATGTGTAGGGAGCAATTCATTTTTGGTTAATCACGCTCAGTACATTTCAAATGCCCTACTTTGGCAATCCAACTGATGTCATTAATTGTGAAATACACCTTTGGGGAAGTGCTCTTCAGCAATCCCTGTGGTGTGTCCTATAACAGATCCATGCTGTAGTGTGATATAGATCTCTGTTAGGGGTTCTATACCCACACATGTCAGTTGTGGATGCTTTGTGTGTGTGTCACTGTCTGTATAGGGAACAATGCATTTTAGCCTAGCCATACTCACTACAATTCAAATTTCCTACTTTGGCAATCCTGCTGATGTCATCCAATGTGATATACACCTTTGGGGAAAAAGTACTCCAATAATCTCTATGATGTGTACTTTAACTGTGTAGTGCTGTAGTGTAACAAGCTAGCTAGGTTAGGGTTCTACTCCCAGACATGACAGGAGTGTGTGTGTGTTTGTATCTCATATCCTGTGTGGAGGTGGGTGTGAGTGTGAGACACATGGGTCCAATGTGAAGTGGGATTTGAAAATTTCTTATATGGTGACCTTAGTATATATCACAATGTCCACCATACAGGAATAACAGATGTGAAATAGCCGAAAGACTGGGGTGTAAATCCATACCCATACACGTGACATCAAGGCCAGGAAATCACAGCTAGCAACCCCAGAATTACCAAGAGCACACTCTCAACCCATGTCTCTCTCTCACACACACACACACACACACACACACACACACACACACACACACACACACACACACACACACACACAAACACACATGCCAAGGCAACAGCCAAAATGTAGGTAGTACACTGCATATTGGCCATTGATAGTAACTATGGAGTGATTGCAGTGGGTTACAGAGAGCATTGCACCCTGTTCATCTGTCCAATAGGCACATACATGCAGACAGTGCACCTTTTCCATGTTCTCCACTGAACACCTGTGGTGTCATCATATGTGACCTGCAAAGGATATACCATTCCTGAAAACATGCCCTGTATGGACAGATGCCACTAACAGCAGGGAACGCCATTAGCATGCTATCAATGTAGGTGCAGGATAAACCTGCTGTCTATTACCAGTTCCCACCACAGGTGGCCAAGACTGGCACATCTGATGATAATCTGTGTGCACAACATGTACCAGACACTCCAGGTACAGTTCCACATGTCACTGTACATGCATGTGGGAGGTGTGCACATCCCAGACACTGTCCATGTCATGGACTAAGGAATACATACATGGCAAACGATGCACAGCATTGGCCACACACAATAGTCACCCAGGTGACTGGATGGAGATACAATACCCACTTGTGTGGACAAATGCAGAAACTACAGCTCTGAGCCACAATGCAGACCATTGTCATGTGGCCTGATGCCAAGGTATACCTGTATACCCATCACTTAGCCTTGTATAGCCATCTGGCACAGTCGACCACCACACAGCAATGCAAAAATGCACCCATGCATGTCAGTACTGGCACCATGTGTATTTGTGTGTGTGTAGTACGATGTGTATGATCACATCCACACTCACTACAACCCCATTGGCTTACTGAAGCATGACAGCAGTCACTATTCCTGGAAGGGGTAAACTAGCATGGCCCATCTTCACTTGCATTATTTGGTCACGCTGCCCTACAAATGTCCCCCAACTCTGCTGGATTGCAAGGTCAACTCATGTGCACAGCCCTTGGAGGTCACACAGTGCTTTCACTATTGCTGTGGAGTCAGGGTTATGTCTGGCACAATTCATGACCTTGACTGTGTTCAGATGCAGCCATTCTTAGCAAGTTTTGGATGTATGCTTCAGTTTACTGTTGTGTTTCAGGATGACACCCCTCCACATCCTCAACTTTATTGCAGATGCTTGACAGCTATGAGCCACACATGAGTTTCATTTTGTAGTGCTCCAAATTCATAATGCCATGTCTGCTGGCCTAGTTCCTGCTAGTGAACAGCAAATCTAAAGGTGTACACTGGCACCAGCAAGGTAAAAATGGGGATGGTGGGACTGAAGTGAAGTGAGGTGTTGCCTGTGCACCACATGTATCTTTAATAGTACTGTGTTTAGGTTTCAGCCTTGGTCGCAGTACACCATTACACATTGCAACACATGCCTTTGGGAGACTTGATGTTATCCATATGCTGCCTGTAGAGAGCCCTGGATGATGTTTCCTGTGGAACAACTCTTCCATCTGATTATCCTAACCCATAGGCCATACTTATGCAGATTTCAGGAAATTGTTGACATAGGTACTGCACAGGCAGTACTTGCTAGGCATTCCTGCAAGTCCTTCAGTGTTGCTGCATGTTTCTGGGCAGCCTCTGTGACCAGATTGCAACATGTGTTGTCATCTGTATTGGATGGGCATCTGTTTATTTTCTGCATTAATGTTGACCCATGCTTCATACACACATACATGACTGTCTGCACTGTTTGCCATGGAATATGCAAAGGTGAGGTAAGACTACTTCTTCCACTCCTGAGTGCTAGCTTTCAGATATGGAATCCATTCCATGGCTTATAAGATGTATGCAAGCCATGGATGCCTCTGTTGCAAGTGATTGGGCAAATGTCATGGGCATACTTTTTGGCCATCAGACCATTACTTTGTGTGACATTGAGGCCCTGTACTTGGTGGAAGGTGTGTACACAAGAAGAGTGAATGTTGTCAGTACCTCAAAAGCTGCTTCCACAATATGTTATTTAGAGTGTGTGCACACATATGCTTCCAGTGTTTGTTAAGGTATGTATTCCCCATATTTGTTTTCCTAACATAGGATTCCATATTACACATTCATTGCTCATGTTAGGATCACATTACAAGTTGTAAAAGGTATGGAATGTGGTATTGTGATTTTCCATTGTTTGGATCAGGAACAGTTGCCATTGTAATAGTGGTGTATACACTGTTGTAGCCACTGTTTAAGGGTAATGTTTCAGACATGTCCCTACTGTAGGCCATTTTTCCCACCATTATGTTCATCTCTGTCCACACATCTTACATGGACATGTTGTTAGGTATACTGCAGGACTCTTACATACCCTTCAGATATGCCATCATGGTGACCACTGTGATGCAGTGCAGTTAACAGCAATAATAAGTGAACATGTACAGCATGCATTATGGGTAGGTGTGTTAAATGTCTGCATGGCAAATACAATGGCCATAACATTGCTGGAATATTGGCAGACCTGAACAAAACAACTCCATCCTCACCAGCTACAGGCTGCTGTCCCAGTTGTATATCAGAGGGACCTACATAGTTGTGTGAGAGATGATATGTCAGTAGCCACACCTGTGGCATTGGTACAGGGTGGGAGCAGCATTTCAGTACATCAACAGTACAAACCCATAATTCTAGAGATTATGCACATCTGTTCATTACTACACTGCAGTAACAGACTATGTTACATGACATATGCATGAAGATACATTACAGATAAATATGGATAAGCAGCAGTAGTCTACTAATGTGCCCTGGGGCCTTACCTGCACACTCCTTGTCCATTGTGTGGGTGGCACCCACCTCCACAATACTATCTTCAGGTTCCTGGCTTTGCTGGTGAACGGGTGCCCCAAGGCTGGTGAGGAGCTCCTCAGCATGTGTCAGTGGGGGATGGATGGCATGACCCCTACCTGTGGCTAGCTGGTCCCTCCTAACTGCAGCAGCAGCACGCTGATGGGTGTGGTGGATCAGATCGGTGCAATGATGTTGCACCTGTTCATAACTGTGTTTATGCAGGCTGACATCATTTACCCTGTGGACGAGCTCATTCCAAAGGGCAGTCCTCTCCTGCAGATCATGAGCCCTGTGTCCAAATAGGGTTCCGTGATGTAGTACAATGAAGTTTACAATGTCAAAATTTTCCTGGGGTGTATATGCAGGGAGCCATTCACGGGACATTGTGCCTGGAAGACATAAACAGGAAAAAAGTTCAGAGGACCTCATACTGCAAGGATATAACATTTGTTAATTGACATCCCCCCCCCACCATATCTGCAAAAATCATCTAAACACACACATCAATGGGTATGTTTACACCAAACCTACTGTTGGGACATATATCCTATTGTTCAACAAACATTGAAATGTGTTTCTATTTATATTCCATGTTGAAACACTATCATTGGTGGCTTGTTGCTATCAATGTAACCTGCATGCCGTTGTAATGGCCACTGTGGTTCCATATATGCATGTGTTCTGTTTGCTATGCAACTGTTCCAAATCTGGTGTTGTGGGTTAATGGGAATATCTATACATGCTGCTATAACTAATCCTGGACTGGGTTGACTATTACTAACCTATATATGTTCTAAAACTACAACGCCATAGCATGTTTGGGAAGGCCATTTCCAGCGGACCCACCTCTCCCACCTCATCTGACCATGTCACCGGGTCCCACTATGTGTGGAACCCACCCCAGGACCTCCCCATCTGCTGGTCCTGCACTACCTTCAGGTGGAACCGCCTCAAAGGATGGAGCTCGTACCCCCAGGACCGGGCACGGACAGGATCCTGTCACCTGAAGTCAGGTCCAGGGTCTGGGGCATAGGAATATCCACAGATAATTGGGAGATCTGCTATGCCAGCTTGAGGACCTCATGGCACAATTAGAGGGTCAGCCTGCCCCTCCTGCTCATCCCTCAGCACAGCCACCTTCAGGGCCCTGAAGGTACAGTGGTGACTGCCCATGGGTGGGGACCTCACTCCTTTCATTTCACCGAAGGTTCATTACATCGACAAGCATTTGCCCCCTTCCCCAATGTTGTGCGACCCTGGAGTTGATATATATAGTAGGGGGGGTGTGGGGGTACAGCCCCCCACATTGGGGGGTGTGGGGGGTGAAGCCCCCCACCTAAAATGCTTGTCGATGTAATGAACTTTCAGTGAAATTAAAGTTCGACGAAATGGGAGTCAGTGAATAGAAGTAGACCCGCATGTACACATGTGTGTATGTTGTTGCTTTTTTCTGTGAGTTAAAGTATAATGTATATTATATTATATATAGGAATACACATTTTTAACTTTACTGAATTTGAATTACTAATTATTCAATTATTCTATTAATTGAACTATGGGTAGTATATAAGGAGTCAAATTCATTTTATGCATTGATTCTGATGAGGTCTCCAGTGGGAGACGA
>NC_056734.1:281022175-281057175 GCF_019279795.1 Protopterus annectens | reverse complement strand
AAGCTGTGCCTGCTAGAAGTACAACAATTTAAGTTTCATCAGAGTGTGCTACTTGGATATTGCTGTTTATCTCATAAGTGTTTTCTAAGTCTCTGTTGGTTGGACAATCTGATCTTGTACTTAAAGCAGTCTTATACGGACATTCCTAGACATTTTTGTTATGTAGCACAGTGTGTGTAACAATGGTTAACACAACATTACTATTCAGAGAATGCAACAATAAATGCCATACAATACCAGAGTAAACACAACCAGTCCAGATTTAGAGATGTATTGCCAGGCAGTTACAGTTTTATTTAAATATGACGTATATGGGACTATTACTGTCATATTGTCTGATTTATTCAGTACAACCCATACACAGTTTTTATATATTTTGCCAGGTGACTTTCTTCTACTTTATATTTATTTGGTATGACTACTACAAGCAGGATTGTTACTCACCAGCTTCGTGATGCAGCCATTGCAACCTACTCGCATGGGGTTCCTGATTCACAGCCCACACCGCTGCAGCTGTAAGGGAACTAGAGAAATATTTAGGCATACCTATCCATCATATACACAGGCTGGACATTTGTAAACAGTTATTGGTATGAGTACTTACACACTGCTGGGCCATCACCCCTCTGCCTTGCTTTTTGGATGACCTCATCCAAGAGCTCCCTCTTTCTCTGCTTCAAGTCAGTATAGTGGTGCCGGACCTGCTCACCAGTCCAAGGGATACCAGTGGCACTGGTGAGATCACGGGTGAGATGGTCCCAGGCTTCCACTTTATATTGGGAGCCTTGATACTGGCCCTGCAACAGTCTCTCATCATGGTTTTGTACCAGGAGTCCTACCATTACCTTGGACTCCTGTATGCCCCAGCGCTGCGCATGGAAGCGCATGCCCTCACCAACTCCTGCCATACTGCCTACAGTGGGAAGCTGCAACCAGTTATGAGCTGTATTCCCACCTGTGGAGTTTAAATACGGACAATTTCCCACCCTTTGCAGTGATTGGATGGCTTTGAATCTGCTGAGCTAAGCTAGTCTATGGGCAAACCTACTTAGCTAAGGTTGGCATTCCTTAAAGGGGCAGGTTCAACACTGCTTACCAATGGGCAAATCTACTTAGCTAAGCTACCCATTGCTTAGCAGTCATATTTACACAATGCTTACACCTGGTACACAGAGCTGTGCAATGCTTAGCATTGCTTATTTTTATTTTATAGACTATCTGCTGTATGGGATTGATTCATCATTCATTACATATTATACATTTATTTACTGTCCCTGACATCCCCCATTGTGCTATCATTACATTTATTCATGTGTGACTACACTGTATGAGACACTTGTGTTTATATGGGTGTTTCACAACTTTATTAAACTAACACCTCACATCTGGACCTACTACAATACTCTGGTTAACAAATATATGTTATTTAGTAGTTAATTATAAAAAAATGTTTATGTACTGCTTTCACATGTAAAACATAAATTGGTTTCAGTGGGGATCAAACCAGAAATGGCTGCTCATAACACATATGCTCTAACCACTACACTATTGCAATACTGCTGATGGTGGATGTCTCTTGCTATTTAACTTCTTGTGCTGTTTAAGCTGGACTAAGTGTAGCTAAGAAACAGGCACACCCATGCAGCTATGCTTAAACTTAATTGAATGTTTAAAAAATATATATATATTTGTTGTGTTATTTTATTTGTACCCTTCAGAATATGCCTGCTAATGCTGAACCTGTTATTCTATCAATTTTCTGCTTTGTGGGATGATTGTCCCTTTTTGCTTTGTCCACATTCCTTACTCTGAGGGGTTGGGGTGTGCACTATGTGCTTATGCTACGTGTTATTCTGACAACATTTGTCTTGTTAGGAATGATTGTCCCTTATGGCTTTGACCAGATTTGTTTTTCTGACAGGTTGGGGTTGTTACATGCATTTTCACTTGTTTTAAATTGCCAAAAGGCAATTCTGGATTGCAGGGGGTGTGTATATTGTGAGAGCTCTGCTCTCAGACACACCCCTTGCACTTGTACACGGAACTGTGTCCATTTTACAGCAAGTCAGCACACCTTCATACAAATGCATGGCACGCTGCCATGCGGAACAGGAATGGTCCATACCGTGCAGGAATAATTTATTACTGCACAGCTGCTTACTGAATCTCAGGGACTGTCTTAATACTCCAGTTTTATTTTTGGATTCTTCCTTTCTACAAACTAAACTTCTGAAACTCGTCAATTAAAAAAATGAGTCTACATCTGTAACTTCATGTATGGCTAATAAAAGCAACCTACCATGGATACCAAAGTTATTAGCTTACCTAATGAAAAGACAAACTACTATACTATTTTTCTACCTACTAATACCTAAAAATTCATTAAAATACTAGCCAAAAGCTACTGTGTTTTACAGATAATTAACATAATATTATATATAGGTTGCAAATAATAAGATACTATTAATTTAGTTATATATGTTACCATTTAGAACTATTCCACCCATTACTACTTAAAAGTTTAAAAATCCTCTTCTATTAATCTTGGTTATTAAATAATCCAATAAATAATGTACTATATACCTATTTATGTAATAGTCGTATAAAGTATCCATTAAATATTGCTAAATTTTTCAGTCGTCCAACATTATTATAACTAAATCCTTGAATAAATAAGTAGAACAAAGTCAGACCTGATGAGATAAAGATATGTGTAAGCCTACATATGATATGTAATTTTATCATACTAAACTATAATACAAAAAGAAAATCAATGCATACATATATTTATCAGGTCTATATCATATGAGCGAATCACACAAATTGCAAATGCTCATAATATCGAACGTACCGGAACTCTAACTTCCTATTGTGGGGGGGCTGCTCCCACCACACCCCTCACTAAATATATATTCCATCTCTAAGATCATACTACAGTGAAGAAAGGACAAATATCCCATTCTTCACTGTACCGCGATCTCAGAAAAAGCATTTTGAGGTCCAGTACATTTGATATTATGAGCGTTTGTAATTTGTGCGATTCGCTCATATGATATAGACCCTATTTATCATGCTAAAAGATATATAAATATTTTATAGCTCTAACAAAAGCTTTGAATTAATTTTAAAAGTACAAATGTATATATCTTAAAATTGTGTAACACTCACTGTATGATAAATATCAAAATATTTAAAAACACTTTAGCTTATTAAACTAATTCATAAAAATAAATTCATTACTGAGGTCAAAGTGAATATCTTGCTATTAAGATTGCAGTCTATATTGTATTAAAAACTTACAATGTACATAATTCATATCCCATTCTTCCTTCCCGGGTTCAAACATATTGAAAAATCTACGTTACTTTATATACAAATGGATGTATTGATTCAGCACTATAGCACTCAAGTTTCAGCTCTGACTTATAAAATGAGTTAATTTAGGTAGTCTTGGTAAATCTAATAACATATAATATGCAAAAAACCTCAAAGTCACATTATTAAGCTTCACATTTTAGATTTTATGACATTTTTGTATGATTTTCTATGTAAATTATGACAGATCTTGTACATTCAAATTGCTGCCATATGCAGGCATTTGTAATACATATCTTTCTTTTAAGCAGCTTATTGTTTAAATATATTTTCTGTCTTGTCTGCCCACGAACATTCTACATTAATTTAAATAACTTGTTATTCTAAAATTTCCCATCAAACAGCTCATTCATTAACAACTCTCCATTAGAGATTACATTATGTGTATACATTTCTTCTTATTGATACTTCTCTTTTGCTAATCTTACATAGCAGATATTTCATTCCTTGTGCATTTTCATATTATTCATAAGATCTTTACCCTTTTTATTAATTATAGTATTACAAGCAATCCTGACTATATATAAAACAATTCCTGCTTGTTTAATTTGAATGTGTGTTTTAGCCATAGTGAATGGCATTTTGATCTAAGCTTCACATCCTGACATTAGAGTTTGATTACAGCATGTGAAAATGACAACACACAGCAGCTGCTAATTTCCTCTGTAAGTTTCTCATTCTTCTTTATTCTTTTAAACTGTTCTAATTAGTAACAAACATCTACTTTATTTCTTTCCATTAATATGTACAATTAGAGTTAGTAAAACCACAGCATAATCTGTTTTTCAGCAAAATGTAAGCAAATTATTTGTCAGCAACTGATCAATATATAACATTATTATAGCTTTTGTTTTACCAATTCTTCACTTCTAAATAAATATTTAAGATACAGATGTTATTTTGAGTAGATTTCTCACATACACATACATAGTTGAAAAACAAAAGAAAGAAAAATAAAGTTCCTTCCTGTTTTCACAGAAATAACTGATTACCTTGATTTTCTTCAAAACCCCTTAATGACTAGGCAAGAAGCAAGGCAAACAAGAACCAAGCATTTCCACACAGCAGAAGCATTCTTCTGTACTCTAGCTTTTTATGTGTTAATTGCTTAACAAACAAACAACTTGTGAGAGAAATGTGTAAAAGAGCAACAAAGAAAACCTAAACTGACAGCACTTTAACACTTCTAATTAGCATATTATTAGATCACACAATCTGTTAACCCAACAACGTACATACTAAGCAAAGTTAAACAAACAAAATTACATTATTAACTTATATATTCCTAAAGTTACCGATTCTATTGCTTATAATTTAATGACATTCTGTTACAGGAAGTGTTTGTTTAACATTTAGAAATATATTTATATGTTGAGTTAAATGAAATATATTAAGTAAATATAGTAAAACAGCAAAACTAACTATTTATATTCCTTATCATGAAAAATGCTTTAGCTTAAAATATAACTATATGCTTATGTATGTTTTGAAGCTTAAAGTCCAATACAAACCTTTTACTTAAAGGGTAAGCCTATAATTTGAGAAAATCAAACCCATGGATTCTCTAAAGCTTGCACGGCAAGATTAGTGCAGGAGCTCCAGCAGGCAATATGTCTGCTGTGCAATCCAGGAACAGCCTGCAGGGGCATGCACAAGCGCTCCTGCACTAATCTTGCACTGTCTAATCCCTTGTATGCAAATCACCCCATTTCCAGGAGAAATCTATGCAAATGAGGTGATTTTTCAATCCAGGAAGCTTGCAACCATCCATGCTGGACTATTACTATCTGCAGAAATGGACTCGGTTAGTAACAGTGAACATTTCTGCAAAATCCAAAACAGAGTTGTTACAGCTCCAAATAAAGGCTGCATATCATGTAGTAAGCATGCCAATGGCCAATTATAAGGACATTGGCAGTGCAAACAGTAAAATTAAAAAAATCAACTTTTATTTTTTTCGCCGATCTTGGCTGTTTAAGCATAGGGCAGTGGCACACAAACGGGATCGGGGGGAAAATAACAAAATGAACCTACATTAAGCATTCTAACTAAAATCCGTATTCTGCCATGCAAGTCAATGGCAGGAAGAAGACAACATGGTGAGTGAGTAGTGGTTGCTAAGGGGGAAGGCTCAGTGTGAGACATGTAACTATGCATTAGCAGGCAATCTTATGCAAATGAGAGGAAGGATAGTGAATCCCAGTCTTCCCCAGCATGTAAGTCAAGTCCCAACTGTGTAAGAGTAGGAATAGTTTGGTGCAAGCCTAGGAGTTATGTGACATCATGGGGGTTGTCAGGCATACTATCAGTGGATTGGAGCCCTGTGGCTTGGGCTTGCTCCTAGCTTATCACAGCTAAGCTAGGGGGCATGTCTAAAACCTGCCTAGCACTCTTTACAATGCCTAATGGGTGCGCACACCATGCAGCAGGTTTTAAAGGCAGAAGACAAAAGTTAAACCAGGAAATAGCAGCACTGTGCACATTTGAGTACTCTGTTTGTGTGGTGTGCCCCCCGGGCTTAAACAGGAAGGCAAGGGGAAGGGAAAACAGCAGTAGGAAGCTAATCAAGGAGAACTAGCAAAGCTGTCAGGTGAAATGGATCAGAATCAGCCAATTACACTGGCAGCAGACCAGCCTAGCCCAGAACACTACTATAAAACTATGCAAACACCTTCCTCTCTGTTTTTTCCCATGCTCTACACCACTTGTGTAAACAAGCAGGGAACTTTTAACATTCACAACAGCAAAATTATAGGGGCTGCAATAGTTATCATACAACAACTTGTGGAAGAGGCTGAGGGTGGGGAGGATGTGTATGCTGTCGACCGACCCACAATGAGGAGACGGAGAAGAGTGTACAGACCCAGGGTAACCTACCAGGGGCTACATGAGCTGGAGATAATGGAGTGCTATAGGGTGGACAGGGACCTCCTACAGCAAATTGTTGAGCTGTGCCAGCCACACCTCACACACAGAACTAACAGAGGGGAACCCATCCCAGTGGATACCAAGGTATGTGTAGGCCTAAGAATACTAGCTACAGATACCCTCCAAAGGCCAACTGATGGGGACCTCACAGGCATCAGCATCCAGGGTACTCCATCAGTTCCTGGATGCCATGTCAGCACATATCAGTGAACGCATATATTTCCCCAACACCTGTGAGGTGTTGGCCAGCAATATGCAGCTGTTCCACCAAATAGCAGAATACCCTGAGGTAGTGGGTGCTATAGACTGCATACACATATGCATCAAAGCACCACATGGTGAGTGGGGTAGGGTCTACATCAACCACAAGGGCTTCCCCTCCATCAACTGCCAGATTATGTGCGATGCCCAGGGCATAATAATGAATGTGTGTGCTGGCTGCCTTGGAAGCTATCATGATTCCCACATCTGGCATCTGACACAGCTGTACCAGAGATTTGCCAATGGGGACATCCCTGATGGTCATCTAGTGGGGGATGCTGGATATGCACTGGAGCTGTGGCTGATGATACCCATCAGAAATGCACACACACACCCGAACAAGAACTCCATAATGAGCACACACACAGACCAGAATTAAAGTAGACGGTGCGTTTGGGATACTCAAGTCATGGATCCGGTGCCTGGACACATCTGGTGGAGCCTTGCAGTACTCACCAGCAACATGTACCCAAATTGTCCTCGTATATGCCATGCTACACAAAATGATCCTGAGGAAACAGCTGCAGCAGGAACAGCACGGGGCAGGGCCACACAGCCTCCCACCATTGCCAAGGCCTGCACAGGCATAGAGTGACTCGGAGGAAGAACAACCTGTGCCTGCCCCAGTAAGCAGAAGGAGGCATGCCCAGTATGCCCTGGCCTTGGCAAACAGGCAACACATAGCACATACACTGATACAGGAGAGACCCAGCGAATGACAACTCTCTCAGACTCTCACATATAGTAAAAAGGATGCCAAACATTACACTACCTGTGCTCAACCATGTGTAGGGAGTGTACTATGACCATCTGACATAGGCAGCCCTGCCGCACTACCCTCAATACTGGGACACCCACACAGTAAATGACTCACACATGCCATTCAGTGGGGTTCACATACCCAACAACAGTCACAGCCAGCAGGACAGGTGTAGACAAACACAAACAAAGGCTGTGCTATGGCCTCTGAATGATGCCTATGGTTAACCTCCCTCCCAGGCTTACACAGACAGACAACAGCAGGTCAGGCAGTGGGATGTCAGTTCTGAAGGGTAGGAAGTCTGAAACTAATCTTCTTCTTTTGGCTTTTTCCCAGTTAGGGGTCGCCACAGTGGATCACCTGTCTGCTCATGATTGTCAGTGGAGTTTTACGGTGTCTAGTTGCCAGCCCAGAGCCCAACCTTCCACAGAAGGCACACACATGCATGCACTCACGCCTAAGGCCAATTTTAGAGTGTCCAATCCACCTACAGCATGTCTTTGGGATGTGGGAGGAAACCGGAGCACCCAGAGGAAACCCATGTGACCACAGGGAGGACATGCAGACACCGCGCAGAAGGCACTCCAGCTGAGAATTGAACCAGAGAACCTCTTGCTGTGAGGTGGCAACGGTAACTGCTGCACCACCGTGGCCGCCCATAAAGTCTGAAACTAATATGTAGGTAAATAAAAGCTAATATCTGTAGTACACTGGTATGCCTCTAGGCCGCATGATAGGTAAGACTACAGAATGAAAGGGAGTACCTGACATACCAGTATTGGCATAGAAAATGTGTACTAGTGTCAGTCAGATGTGCCTCTCATCCTATGTAGACATGTAGTAACAGGCAGGTGTGCCACCCCAATCCTGTGTAGACATGTAGAAATAGTCAGTTGTGCCCCCATCCTATGTAGAAATGTTGTAACAATCAGGTGCACCCCCCCAATCCAGTGAAGAAATGTAGAAATAGGCATCTGTGCCCCCCATCACATGTAAAAATGTAGTAAAAGTCAATGCCATGTGATCGATGGACACCCTGCAGAAACAGTATGCTACCTGTAGGTGTACAACACATAGGTCAGCACTGTAATACAGACTACATGGACTTCATCCACACATTCAATACAGACGGGCATACTGGGCATGCTCACACACAGAGAAATGAAGGCAATGTCAGTCAATAACACACTAAAAGGTCATACTGGGCATGCTCACACACTTAAACACGTGAAGACCCTGTCTACAAACACCAGTGGACCAGACATAACTGACAGTCGCAGATGTTAGTGCAGACACTCCTCAGTATGCACCACACATGCTTTGCACACACAGTGGACAGGAATACAGACATATATCAAAGGACAACACACTATAATAAGCCAAAGGTAGACATACATAGATGCGTGGAAGAGGGTGACTGTGACAAAGAGCCATCCAGGCCTGTCCCACCCAGCACACAGTCAAAGGCCCACGACCACATGAGGTTCAGATGTCACTCACTGCAGATACTAGCCACTGGTATGTCAGCAGTACAGACTATGTGGTGCACATGCTAGCTGTGCAACATGACTGTACATGGAAGGTTTCATCTAGCATCTGTATACACGTACATCATGAAATATGACCCTGTGTGTGTCTGCATCCAGTATGTCAACCTCTAGATGAATTGGTTATGGCTCATGCACACACACTGCCCTCCCCATAGGCCTACCATGACAAGCCTGCTGAAGTCATCAATTGTGAAACACACCTTTGGGAGAGTTGTATCCCAGCAATCTCTGTGGTGTATCCCATAACTGTGTACTGCTGTAGTGTGATAAACTAGTTAGGTAGAAGTTCTAACCCCTGACTTGGCAAGTTTGTGTGTATGTTTGTGTGTACATCTGTATGTGTAGACAGCAATGCTTTTTAGGGTAGTCACACTCCCTACAATTGAAATGTACTACTTTGGTAAGCCTGCTGATGTCATCCACCTAGAAATACACCTCTGTGAAGGCTGTAGCCCAGTAATCTCAGTAGCACATCCTATAACTGTGTACTGTTGTAGTGTGATCAATTAATTAGGTAGGTGTTTTAACCCCAGACCTGGCAAGTGTTTGTGTGTGTTTGTCTGCCTGTGTAGAGAGTAATGCTATTTAGAGTAGTCACACTCCCCACAATTCAAATGCTCAATTTTGGCAAGGCTGCTGATGTCATCCACCTAGAAATACACCTCTCTGAAGGTTATAGCCCAATAATCTTTGCAGAGCGTGCCATGACTGCATACTGCTGTAGTGTGATAAATTATTTAGGTAGGTGTTCTAATCCCAGACCTGCCAAGTGTGTGTTTGTGTGTGTGTCTGTCTGTATAGAGTACAATGCTTTTTAGGGTAGTCACACTCCCCACAAATCAAATGCTCAACTTTGGCAAGGCTGCTGATGTCATCCACCTAGAAATACACCTCTGTGAAGGTCGTAGGCCAATATTCTCCATCACGTGTCCTGTAACTGCATACTGCTGCAGCATGATAAATTAGTTAAGTAGGTGTTCTAATCCCAAGCCTGGCAAGTTTGTGTGTGTCTCTGTCTGTCTAAAGAGCAATGCCTTTTAGGGTAGTCACACTCCCTACAATTCAAATGCTTAACTTTGGCAAGGCTGCTGATGTCATTGACCTAGAAGTATACCTCTGTGAAGGTTGTAGCCCAAACGTCTCTGTAGTGCGAGCCATAACTGCATACTGCTGAAGTATGATATAGATCTCTGGTAGGGTTCTATTTCCACCCATGGCAGTTCTGGATGTTTTTTGTGTGTTTCAATGTCTGTGTAGGGAGCAATGCATTTTAGGTTAATCACACTCAGTACATTTCAAATTCCCTACTTTGGCAATCCAGCTGTCATTCATTGTGAAATACACCTTTGGGGAAAGTGCACTCCAGTAATCCCAGTGGTGCGTCCTATAACAGATCCATGCTGTAGTGTGATATAGATCTCTGTTAGAGGGTTCTATACCCACACATGTCAGTTGTGGATGTTTTGTGTGTGTGTCACTGTCTGTGTAGGGAACAATGTATTTTAGCCTAGCCACACTCACTACAATTCAAATTTCCTACTTTGGCAATCCTGCTGATGTCATCCAGTGTGATATACACGTTTGGGGAAAAAGTACTCCAATAATCCCTATGGCGTGTACTATAACTGTGTAGTGCTGTAGTGTAATAAGCTAGCTAGGTAGGGGTTCTACTCCCAGACATGACAGGAGTGTGTGTCTGTTTGTATCTGATATCCTGTCTGGAGATGGGTGTGAGTGTGTGACACCTGGGCCCAATGTGGAGTGGGTTTTGTAAATTTCTTATATAGTGGCCCTAGTATATATCACAATGTCCGCCATACAGGGATAACAGATGTGAAATAGCCAAGAGGCTGGGGTGCAAATCCATACCCATACACGTGACATCAAGGCCAGGAAATTACAGTTAGCATCCCCAGTAATACCAAGAGCACACTCTCAACCCATGTCTCATACTCACACACACACACACACACACACACACACACACACACACACACACACACACACACACACACGCCTAGGCAACAGAGAATATTTGGGTAGTACACTACATATTTGCCATTGATAGTAACTATAGAGTGATTGCAGTGGGCTGCAAAGGGCATGACACCCTGTCCATCTGTCCAATACGCATGTACATGCAGACAGTGCACTTTCCCCAAGTTTCCCACTGGACACCTGCAGCACCTGTGATGCCATCAGATGTGACCCACAAAGGACATACCATGCCTGAAAACATGACCTGTATGGACAGATGCCACTAACACCAGGGAATACCGGTAGTGTCCTATCAATGTAGGTGCAGGATAAACCTGATATCCATTACCAGTTCCTGCCACAGGTGGCCAAGACTGGCACATCTGATGATAATCTGTGTACACAACGTGGACCAGACACCCCAGGTACAGTTCCACATGTCACTGTGCATGCATGTGGGAGGTGTGCACATCCCAGACACAGTCCATATCATGGACTAAGCAATACATATATGGAAAATGATGCACAGCATTGGCCACACACAATAGTCACCGAGGTGACTGGATGGGGGATACAATACTCACCTGTGTGGGCAAATGCAGAAACTACAGCCCTGAGACACAATGCAGATCATTGTCATATGGCCTGATGTCAAGGTATACCCATCACTTAGCCTTGTATAGCCTTCTGGCACAGTCGACCACCACACAGCCATGCAGAAATGCATCCATGCATGTCAGTACTGGCACCCTGTGTGTTTGTGTGTGTGTCATATGTGTATGATCACATCCACACTCACTACAATCCCCATTGGCATACTGAAGCATGCTTTCTGTCAGACACCTCCCCATACCCTTTGCCCATATAACCTCCATATGAACCATGTGGTGCATGTGATACATGCACAGTAATGTGTTGTGGCAATCTCACTAGTGATGAGTTGTAATCCTGGCCCTGCCCAGTGTGTCAAAGTATGTGCATCTCTGTGAGAGTGTGGCTGTGTTATGCTGGCACCTGTTCCTATGGACAGGCATGTGTACTTCACCTATCGTATAGCAACCATATCCCTGTTACAGATGTCACTCACCATCACATAAATGTTCTGAGGACTCCAGAACATATAACCTATGTGATGCATTCAATAACTGCATAGAAATGTAATAGCACTACATAGTCATCAGGGGATTGATACCCTGTGCTGGTAGGTGTGTGATACAAACATGCTTAAGTTTTACTTTCCTACCCCTCCCTGACTTGTCTTTACCTCTGTCTGCCTTTCTCACTCCCTCACTGGTGGATGTGGAGACCTACATCTGCTTTGCTTAGGCAGCAGCATGTGTATTTTAGGTAGTGCTCATGATCTGCTGATGGCCTCTGCATGAATTGCAGCCCTCCCCTAGCTGATTGTATGTAGAACAGCTGTGGTAACATTCCCTTAGCCAATTGCATGGAAACACACTTCAATATCTAGGAACATCATGTTGGTGTTGGGCCTTTTCATTCACTGTGAGCAGGAACTCAATCTGTTTGGCAAACAGCATCTCAGATGGATTAGAGATTTACCTCTGACAACATACACTGTGGAAACAGGCCAACACACATGAGGGGGATGTGCCTGACCTGACTACAGACTGTAAGTGCTGCTATACTGCATTCGGAGTAATATTGGTTTAACAGGGTGTGTGCGGATATGGCTGTCCGACATGTATTAATACCTGCCGTGTCAGTTCTATGTCTATTAGGACTCCCCAGCTGTAGGGTCTTCTGCAGACTGGGCAGTGTGTGTTGCCTTTGGTTTCATGTGTTACCTACAGAGAACATATCTATGAACTACATAAGGTAGTGTGAAGATTGCAGTCTGTAGATAGTGAAAGTCGTGACAGTTACAGACTTCATATCCCTCATAGGACATATGTTGTGACAAACCCTTTTACAACAGTAAATGCATGATGTTATCACAGCAACATGTCAATATTGGCCCTGTATATGTGCTTCCAACCACAACTCTGTCAACCTTTGCACATATGTCATGCATTAAGAGGTGCATATGTGCTGTACACCATAATTAGTGTCATCATATCTGATAACAAGCCAGTGAGATATCAGACTGTTACACATGTTATGTACAGTAGGGGTTATATTTTATGACATAACCTGGACATTCTGTGGTTGTTTGTACAGTACCACAGTTTAACAAGCTTAACAACAACTTCTTAGTCAGATAAGGTATTGGGGAGTTGCTAGTGGCCCAGGTTTGTTGTCATAGATGTGTGTCAATCAGTTGTATTTCCTGTTTGCTTCCTATACGTCTGGGATCATCACATTGATTTCCTAGGGGGACAGGTTGATAGGAAATAGATACGGGCCACTTTCATAGACATTTTGGACATATCTGTACAGTTGTAGGGTATGATTCTGTATGCAGACTACTACCACTGGCAGGATTCGAACCGTGGCTGTGTGTGCTAAAAAAAAAAAAAATTCACATCTCAGTTGCATGTGCTATTCGTTTTTTGTTGTCTGCATTTTACCTGTTTACTATGTGTCTCTCAGTTGTACTAAATGGCCTCTGGGGATTACACCTGTCATATACAGGCATTCCTACACATTCATTTTATGGTGCATGGTGTGGATTACAGTGCTTAATACCACAGTACTATTACATGATTGCAAATCTACATTACCATATAATACCAGAATATACACATGCAGTCCAGCAGTTAGACCTGTTTTGTCAGGTAATTACATTTTTATTGACATGCAAACAATATGAGACACTTCCTGACATATTCTGTAATGTATACAGTACTTGCCTTGGACAATACAGGTTTTATACTAGCAATTAATTTACTACTACTTTTATTTTTATTTTCTATGACAGTAAAAGCATGAGTATTACTGACCTGCCTCACATCGCAACCACACCAGGTGGCTGATGTGGACCTCCTGGTTCATGGCCCACTCTGCTGCAGCTGTGGGGAACATAAGAGGAATATTTAGCCATACCTATCCATGATATACCTGAGCTGGCAATTATTACACACATACTAGGGTGATACTTACACATGTATGGAACATCCCCTGATGCTCTAGCCTCTTGGAGCCACTACTCCAAGTGGTCCTGTTCTGCCACTTCAGGTCGGCATAGTGGTGCCTGACCTGCTCACTAGTTTGGCGTATGCCAGTGGCACTGGTGAGGTCACGGTCAGGACTTTCCCAGGCCTCTGCCTTATATTGGGAGTCCTGGTACTGGCCCTGCAGCGATCTCTGTGCATGGTCTTTAACTAGGAGTCCTGCCATGACCTTTGACAACTGGATGCACCAGAGCTGCACCTGGAAATGCACTCCTTCTCCCCTTACTGCCATAGTGCCTGCAAGGGGAAGCTACAACCAGTTATGAGATGTATTCTCACCTCTTGGGTTTAAGTAGGGCCAATTTCCTGCACTTTTCCATGATTGGCCAGTTTTGAAAAAGCTAAGCTATGGGCAAACCTGCTTACCTAAGGCTGGCATTGTTTAAAGGGGTGTACAACTGGGCACAATAAGTTAGCTGGTCTGCACATTACTTACACCTCCTAAGCTGGCCTGTGCAGTGCCTAGCATTACTTACATTAGACTGTCATCATAATGCCTTTTTTGGCATTGTGTTATTCATTACACCTTATATGTATGCCTGGTATCCATGATTAATGGGTACATACACTTTCTGGGGTCCTTGTGTTTTATTGGGGACTTCAACACTCTATTACAATTACACCTTACTTCTGTGCTTACTGCTGTACTCCAGTTCACATAATTCGGTTATGTAGTGGGTTATGTCATATGACTGTATACTGATTCCTTTCACAGGTTCAGTTTGGTTTTATTATGGTGAGGACTTGTTTGCTACTTCCTCATTGTTCTGTACTTCTGTGATGGCTTGGTGGATAACTACTGGGACTATGGTGTTAAGGGTCCAGGGTTTGAGACCTGCATGGCTGTTTATTTTGTTGATGGGCAGAACAAGGGCCGTTGGATACAGAGCGATTAAGGCACTTTTGAGCAGGTGTAAGTGGGTTTGTGTGATGGTAAGCATTGCTAACCTGCTGTTACATCTGCTTACAGAAAGTTAGCTTCAGAATTGCTTAGCCAGTGTAGGCATTGCTTACCGCTGTGCAAACGGGGTTACACTCGCTTACAAGTGCTTATATATGCTTACTACTGCTTATTGGTGCTCAGACCTGCTTGCTAGTGCCTTATTCATTATGACACTGACACCTCATATGTGCATTTACTGCAGTACTCCACTTCATAAATATATGTTATTTAGTGGGTTATGCAACAAACATATTGGTCATAACGTGCTTTGCCATGGAAAATTGAATGTGCTGCAGTGGAACTCAAACCAAGAATGCCTGCTCATAAGGCGACTGCTATGCCCACTGCACTATTGCTGTGCTGTTTCAGTTGCTTATATCTTCCTTGTTATCCTTTTCAGCCTTTTAAGCTGCTTTAACTGTAGCTAATATATGGGCACATCCGCACACCTACGGTTAGCTGTAATCGGATTGTTAAAAAAATAAAAGGTTTCTTCGTTTTATTTGTATATTCTGTTGCTGTTATACATAAGGGGGACTGCTGGTGGGGATATGCGGTCACCTGTGAGCGGTCTCACTCATTGCATTCCCCTTTCTGCTGTTCTAAATTGTGGGGGGTGTATTTATTCTGAGAGCTCTGCTCTCAGAAACGCCCCCTGCACTCTTACATTCTCCATGTAAGGCTAGGAGTTCGGGCAGTGGACTTCATTAATATGCATGGCTCACAGCTGTCCTACTCCTAAATGGTCACTTCCATGCAGGACTAAGCTAGTCCTGCACGGAAGATTAGTAAATCCAGGGGAAAGTCGTGTAATCAAAGAATAAAAGTCACTTGTTTTAAGCTTTTTAATTTTAGAAGCATTTTTCCAGGAATTCAACTCACTCTGAATCTTGAGGGATATACTGGTTCAATCCATTTCTTCAGTATTATTAATGATTTTATTTTTGTTAACAAAAGTGGATGCTTCCGCCAGTGCGTCAAATATTTTAGCTCTTTTAGAAAGAAATAATTTGATCTTTGCAGGAAACACCAAAGTGGCTTTAATGTTATTTTTTAAGTTTCAATGGTTAAGCAGGAATTTTGGATTTTCTTACACTTTGCCTTACTGGAATAATCACTGTCAAATCTGACTACATGTTCACCTATTTTAATAGGTGAGCTGGACCATGCTGTTTTCTTTAAATATTTGATCCTTTTCTAAGCTGGACATAAACTTAACTATAATTGACATGGTGGTGAGTTTTCCTTCTTTGAATGTACTCTCAGAGATCTCTGTGCCCTTTCAATCCCAAAAGATAAAGTTTCAGGTAGATTTAATGTTTTATATAGCCAGGATGTTAAGAAGTTTATTATATTGTCTCTGTCATACTTTTCAGGTATACAACAAATTCTAATTTTATTTTGCCTCTGTCTGTTTTCTAAAGCATCAACTTTCCCCAGGATTCAGAAAAGCTAAAACTCCATGCAGAAACACTATAGCAGCTCCTGCGTGGAGTTCAGCCACTGAGTGATTCAGCAAACAGCTGATTCGACGTGCACGATGCTGTCTATACTGTTCCTGCATGGAAGACCATGTGGCATGCTAATCACCTCATTTGCTGGTGAAAACCATGCGAATGAGGTAAATTAGCAATTCAGGAAGCTGCCAGGACTCTGTGCAGGAACAGTGTCAGTCCAGAAATGTGTTCAGTTACTAAATTAACACATTTTTGCAAAAAAAGAAAATGGAGGCATGACAGCACACATAAAAGCATATATTCACATCTGTAGGCATGTCAATGGCCAAATATATGGCCAGTGGCATTAATAAATGTTTAATTTTAGTAAAAAATATTTTTGTGGCCGTTCTCAGCCATTCAAGCATAGTGCAGTGGTGCACAAACATGATCGTGACAAAAAAAAAATGTGAAAATCCCAGTTTAAAGAAAATCTGCATTTTGCCATTATAGTCTATGGCATGCAGAATCAAAACAACAGCAGGGGACAGTGGTTGTCAAGGGGAAAGGCTCCATGCCAGTGCAGTATTTATGGACTAAGGCAGTGGGATATGCAAATGAGGGGAAATTTACTGAATCACAAAATATTCTAACTCCAAAACCAGGACCTGTGTAGGTGCTAGAACAGGATTGTGTAGGCAGGAGAAGCAAATAAAATGAAAAGGGGATGTGTCATGCTTTCTGTAAGCACATAGGAGTTCTGTTGCATGGGTTTGTGCTTAGCTAAGCACAGCTAAGCAAGGGTGTGTGTCTGAGGCTGTAATGTCTCACATCATGAAATGAAGAGCGTGTTGCATCCAGGGAGGAACATTTCTGCTAAAGTTTGTTTTAACTTAGCTAAACGGGTTTGCACGGCACACACTGAGACTTAAACAAACAAAAAAAAACCACAGGAAATAGCAGCACTGTGTATATGCAAGCATGGTGGTGTGTCCGAGGCTGTATAGAGTTGTTTACCTTGCCTAAACGGGTTTATGCAGCATGTACCGGGATTTAAACCACAAAAAATAAAAAAAAAATACAGGAAATGGAAAGTGGAACAAGAAAAAAAAGGGAAGTAGCAGGATAGAGGCACTAAAATACAAGTAATGGAGTTGACAGGTGGAATGTATCATACTCAGCCAATCACACAGGCAGCATCTGCAGCACATCACTATAAACTATGCAAACACCGTTCAGTCTGTTTTTTTCCAACAAACGTTGTGCCACCTGTGTACACAGATGGGGAAAATTTACCTGACAAAACTAATAAAATGTTAGGGGCTGCTTTTGCCCTCATACATCAGTATGTGCCAGAGGCTGAGGGTGGTGAACAGTACAATACTGATAACTGCCCCAAACTTATGAGGAAGAGAACAGTGTTCAGGCAAAGTGGAACCTACCAGGGGCTACATGATCTGGGGATAGTAAAGCACTACAGGGTGGACAGGGACATACTGCAGAAAATTGTGGAGCTGTGCCAGCCTCACCTCACATCCAGAACAAACAGAGGGGAACCCATCATAATGGATACCAAGGTATGTGTAGCTCTAAGAATACTAACTACAGGTACTTTCCAAAGACCAACTGGGGATATCATGGGGGTCTCACAGGCATCTACATCCAGGATACCCCACCAGTTCCTGGATGCCATGCGACCACATGCCGAGGAGCACATTAAATTCCCCACCACCCATGAGGAGAAGACCCTCAATATGTGTCTCTTCCACCATGTAGCAGACTACCCGGAGGTACTGGGTGCCATAGACTGCATGCACATCCACATCAAAGCACCACCTGGTGACCATGGTAGGGTCTACATACACCAGAAGGGGTTCCACTCCATCAGCTGCCAGGTCATGTCCGATGCCCAGGCCATTATCTTGAATGTGTGCTGGCTGCCCTGGAAGCTATCACATCTCCCACATCTGGCATTCCTCACAGCTGTATCAGTGGTTTGCCAGAGGGGACATCCCATATGGCCATTTAGTGGAGGCTACACAATGGAGCCGTGGATGATGACACCCATCAGAATTGCACAAACACCCACACAAGAATGCCATAATGAGGCACATGTATTTAGGATGCTCAAATCATGGTTCCACTTCCTTGACATATCCGGTGGAGCCTTGCAGCACTCTCCAGCCACATGTGCACACATAGTCATAGTAAGTGCCATGCTGCACATTATGATCCTGTGGAAATAGCTGCAGCAGGAACAAAATGGGGAAGGGCCACACAGCCCCCTACCACTGCCAAGGCCTCCACAGGTGCAGACGGACTTGGAGGAGGAACATCCTGAGCCTGCCCCTGTAGGCAGAGGGACATCCTGAGCCTGTCCCTGTAGGCAGACAGAGGAGTGCCCAGTATGCCCTGGCCTTGGCAAAGAGGCAACACATAGCACATACACTGACACTGTAGGGACCCAGGGACTGAGCTCTCTCTCTCTCTCCCTGACTCGTACACACAGTAAAATGGATGCCAAACATCACACTACCTATACCTGACCATGTATGGGCAGTGTATTGTGTGCATCTGACATAGTCATCACTCAAGCATCACCCTCACAACAGCTGCAGACACAATTAAACTGATGGAGTGGAATTTTCTGATAGCATATCTATGGTATTAATCAGGCATGTAAGAGAATGGGGTGGCTAACTGAGATAGCAGCAGAAAACTGACAGTTCTGTGGGACAGCAGGATGTGTATCCCAAGTACTGCCATACCCACACCATGCAGTACTACCATAGTCAACAAATACCACTGCAGTATATGTGGTGAGCCAAATAACTTGGGGGGTCATAGGATACATGCATGGATGGATATCAAAGTGGGGGTCTCATACCCACCACCAACCCCACACAGCAGATCAGCTGTAGACAACCCTAAAGAAATGCCTGACAAATGCCCCCACAGGGCGACATCCATGAAATCCCCACCCACAGACTTTTACACAGTGATATCACAGCAGGTCTGCCAGTGGCAGAATGGCTCTGAAAGGTAAGAAGTCTGAAACTACAAATGTCTATGGCAGAACAATCTGACCTGTGGTTGATACTGTTATGCCTGTAGTCTGAAAGATAGGGCACAACACCATGCTACATGGGACCAAAATGTTAAGCAAATATCAGCACAGTCTGTGCAGATGTGTATCATGTACAGTCATGTCAACCCCCATAGTCCCAAAGAAATTCAGTAACATGTGCCAAGTCTTAATCAGCATCCAGCTGTCACCCAGAGTGATGGTGCAATAGTTATAGAAAACAATTGTCAGTAACACCCTCAGCAAACTTACTGGTGCCATCCCAGGGGTGTCTCCTGCTGGCAACCTGGTAACATATGATCATCAGAATGCACTGCCCTGCTACAGATGGCCTGCATCTGTCACACCTGGCCTACAGGCCTCTGGCAAATGACTATGCCTCACCCACATTGCCCTTTAGGGAGTGTCATGGGATCCATAACACAGTCCACAAAATGTAAAGAAAAGCCATGCTGAGAACTGATAGGAGCAAACCTGCCAGCCTCAGGGAGACAGAAATTGGGACAAAGCCATGAATAATGGGGTGATGTAGGTCTAAAGAGAAGGACACCTGTGAAATACTGATCTAATAATGTTATAAAGCTGATGGAATGATTTGTAGTAGCATGGGATGTCTGATGGGTAGAAGTCTGAAACTGCAATGTCAACTGTCAGTAATATCTGCCTTCAACCCTGAGTGACTTGCAAAACACTTTTACTAGAAAACCGCACTTGTTTGGGTAACCAACAAGATATATGAGTCATGGATGTGGACATTCTGTGATACTCTGTACAGTCAACATGCAGGGCTAGGAGTTTAACATGGGAATGCACTCACTATAGGCAGGCCTAACCCTGGAAGATGGTGACATGTCTGCACCCACAGAACCCTGGGTCACAGCCATAGGGAGTAACATACCCCACCCTAATCCCTCATCATATGCAAAATCCTGACCCCAACATGTGGCCATCCAAGCAAAATGAGGTGGGCCATACATATATGTGTGACAAATGCACACCTCCAGGCTGGTCAAACAGTTTGACACACACAAGACCCTCCAAGTGCAGTCAACCTTTAAGGAGAGCCCAATGCAAAATACTGGTAGCGATAGGCAAACATATCTGCCCAGGACACACACACCCCACATATCCTATCCCCTACAAATCTTTCTGGAGTATGCCTGCCACCCTGATTCTGTCTGACTTATAGTGCCCAATTATGGACTGGAAATTTGACCAGGCCAAAACATAAATGCACAGAGATTCCACCATTGTAATATCTCACCAAGATGCTGGACCATTTCCACAACACCAACAGTCAACTGCTTGTAGGCACATTCCTCAACAGGCTGGATTATGCAAGAATGCTTAGCATTTGGCAAATAAACCTTGTGTGTGCATCATCCATCCATTATTCTTCTGATAAATCATTGTGATGATCTGAGGAGGTATGTTACCAGGTACTGAAATTATACATTACAGTGTCAAATGGCATATATGACAGATGTCTGCTAAAACAAGCCCTGTAACCCTAACAACCCATACATTACTGAGTGACATTGTCACAATCATTGTATGGCCCATTGCCCCCACAATTGGATAGGCTATCTCCAGATATCCTGCACCAGCAGGTTGAGAGGTATCGCTGTAGCACAAAACAAACTGGACTGGAGTATAACAATCCCTGGAATGGAGTCCCACATGTACTATAGAAGGACACACTAGGGATGCTGATACACTTAGAGAAATGTCAGTAGGATCTAGGAATGAACAGGCCTTCCCCACCCAGTGCACTTTCCATTGCCCCACCTTAGCAGTCCTAAAGATGTCAGTCACCATAGATGTCACTTTTGTTAGACTTAGCCCCATAAGCTCTGTGGTGCGTGCGATAACTATATAACATGATAGTACAAATAACTAGTTAGGTATGAGTTCTAATCTGAGTCCTGGCAAATGTAAATGTGCATGTGTGTGCTCACAACTAAAATATCTTTAGTACATTCAAACCCAGTTCACTTCCCCTTTCACTACTTTAACAGTCCTGCAGATATCAGTCATCTTAGAAGTGCCTTCCATCAGGCTTTAGTCCCAGAAGCTCTGTGATGCATGCGATAACATCATAGCATGATAGTACAAATAACTGATTAGGTAGGAGTTCTAATCTCAGTCCTGGCAAATGTAAAAGTTTGTGTGTGTGTCTGTGAGACAGTTGTGTGTGCAAGACTGAGGGAGTTGTGATTTTGTTTGTTTATAGGTGAAACAGTTTTATGCCATTCCCACCCATGACACTTCACAGTGCCCCACCTTATCAGTCCGGATGATGTCAGTCCCTTATCAGCAATCTTTGCCAGCTGTCAGCCCTGTAAGCTCAGTAGTGTGTGTGATAAATGCTTAACACTATTGTACAAATTACTAGTTTGACAGGGGTTCTACTCTTGTATCCAGCAAATGTGTATGTGAGTATGTATGTTTGTAAGTAGAAGTATTTTGATATGTTTCCCACCCACTGCCCTACTTTATCATTCCTGCTGATGTCATTTCCCATATCAGCACCTTTTGCCAATGCTCAGCCTGGTAAGCTATGTAGCGAGTGTGGTAACTGTGCAACACTATGATACAAATCATTAAATAAGTAGGGGGTTCTACTCTCACATCTAACAAGTGTGTGTCTGTTTATAGGATAAAGTGTTTTGATAAGGTTAACACCCACTGCGCTACTTTATCAGTCCTGCTGATGTCATTCTCTATATAGGTTCACAAGTGTGTAGTAGGTAATGGTCCAGGAGCCTTAACAAGCCTAGCACATAGAAGGACCCTGCCATTGTGCCACCCAATGTTACGTCCCAGTACCTGTATCAAGTATAGCCACTGCAGTGATCCCTGGGTTGAACTGTCTATTACCCATCCAGTCATCAAGATTTCTCTGGAACAGGGTCAGCTAGGTGCTCTGCATGACATTATGGGAAGTGTATTCCAGGGCATGTGCAGTCCTTGGTGAGGGGCCTGTCCCACCAGCATGTGTGGTGATTGTGGTACTAAGGCAGAGGTCTCTACAGTGTGTGGTGTGGATGGATTTATATATAGAATTTCTAAACCAGCTGGGTCAGACATGCCTTTGTAAGTCAAGAACAGATAGCTGCTAATTAGGTAATATGACACAGAGAATAGCTTGGGTCTTCTGAGTCTGTCTGTGTAGGATGTGTGTTTAATGCCTAGGAACCCCTTTGTGAGGTGCTTCTGTGGCTTCTCCAGCTATAACAGGTGTCTAGAGAGGTACATGGCAAATGGGCCATAATACTTGGGAAGTGGTCTAATGATAGAATAGTAGACAGAGATCATTACTTCTGTCTTCCTGGATGCAAAATCCTTGGTAATGCAATGTGCCATATAGAAGGAGTTCCTGACCACAGTGGCAATGTGGTGCTTGAAGGAGAATTTGCTGTCAACTTGTGTCTTATAATGCCTACAGTGTTCATTGGGCTCCCATTGATGTGGAACTTACTGGGAACTGAGTGTTTTACCAAAAGAGACAATGATGCATTTGTGGCATTAAGCTTCTGGCCATGGTTTCCACACCACTCATTGGTCTCACTTAGGTCTTTCTGTAGGATGTGTACATCACTTGTAGGATGTGTACATCACTTGTGGAGTTCATTATAGCTCCAAGCTTGCAGTCTTCTGCGAACTTGGTCACCCAGAGTTCCTCTGTGTTGGGCTGAACTCCTGAGAAGTAGATGCTGGACAGGGCACTATCCAGTACTGATCCCTGTGTGACTCTATTCATGACTGCTTGCCAGTCTGACTTGGAGTTTGCCACTGTCAAACTGTGTGTTCTGTGAACCAATTTGCAACCACCCACTGATATAGGGGTTGATGTCTAGTTTGTTGTGCTTACCAATAATCCCTGACTGAGGAATGGTATCAGAAGCCTTTGTCAGACTGATATAGGCTGTATGCAGCACCTTACTGTCATACACAGCCCTGGTGACTCACTGAAAGACGTCAACCAGGTAGAGCAGGCATCATCTGCCATTCACAAAGCCAAACTATGTGGGGTCCAAAGTTAGGAGATCACCCATATCTTGGTAAATCAGATCTGTGATGATGCGCCCATACCCGTACATAGTAGACGTGTCAGGCTAAAGACACAATAATCCCCAGGGTCTGTAGATGCTACCCATTAATGGAGAGGGATGACTGTGGCAGTGTGCCATTTTGGAAAAACAAAGCCTGTGGTGAGGCTGTGACTAACCAGGGCACACAGATGTGGTGCCAGGTCTCTTTGTATGTCATGTAGAACATAGCCACGGATAAGTTGGGGTCCCATGGAAGCTGTATTCTTGCCTGTGGAAAATGCAGGTCTAACCCAGCCTGCAGTAATGTTGGGTACCTGGCATTCATCTGCCATTGTGATCATCCCCTTGGGGGGAGAGAGGAGTAAAGCTGGCACTGAATGTGTTGGCAAGACTGTGGCCAATATATGTTGTGTCAGGATAGGAATCAGCATTGTGCAGTAACTCACATCACTTGCGGTTATTGCTGTGGAGGTTGATATAACTACCAAAGGCTTTTTTGATTGTTGTCAATGTCTGCTGCAAATCTACCTTCATAGCTGCCTGTAGGTGATTCCATGAGAGATCCCAAGTTGTGTTTGAGGCTAATAAAGGGGTTCACCAGTCTTGGGACACCACCATTTTCTGCAACAGTGTCCTCCTTCTTTTGTACACATTAGTAATGGCAGGGGACCATCACAATGGCTTCCAGCATTTGGAGGACAGTGTATGTGTTCTGTTGGCTATGGCTAGTACCATGCATCCATGTACATGTTTGTGCAGTGCATATATGTATGATATGACAGTTGTGCAGCTATTTCCCATTGGCATGGGTGCAGTGAAGTCATCCACCCATGTTTTTATGACTGCAATGTCAGCACTGGAGAGGTTTTGCAAGGTGGTTACCTTTGTAGGGGGTGTGGATGAGATGTTGAGCTCCATGTTGATTACATCATGTTTGGATCAGACCAGGTAGGGATTGACAATTGTGGTCAAGCAACACAGGTCAAGGTTGTTGCACATGTACTGGGGGTCAGTATGAGCCGGTCCAGGGCATTGGAATTGATGAATTTCATGAAGCTTTGGGCCAGTGCACTGGTGCTTGACTACTTTCCCCAGGTGATGGAGGGGTAGTTGAAGCCTCCTACTATGTCAGTGTTGGATTGTCCTTCATAGATTCCAGGATGTTGAGAAATGTGAATTGACAGTCTAGGGACATTGCTGGGGACCAATAGAAGGCTATGGTGTTGATTGCACTATTCCGCAAAGTCAGTTTTAATGAAAGTACCTGGGATGCATTATGCTGGGATACTAGTCTGTTGGTGTGCATATCCATTATGGATATGGAGACAACACCACCTGTGGAGGTGTGGTCCATGTTTTGGTGCTGACAGCTGTGGAATGCATCATAGCCTGTTAGTTCAAGGCTGCTGTCTGCTACTATGAACCACCTCTCCGTTACAACACAATTGTCAATGTCCTCTACTCTGAGGAGTACTTTGAGTGACTGCATCTTGACAGTTAGATGTCTAATGTTGAGCAGCATGACCCTCAGATTGCATGCATGTCTAGCTGGTACGGTGGTAATTTGATTTGGAACACTGCCTAAGAAAGGCACTATAGGGGTGGCACGACACATACCCTGTACCTGAAAACCCAGGGCTGACAGATTTAGAACATCTCTGGCAAGGCATTGGGGTCTGCCAATCATGTTATCCCAAGCAGAGAGATACTGGATCCCTTGAGAATGACACACAACATGTAAGCCAGTGTTGCAGTCAATTATCTGTTGATAGTACTGCAGCATCATTCTGGGTGATGGCAGTATACTGCTCAGGGCCACTGTCGCACCTGCCTGGACCAAATAATCTGAGTGTTCAACCATGTCTCTTGTCATGTAGCCCAGGGAGGCGTGTCTCAGGTCATTCACACCCACATGGATGATGACAGAGTGATACTTGTAGCTGTTGTGGAGTGGCCTGGCAGGGTGTGTCATGTGTTGGATGCTGGCATGTGATAGACAGTTGGCTGGTACCTCCTCCATAATCAACATAGTGAGTGGGGCATCTGTGTGCTGCAGTACTGAGTCACCCATGATTACTGTTCTGTGCAAGGTGGTCAACCTTAGGAGCTTAGGTTGAGGGGCACACTGTGTAGGTGACATATATGTCCTTTGGTTTGTGCTATGTCATGGTGTCTGAGTGGGTGTATGTCTTGCTGGTCTGTGCTGTTTGTGTAAATGTCCATTGAGTGTCTCTGTGAAGGTGGGTGTGTGGCTTTTCAGTGTATGTCAGGGCTGTCATAGTGGGTGTTGTGGTAAGCTATGTGGTCCACATGGTGTGGTGCAGGTGTTGATCTCATCATCTTGACAAGCTAGTCCAGTCTTTACTGGAGAGTGCATATTTCAACATTTGGTGATATAGGGGTAACTGTCACTGGTCTGAGTGTTTGGAGTTTAGAGGAGAGGGTTGTCTGTGTACATGAGGCAGTTGCAAAAGTACCTCAGAATGGACAAGTGCACCAAGTTAATGGGTGAAAGCACAGACAACTGCACTTCAATCATGCCAGGAGAAGTGGTCATAAGTAGTAAGTAGTAAGCACTGGGGCTAATTCCATGATGAACGAGTACTGCTGATGGCTCCCAGGTGTGATACACTTACTGATACAATAACCTGTTGAAGTGCAAAGCTATAACGCTATTTGAAGTGCAAAACAGAAAGAACTAGCAAGATGTATGGGAGAAACTGAAGGCAGACTTCCTGTCACCTGTAATACTTTACCTCAGCTGTGCAGTTATCAGCACCTTTGGCCAGTTTTATGGCCAGTAAGCTCTGTAGCACATGCAGTAACTATGTAACATTATAGTACAAATAACTGGATAGGCAGGGGTCCTAATCTCAATATTGGCAAATCTGTGAGAATGATGTACTATGTGAGTTATACCATTTTTACTTGTGTACCACCATTTACACTTCCCCTCACTCCAGTTTAGTAGTCCTGCTGATGTCATTCACCTTAGAAATACATTTGGAGTAGGTAAAACTGTATAAGCTCCGTGATGCATCTGACAACTGCATGACACTATAGTAGACATAACAAGATAGGCAGGAGGTCTCATCCTAATACTGGCAAGTGTTTGAGTGTGAGAGAGAATCATGTACTGTGTGGGTTATAATATTTATGACTTGTGTACCACCCTTTACACTTCCCCTCACTCCAATTTTGCAGTCCTGTTGATGTCGTTCACCTTAGAAGTACCTTTGGACAAGGTGAAATTGTCTACTCTGCTTGGTGCATCTGCTAACTGTGTAATACAATAATACAAATAACTAGATAGACAGGAGTTCTAATCTCAATACTGGCAAGTGTGTGTGTTTGTCTGAGAATCATGTACTGTGAAGGTTATACCATTTTGAGATGTGAACCATCATACCCATCTTAATGTAATAGTCCTGTTGATGCCATTCACCTTACAAATACCTTTGGATGAGGTGAAATTGTGTAAGCTCTCTGGCATGTCTGATAAGTGTGTGACACTATAGTACACATAAAGAGATAAGTAGGAAGAGCTGATTTGTTGAAAGTCTAGTTTGTTGAATGGATGTCTAGGTAGGTAGGTGTATGTGTGTGTGTGTGTGTGTGTGTGTGTGTATCATAACATGTGTGTACCATACATGGCAGGTGACCACCTCCTGATGCCATTACTTTATATAGTGTGGTAATGGCATCTGCCTCACATGCAGCATGAGAAACCATTGTACAGGCCATGCCAGTCCTCTGTACAGATGTGTCTGGAACATCCAGATATTTGGAACCTATTAGTGCTTTGTCTGCCTTAACAATGCCCATGTATGTAATATAGTTGCCAAATAGGCCACAGTGAGTGTACTGACACATATGGCAGCATCAGGTATCATACCTGACTGAAACAGCATACTGATACAATGTCTGCTACCCTCCCACTTGTCCAGGCTTTTAAGTACAATACATGAGTCCAGCTACTTGGTTTTACAAGTGAACTGTTCATGTCGTGGGACACATTAAAGGTTGGGAAAGGTGTGGACTGACATATTGTGACCTCATTCAGTATATATCAGAAACAAATGGCATCTTAACAAGTGTGTGTATACAGTTTATATCCACTGTATAGAGGCAATGTTTCACACATGTCCCTACCTTAGTCAGTTTGTCCAATACATTTTGCTGATTTCTGTCCAGATGTCTTGCACTGACAGGTTATAAGGTATGCTGCAGAAATATTATATTCCCTTCAGATAGGTCCCTGTGGTGACCACTGTGATGCAATACAATTAACCCCACCACAAGTGAACATGCACATAAAGCAATATGGCTATTAGTCATAGTTGTGCATGGTAACTTGCATGCCCTCCACATGCCCGGGGTATTTCCAAAGCACAACTGAACAATTCCATACTCACCAGCTTCAGGCTGCTGTGTCATATGCAGACCAGAGTGACCTATGTAGTTGTTGGTGAAATGTATTGTCACCAGACTCACATGCGCCCTTGGAAAGGATGGATGCAGGATGTCTGCACATTTACAGTACAACACTGAATACTACACAATTTGGTGTCCTTCACCATAGATTAGCACTTCTGTGCATTAGAAATCCCCATCCACAGCTGCAATTGTACCTGGCACATGCATATAGATACTGTACAGATACAAGTATGTCTCATACAGTAGGCTACTAATCCCCACTAGGACCTTACCTGCATGCTCCTTGTCCATTGTGTGGATGCCACCCACATCCAGCAAGTGGAGATTTGTACTCTGGTATTGTACTGTGATGTGTGGCCCAAGCCTGGGAAGGAGCTCCTCATTTGGTGTCAGTGGGGGCTGCATGGATTGTCTCCCACCTGTGGTTGTGGGGTCCCTGGACACAGCAACAGCACTTTGCCAGGCATGGCGTATGAGGTTGGTGGCATGATGTTGCACCTGCTCATATGTATGTGTGTGCAGGCCCACCTAATTTACCCTTTGGACAGCGTCATCTCACAGGGTGGTCCTGTCCTGCAAATGTTGCTGGCTTCAGCCCAACAGTATTGTGTGGTTCTGTATTATGGCTTCCATTACCAGGTTGCATTCCATTGGTGAAAAGGTCTCCCGCTGGTGATGTGACATTGCACCTGGTAGACACTAACAGGGAAACACATCTCAGGACCTCAGACATTTGGCAACAGGATGTCCACTACCGGCACATGTACCTTGAATACTGGTAGCCAACACTCATAACCACACCATATCCCTGTAATCTATCAGCACAGTATCAGCTTACTTTGCACTCCTCGTCCTGATGAGTCATATTGCCTGCAGTGAGAGTAAGTTGTTTGCATAATCTGTCATTCCTCATTCAGGTCTGTGTAAATGGATGACATTAGCCATCTTCCATGTGGATGGTGTGTGGATGATGCTGTGGCTTGGTGTGACTACAGTGCGTAATGCAGCTGGGAGCACATGCCCAAATTCATGTAGGATGTAGACAGGGATAATGTAGCATACCATGGATACTTACATTTGTTGCCTTTCAGTAGGTAATATGTACCTGCTCAGTGGTGATGAGGGGAAGGGTGTGACTGCAGTACATATCCACCTATAGTGATTCTGCACCCGGTGGGGGGGGCTGTTTTCCCTAACCCTATTGGCATCAGGTTGCCTGTTGCTATGTTGTATGTGTGTATATGATCTTATTCGCCACCATTATAGATTGGGTTGGTATGTTGCCTCCGAGATTGCAGACATATGGGAAGATGGCTTTGTGATTGTCCCTGGTGGATGTCTCCAATTTGTAATCATAGTTGGCCTTACAGTAATCCACCTGTGACCCTATATGCTTCTTCAGACAATGGCTGACTTGATGCCAGGTTGGTTCCTGCCCCTACTTTGCCCTGTACAGCCAGTATAGGGACCAGGTTTGTGGTGTGTATAATGCTGCTGTCCAGCAAAAGGGATTACTGTACATTGGTGGAGGCAGGTATGACAAGTAAAGTATTGCTGAGCCCTTACAGCTATGTATGTGTTCAATCTGTTGTTTGTAGTGTGCATGGTCACAAAGTCATAACACAGTTGGACATTTCTCCAATTTAGTAATGATTATCATACTTACTGTACTAACCATGGCTGTGTCAGGGCAATGCAACAACCAGTAGCTGTAGAAATATCACTTTTTTGGGTGCCCAGTAACTAAGATTACACATATGTAGAACATGTACAGCTATTTTAACTGACATTTTGCATCCCATGTCTGTTTTCATGAGGTGGACTCATAGACCTACTCATACTGACATGTGCATAGCTAATAACTCACATACACGTCTGTTCTATGTCAGTATGGCACACTAAATTCACACTCTTGCTGCACAGTCATCCCTTTCAACCAGTTACAGTGGGACATCTGTAGGATGGCATGCATACATGGGAACAATGAGACAAAATCAGTGACAGTGTCTCAATGTTGCTGTAACATACTTGAGTCATTCAATAGCACAGTAACCTTTGCACTGACAGGTATCCCCTGGAGGATGTCCAACAGTCATATGGCAGGAAATGAGGGGAAAGGCTAGGAGGGTGGTATTGTGGGTAAGAATTGTTAATGTTGGCAGTATGAGTGGTATAGGGACCAGGCTAGCTGATATGATGGAAAGGAAATGGTTGACATATTGTGTGTGTGCAAGAGACCACATGGAAGGGGATTATGGCTGGGTGTATGGTAGGCAGGTTAACATTGTGCTATCAAGGTGTGCACTGGGGGTGGAAGGGGATAGGACTTCTGCTGAAGGAACATTATGCCGAGTGTTTTTAGAGGATGATATAAGTGTATGATAGAGTGATAGTTCTGAAGCTGTAAGCTGATGGTGTAATGATGACTGATGTAAGTGCATATGCTATGCAAGTTGGTTGTGCAATGGATGAGAAAGAGAAATGTGACGTCAGTTGGATGACGTGGTGATGACTGTACCCAAGGGTGACAGACTGGTCACTGCAGCAGATGTCAATGGGCATGTTGGTGAAGGGAACAGAGGGGATGAGGAATTGATGGGTATGTATGGTGTTAAAAGGAATGAAGACAGGGAGATGGTAGTGGATTTTGCAAAAAGGATGGACATGGCTGTGGTGAATATGCACTATAACATGAAGGAGAAGCATAGTGTGACATACAAGAGTGGAGCAAGATGCACACAGGTGGAATATATCCAATGTAGGAGGGCCAGTTTGAAGGAGATTGGAGACTGTAAACTGGAGACAGGGGAACGTGTATTTAGGCAGCAGGCAATGCTGGTATGTGAGATGATGCTGGTGATTGAGATGAGGAGGAGTGTGGGGGCAGCAGCAAGGATCAAATGGTGTGTATTGGAAAAGTGTGCTTATGAGGTGAAATTCGGGGAAGAGTTGAGACAGGCACTGGGTGGTAGTGACAATCTAACAAATATAGAAAAATAGAGCTGGTAAGGGAGATAGCTACATGGGTGCTTGAGGTGACATGTGGATGGAGGAAGCAGTACAAGGACACCTATTGGTGGACTGAGGAAGTACTAAACAGTATACAGAGACAGATGTTGGGGTAGAAAGAGTGGGATTGTCATAGAGATGAGGAAAGTAGGCAGGAGTATGAGGAGATGATGTGCATGGCAAAGAGAGAGGTGGTAAAGGCTGAGGATGGGCATATGAAGAGTTCAATGACAGGTTGGACACTAAGGAGGGATGAAAGGAATTGTACTGATTGGCTGGGCAGATGCACTGAGCTTGGAAATATGTGCAGCAGATGCAGGTGATAAAGGATGATGAGGTATATGTACTCACAAGTGAGGAGAGTGTGTTGAGCACATGGACAGTGTACTTTGAGAGGCTGATGAATGAAGAGAATGAGACAGAGAAGTTTGGATGATGAGGATATGGTGAATCAGGAAGTGCAATGGCTTAACAAGGAGGATGTAAGGATAGCTATGAAGAGGATCAATACTGGAAAACCTGTTGGTCCACATTACACACCTGTGGGAGCATGGGGTTGTTTAGGGGAAATGGCAGTGGTGTGTTAGCCAGACTGTTTACCGATATCTTGGGAAGTGTGAGGTTGCATGAGGAGTGGAGAGAAAGTGCTTGGGTATGGTGTTAAGAATGAGGTTGATGTGCAGAGCTGTGATAACTACAGAGGGATAACATTGACCAGTCAGAGAATGAAGTTATGGTTAAGAGTAGTGGAAGCTAGGTAACACAGGGAGGTGAGGAGTACTGGTCAGCAGTATGGTGTAATGCATGGAAAGGGCACTACCAATATGATGTTTGCTCTGAGACTGTTACTGGTGGAATACAGAGAAGGTCAGCAGTTGCTCTGTGTCTCTCTGGATGTACAGAAAGCATATGACAGCGTGCCTAGACAGGAGTTGTGGTATTGTATGATGAAGTCATGAGTGGAAGAGATATATGTAAGAGTGGTACAGGATATGTACAAGGGTGGTGTGACAGCATTGAGGTCTGCATTGGGATTGACAGATGTTTTTAAGGTGAAGGTGGGATGATATCAGAGATCAGTCATGAGCCCTTTCTGATTTGCAATGGTGATGGACAGGTTGACAGACAAGATCATATGGGAGTCCCCATTGACTATGTTGTTTGCATATGCCATTGTGATCTGTATTGAGAGTAGGGGACAGGTTTTAGAGACCCTGGAGAGGTGGAGATATACTCTAGGGTGGAGAGAAATAAAGGTCAGCAGCACTAGGATAGAATATCTGTGTGTGAATGAGAGGGAGGATAGCAAAATGTTGAGGACGCATGGAGTACAGTTGGCAAAGGTGGGTGTGTTCAAATGACTGGGATCAACATGTCAGAGTAATGAGGACTATGGAGGACAGGCAGAGAGTACAGCCAGGATGGAGAGGGTGGAGAAGAATGTCAGGAGTGATATGTGACAGACGAGTACCAGTAAACATGATATGTAAGGTCTACAAGAGGGTAGTGATACCATCTATGTTATATGGGTTGGAGACAGTGGCACTGACAAAAAGGCAGGGGTCAGAGTTGCACATGGCAGAGTTACAGATGTTATGTTCTGCACTGGCTGTGACACAGGTGCACAGGTTTAGCAATGTGTATATGACATGCTCAGGTCATGTTGGATGGATATGAGAGTGTTGGAGAGGCAGCATTACATCAGTTTGGACATGTTCTGAGGAGGGTTTCTGAGTATATTGTGAAAAGGATGGTAAGGATGTAGCTTCCAGGGAAGAGGAAGATAGGAAGGTCTCAGATAAGGCTTCTGGATGTGATGAGAGAGGACATGCAGGTGGTTGGTGTGAGAGAGAGCAAGATTCAGAGGACAGGCAGAAATGGCAACATATGATCCACTGTGGCAATCCCGAATGGGAAAAGCCAGCAAAAAATTAAGGGGGATGTTGTAATGTCAGTCTTCACAGATTTGGCAAGGATTTGACTGACATGACACAACTCTATGGGTAAATGAATACAAATATGAGACACACATATGTTTAGTGTGCAGAACACTAGACAGCTGAATGGTATGAGCTCAGTATATAACATGCAGTTCAACACACACATCTGCAGCAGTACTGTACCCTGCACATGCTTTGAATAGTTGTATTATATTTACAAGACAAAATGTGCATCATTGTTATATGCACAGGTAACATATGAATATATACAACATCCCAGTAGCTGGCCTAGTCACTACAGACAGAACCACATGCTATGGCCATCAGTGCAGTTCAGCAGTACATCAGTACAGCAAGTCTTGTTGAGGCATATGCTTTCAAACCCCTATTTTCCAGTATTATAGATCACCTATTGCATTCAAATGCACACTTACTTGTTTCACATACCTTTCGTTCTGGATATGTCACAGATATATCCTTTCTTATTCTTTTTTCTCACACTACTTCAGCTTTGCACCAATGGACTGTCTATGACAGATGTGGTTTGAATAGATGGCAGTTTGTCTTTTGTAGGTAATGCTTATGACCATGTATGTGATGCCCTGAGCACCAATTGTTGTATCCCAGTTGCTGATTGCATGCAGAGCAGCTGTGTAGTTATTCCAATAGCCAATGTCATGGCAACACACTCCTATAACTGAGTACTCCAGTTGTTGGCCCTTTCCCTTACTTGTGAGGAAGAGATCCTTGAGGTGTGTGAGCTAATACCTCTTAGAACAAGACATTTAGAGACAAGCCAACTAAATGGTGGAGAAGATTCAAGACCTGGGGCAGAATGTGAGTATTGCTCTTATATGTATTGAGTACTGTTTGTTTAACAGGGTTTGTCTGAACATGCTACTTCTGCATGGGTTTCAGTCTGACAAAGTTCTGTGTCTGCATAGCTCTCAAATGTAGGGCTATCCACATAATGGCCAGAGGTTTGCCTGTTATGTTTGGTCTGTTCCCCAGATATATGTTGTCCTTGGCAAATTAATAGCATACTCTGATGACTTCAATCATTGCATGCCAATATCCATTTATGTTTCAGACTTTATATCCCTCAGAAAAGTTATGTTACAATAAACCCTGTATAACCAACAATTTTCTCAGTGTATAACAGCATTATTTCAAGTATGGCATGTTTTGGGGCCTCAGTCCCAAATTATGTCAGGCTTGGTACAGATGCTATACGGTAGGAGGTTGATAGGTAGGGTCTACCATTATTATTATCTGTCATTCCTGCTGAGGGAAAAGGGTGGACAACATGTGGGACTCTGTACATTCAAGAGGTTGGTGTATGGAGAATGCTCTTAGATGCCCTTGTAACATATTTTATGTGAGGGAGAGTAAAAGGTGTTTTCAAACTAGGCTGTCAGAACATGTGACAGATATTATTGATGAGGAAGAAGACAGTTCTATAGCTGTACATTTCAGTAATTCCCACCATGGGGGTAGTAGTCCTGAAAGAAGAATTGTTATGTACAGAATTAGTTTAAATTCTTAAATGTGATACTTTATCCCCTAGGAGGTTGAATGTGCAGTGTAATTGAAGGCTGTATATATACATGTAATTAAGTGTAGCAGGTTACAAGGTACTTCTTTGGATAAAGTCTGTTTCTCAGTTTGGTCAAACAGCCATAAAAGAACAATTGTTATGTACAGAATGAATGTATGTTTTTAAATGTGATACTTTATCCCCTAGGGGGGTTGACTGAGGAGTGTAATCGGAGGCTGTGTATTTAAATGTACTTACATGTTAATTGCTTCTTCTAATTAAGGCAAGTGTTTCTTGTAATGTGTTACTCCTTGAAGGCTTTGGCAAAGACATCAGGGTAAAATGAACTTGTGTGAATTACTGGTTGTTTGTATTTGTGTTTACTATCTTCACTAATTGTAGTTGTGTTACTAAGAGATCACTGTATATGTCTGGCCATTGTGTATGGCCTATCATGGTTTTGTAGCAGCTGTTCACTTATTATTTGGACTAGGGGGGCAGATGTGTCATGGGTCCTTTCGTATCCAACTGTGCATAGTGCCTCAGTTATGGGTGGTCTATCAGCAGTATATG
>NC_056734.1:281007175-281017175 GCF_019279795.1 Protopterus annectens | reverse complement strand
TTCTGGGCTAAATGGAAAGCTATGTATGGGACATAATTTCTTTTGGGATAGATGCCCTTTTTTAAGGTGAGTGTGGGATGTTGGGGAAGGAGTGTAGGTAAGTTTGGGTAGGACTGTTTGGTAGCAGAGGTTGCATTTGCAGACAGACAAGACACACAAGACAGCAGACAGGGGCAGTGTGTGACACATGGGGGGAGATACCTTGGATTGGGATGGTGGTTGGGAATCGGATGCCCATGAGCTCCCTAGATGGTAGTAGTGGTGGGACTGATGTCCCCACCCAATGGCAATCACCACTACTCCTTCACAGCCCCAAAGGTGGCTGTGCTGAGGGCTGAGCTGAAGGGGTTGGATGCCCTTCTAGCTGCACCAGTCTGTCCTCTACCTGACGCAGTCATTCATCTAGCTCTGACTGGAGGACACTGTACACCATGCCACAGACCTCTTGCTGGGTGACAAGATCCTGACCATGCCCACGTGCAGGGGGAGGACAAGCCCCATCCCCTGAAGCGGTTCCACCCAAGGGTGGTGCACGACCAGCAGATGAGGGAGATCCAGGTTGGGTCCCAGACATGCTCGGACCCGGTGCCTTGGCCAGGTTGAGTGGGAGAGCCGGATTTGCTGGGATCAGCCTTCCAGAATGTGCTATGGAGTGGGAATTAACAAGGTATATTGGTTAGTCATGAACAAAATATTTAAAAATTAGTTGATACAGCATGCATGGGTGTTCCAGTTGACCCAGAGCAGTGGAACTGTAACAGTGGCATGGCAAACAGAACACATGCAGAAATGTAATGGCAGTCAGGATTGCAACAGCATGCCAGTTATATTTATGGCAACAGGCCAACAGTAATGGTTATTCAACAAGGTATGTTAGCATGCACACAGTTTCAAATATAATAACCAAAATGGAGCAATGGTCCCAACAGTAAGTTTTTGTAACAACATACCCATATTACATTTTGTGCAATTATTGGAGCAGATGAGTGTTGCGGGAAGAGAAAATAATTCCATTAACAACTGCATTCAGTGATACTTGTCAATACACTATTGTTCAATACTCTACAGTTCTGCTCTCCCTTAACCTCTTCCTGGGCCATGCAGCTACTACAGCACATGCACACCTGTACATATGTAAAAATTTCAACATACAGCTTTAAAAAGAATGTAACCTAAATTGATTAATTGACACGCCTTGTTTTTTATATACAGAATGAAAAAACTGTTTGGTAACTGTTTGAAAAAGTTTGGCAAAGGCCAAACTAAAGCGCTTACATATTGTGGATTGTACTGGCATGTTTTTATTACAATATTAAAGCTTGGACTTTTTAACGTTGGTGGATCATTTCCGAGGTTCCGGCCCCATTGTGCTGTGCTTTTTTGTTTTTTGTACATATGTGCACCTGGAGTATTATGGGGCAAGGTATGACAACTCTATGTACATAAGTATAGGGGGCTCATTCCTTTTATATTTACTGGTACAAGTAACAATGTGTTCCCTGTCCTGCTGTTCTGTAAGTGTGCTTTTGGCATACTTGTACTGTGATGTTATCTGGGTGCAGCTTTCTCAGCAACAGGGAAACTATCCATGACAATGTGACATTTGAAAGGCTTCTATTGACCAGACTGCATAGTGTAGATGGCTAGCCTGTTTCTATTTGTAGGACTGGGGCTACTCAACAGAACATTTGTACAAATTTCATACATACACCCATCATACTGCTTCTGCAAATATTTCTTTACCTGTGGGGAAAATATCTGTTCATAATAGATTAGTGTTTCCATCAATATTCAGATTTACAGCTGTAGAACTAGACAGACATGTTGTAGCAGTCCCTGGATTCGAACTGTGTGGTGTGTGTGTGTGTGTGTGTGTGTGTGTGTGTGTGTGTGTGTGTGTGTGTGTGTGTGTGTGTGTGTGTGTGTGTGTGTGTGCAAAAGGGAATTACAGACTTAGTCCTTATCAGACTGAGCTACTGGTGTCTGTTATGTGAGTTACTTTTGTCTAGTACATACTTTTCTACACACTCTACTTCTTTTATCAAACATCTTTTTATTTGTTTTCCATAATAACTTCAACAAAAATAAGAACAAAAAACTGTTGATGTTACTGTTTACACAATATGAGAAGATTATTAAAACTAGACATTTGGGCATTTTAATAAAACATACTTCAGTTTAGAATCAAGTCGATGCACTCTCCTTTTGCAGTCTGCACCTGTTAGTGTCTCACACGTTCCTGTACATTCAGGACTACATACAGCTGATATGCAAAGGTTAGCACAAGCCAATGCTGGCATGAACACAGTACAAGACATTACTGAAGAAAATATTTACTTTTGCATTTTGTCAGTTATTTCAGATCTACATTCTGAACTATGCAGACAAACAGTGCTAAATCACTTCACCTCAGTTAATACATGCTGCAGCAGCTACACAATTGTACTTTTCAGATAAAAGACAAATGAAACACAACAGTTTATGGTAGTCAGCTTTATTATTTTTGAAATAAAACTTTCTATAACTCAGAAATCCACAGTTAGTATTACTGGATGATCTGCACAGGTGGACTGCTTCTCATTTGTAACTGTTACAGTAGCCCTGACACAGCAGTTTCTTAGCAGGTTCGGTCAGGCAGCCTAATACATAGCCTACTCCTCCTCTCCTCAATTGTACCTTGTTTGCTACAAAACTGTATTGCACAGCAGCTGGCACAACTGAGTTCTAACACTGGCAGCCTGACACATACATTTATTCAGTACAGTTAGAGCACAATTATATATACAGACAGTACCACCTTTACTATTTCTGATTTATTACAGCAGATATTACGAATATTTCTGTACTCATGAAACACTCAGCACAGTAGGACCAAGCACTGAACATGGGCATCAGTGTACACAGCCCTCTCAACAGCAGCTGTATGGAGAAAGAACACACATTAAGCACACCTGTACAGTAACATATACAATTCTTAAATAATTATTTACAAATACACAGACTGGATACTTACAAACTTCTGAGGCATCCTCCACTCATGCATCTTGGATCCACTGGGCCAAGAGCTCACCCCTCCTACACTTTAGGTCATCATAGTGGTGACGCATGTGCTTTCCAGTTTGGGGAATGCCAGTGGCATTGGTGAGATCGCATGCCAGACAGTCCCAGGCCTCCACTTTGTACTGGGAATCCCTGGTACTGGCCCTGCAGCAGTTTAGCCTCATGGTCTTTGATAAGGAGTCCAACCATGACCCTGGACTCCTGGATGCACCAGCGTTGCACCCAAAAGCGAACACCCTCTCCTACACCTGACATTATTGCTGCCCTGATCAGGCTCGAAGATCTATGGCTGTATTCCCACCTGTGCAGTTTAAATAAGGCCATTTTTCCGCACTTTTCTGTGATTGTCCGATTTTTAAATATGCTAAGCTAGCTTAGATCAGTTTATCTCTGTGCAAATCCGCTTAGCAAGGCTTAAACCAGCTAAGCAAAACTTACAGTTGCTAAGGATTCCTTATATTTTCATGCTTAACCAATCCTTAGCTAGTTTCAGCAGAGCCGCATCAGGCTTAGCTGGCCATAAACAATTATTTAAAAAAAGAATAGAAAAAATTCTTTTACATTTCCATATGGCATTTTCCCAGCCCTAAACTACCATACTTGGGGCATGTGACTTACAAATATCATTCCAATTCATAAAAATTAATTTACAACTGCTTCCACACATAAAATATACTGTCCAGAGCTGAGATTTGAACTGTGTATGTTTTGCTCACTAAATTGGAGCACCAACCACTGCACTACATCAACAACAAGGGCTTTGCCTTCACAATTTTATTTGACTCTCAAACAGCATTTAAGCTGGGTTGAGCAAAGCGGTGCGGCACTCAAACCCACTGCACTCTGCTTAAACTTTCTTTTTTATTGTAAAAAAAAAAAACAAAATATTAAATTATAAGTTCCTAGGTTCCTTGGTTGGTGCTAGGCTATCAGTCCTAGGGCCTATACAAGCCTAGCCATAACAATTCCCTGGCTATTTATTCCTGCACTATTTACTTCCCTGGACCCCTGTCTAGCAGGGCGACTGACGTGATCCCCAGGGTGAATTTTCTTTCTCCCATATTATTACATATATTTATCAGCAGGTTGCAGGCATTTGGGGTAGGGATCTGGCCATTCCAGGGACAGTCATGTACTGTGTGGGCTACTTCTTAGGGATTGTGTGCTTTTTTTTTTTTTTTTATTCTTATTTCAGTGTCCACAGACACTGACATGCTCAGTTTTACATTTCAGTGTCCGCGGACACTGAAATAATGCATAATATTAGAGCCAGGCTCTAATATTAGGCTACTTCCTTGTTTGAAAGTGCCATACAGCACTTTCTGAGTGCAGGGGGTTTGTTTAAGGGTCTGTGTAGGACTTATACAAGCCCCTTGCACTTGTACATGGATCATGTAGGTGTAGGAATACAGCAGCACACCCTTATTAATATGTAGGGCGTGCTGCTGCTGTATTCCTACACGGAACAGTCCGTGCAAGAATAAACTATTCTTGCATGAACTGTTCATGAATCTGGGGGTCTATCTATGAAACAATTATTTTGTTTTAAAAGAAATTCAGTCTGAGACTCACCTTCAGTTATTCTCCCTTCATGATCATTTAAAGCTTCTTCCATACTGCTTATTTGTGCACTTTGTTATTTCATAAAAAATTCTCAATGTTCCATCTCCTTTCTGGACTCTTCTTTGAAACTTTCTATTTTGGTACCCAGTATGTCCATTTTAAGTAATACATCCTGTATACTAGATATTCTTGACTGAATGCCTTTTTTAATGCAAGAATCCTGAGTACCATTTCTAGAGTGGCTAATGTTGAAGTCTTTTCTCTCTTAACCAAGCAGTTGGAATTTTGGCAGGAAAATTACAGCTTTTGATGAACAAACTTAAAGTTATAAATCTTTTCTCTATTAGTAAATAAAATTAGCTAAAAAGCATTTCCAAATTTAATTTTTATTATATTTTCTGTCAGAGAAAAGTTTTGAACCACAGAGCTTTCATCAGTTGCTGTTCTAAGTTAGCTGTTTTGGCTATTTGCCCCCAATCCCTCCAAGTCTTAATTGCTATGTCCTCTAAGTGTATTCTTACTTCTTTTTCTGTATTTAATTATTTATGATTCAACATATAGTATGCACAATACTCCACTAGTAAGCAAAACTGTAGTCAGGGATCTAGGTACCTGGATTTGACAGTTCCTTTTCTTTCAACCATCCTGTGGCAACTGTAGTTAGAAAATCTTTCCATTTAGCATAACTAATAGACAATGATATATCATCCAGATCTAAAGATGACATCATTACCTTAAATTCAGCACTGACTACACCAGTCAGCAAGACTTTACTTGACATGTCAAGCAACTAGAGTAGACCCAGAATTTCCTAATTAGGAAGATTTTGGCTTAAAGACCCTGAATTTCTATGAGAGGCTCATAGCTCTAGCTTTTTACTTAGTATTCTTAATAATCTCCTGAAGAGTGATTTATGCCTTGCCTTCAGTGCTATTAGACAACCTGTTTTCATTAATTTACTGTTTTTTTTTATTTAAGGAAGAAAAGAAAAGACAAAATAATGTAGGGTATTGGTTGGGTTTTTAGGGTAAAAAAATGTCACCCAAAAGAAAATAGGAGATCTGTAGGTAAAGACATTTATTTTGTAACTACTTACAACATATTAAGTGAACAGCTTAATGAGCTTTTAAGATGTTATTGGCCTATTTCATTAACAGATAAAGACCTTTCAGATTTAATTAAACTTCACCCTTGAATTTCTTACAAAGAGGATGAAACATAGCAGATATGATGGTACAAAGTAAATGCATTCCCTCAGACAGTATATGTAATAGATGTGTTTCTTCAAGAAGAGGGACATCTAGGTTTAATAGATGGTCCATATGTCAATTTGGAATTAATAAGTTATCTGTTATTAATGGAATCAAATTATATCCGATGGATGAATTTAATTGTAAAATGGAGGGTGTAGTTTATGCCCTTGAGTGCAACTGTGGATTATTTTATATGGGTGAGAATATAAGAATGCTTAAAATGAGACTTCAGGAACATATTAGAGATGTGTTAAATGAGACAGTTGAAAGCCCACTTGGCATGCATTTTAAATATTTTCATAATGGTGATCCATCTGGCCATAAAGGCTGTGTCTTGGAAAAAATAGCAGTAGAAATGGGGGAAAATATAGAACACAAGGATAAAGTATGATAGAAAGAAACCTTATATATATTAAAATATAATACATTGGTACCTGTGGGGTTAAACACGAAATGTAATTGGATGTATGTGATTAGTTAATTGATTTATTGTGCTAGTAATGTTTCTATTGATATGTATATATAAACTGAAACAACACAATGTATTTTGTTTTTACTCCTGGAAAGCTTTTTTTTTTTTAGCCGAAGCACTAGAGAAGGGAATAAAATTATTTGTAAGTTTATCTGTGGTTGTTCTATTTTTTTTTGGCTTTTTTGGCTTTGATTGTGTGTGTTTTTGATATTTTCTTTAATTTTCCAATATCTCCATAAGTCTACTAAGAAAACGTCAGAATCAAGAATATAAATCCTCACCAGTAGATAAACAGAATGCAATGCAAATATTGATTCACTATCCAGGGCCTCCTCCTTGCCTGGAATGGCTGATTCTGCATTTTAAGCAGTGGGATACATTATCATCCTTCAAAGCATGCTTAGATGAATGGAGTGGCATACTAAAATTTACCCTTGAACTAAATGGCCTAGCCCTCCTTAAGAAAGGGGGGGGGGTACAACCTGGGGTTGGAGGTTGATGGTTGCAAGACTACTTTGCCTTGAAACATCTATGAATCTTATGAATTGCATGAGTTTAAGGACAAAAAGATTGACTGTTTAGTGTAGGAAGTCAAACAGCACCATTAGAAAGCTAAGAGGGAAGTGGAATATCCAGGCAAAATAGCCTTGCAGACATGAGGGAGGGCATGCCAGACTTCAGTCACACAGAGACTGTAAGTCAGGACTGAACCACAGACTCTAAACAGGGATGCAGGGATCTTACCACTAAGACACCATACATAGGTTCATAGGTTCATACTAGGCTATCTGCCCTAGGACATTTATAAGCCTAGCCAGAGTGTGTTTGGCTTTCGCCACCCATTTTAAATTAATTTTGCTATGCCCTTTTACGAGGGTAGTATACTGTGCCTCTGTCTAACAGTGACACAGAAGTGATACCCAGGGTAAATCTATGATCTCCCATCCATTCATCAAGATTCCTCTTGAAGAGAGTCAATGAGGGACTCTGCCTAACCTGGACTGGAATTTTATTCCAGAGTGAAGGGAGCCTCTGGGTTATGAATCTGTCCCTCCAGCATGTCCTATTTATTGCAGTGCTGAGGTTCAAGTCTCTCGAGTGCGTAGCTCGATGGGATTTGGATTTTCTGAGGTGCAGCATGTCCATTAATTCCGGGTTGGACATGGCTTTATACGTCAGGCACAGATTGCCTCTGAGCAGGTGGTATGCCACTGAGTAGAGCTGGAGTTTCTTTAACCGGACAGCATATGGCATCTGTTTGAGCCCTTTGATCCTCTTGGTGAGGTACTTTTGGGGTCTTTCCAGTTGCTGCAGATGTCTGGTAAGGTACATCCCAAAAGGGGCATTGTACTCAATTATGGGCCTGATGAGGGATGAGTAAAGAGGCACGATGACCTCCCCTGATCTAGATGTGAATCCCTTCATGATTAGGTGGGCTATATAAAATGTTTTTCTAACCACTTTGGCCACATGGTTGTCAAATGAGAGATTGCTATCAACTTGGGTCCCCAGGTCCCTAATTACTTCTTCTGTACTTAATGGATTACCACCTATGTGGTAATTTGTGGGCACTTTGTTTTTGCCAAAGGGGATGACTATACACTTTTTGGCGTTTAGCTTGATGCCATGGCTCTGGCACCAGTTGTCTGTTTCTATGAGGCCCTTTTGGAGGATGCTTGTGTTGGCTGGAGAGTCGATTATGGCGCCCAGTTTGCAGTCATCTGCAAACTTGGTCAGCCACAGTCCTTCCATGCTGGCATGTACCTCCGAGAAATGTATACCAAAAAAGAGAGGTCCCAGGACTGAGCCTTGTGGGATGCTACTTGTAACTGGTTTGGAGTCTGACATGGCTCCAACAATTCTAACCATGTGGGTTCTGTCCTTGAGCCAGTTTGCAACCCATCTAGTGACATAGGGGTTTATATTTAAGCTTGTGAGCTTACCTATAATGCCCGAGTGGGGTATTGTATCGAAGGCTTTTGTGAGGTCCAGGTAGGCTGTGTGGACACCTTCCCCTCGTCAATGGCCTTGGTGCCTGTTTCAAAGAAATTGACCAGGTTTAAGAGGCAGGATCTGCCCTTAACAAAGCTGAACTGGGTAGGATCCAGTGTTTGTAGGTCCCCAATATCTTTATTTATGAGGTCCATGATGATCCTTTCCATAGCTTTGCAGACCAAGCTAGTCAGGCTTATGGGGTGATAGTTTCCAGGATCCGTTGAGGCACCACCTTTGTGGAGAGGGACCACTGTTGTTGTATGCCACTCTTTGTGTACATATCCTGTAGTAAGGCTGAGATTGAACAGTAGTTTTATGTTTGGGTTTAGCTCTTCTTGGAGTTCATGTGGGACGCAGCCCGGGACACCGTCTGGTCCCATTGATGCTGTGTTTTTTTCTTTGGAGAGGGCGGCACTTACCTGAGCATCTGAGATGGCAGGAGGGCAGCCCTCTGCTGGGATAGATATTTGTCCTTTTGGTGGGGAGAGGGGAGGGGGGGTTGCGCTGAACCTATCAGCTAGGATGTTGGCAATGTCTGTGGGTTCGGTGTATTTTTTGTCATTTTGGACTAATTCTGAGCACATCTGGGAATTCCCACCCAGGTTCCTAACATAACTAAAGAAAGCCTTGTGATTATCCTTAGTGTCCTGTGCAATTTTTCTCTCGAAGCTGGCCTTAAACGATTTTATGAGTGCCAGTAGTTTTTTGCTAATACTGATCAGAGATGCCTTCCCTTTTTGGGATTTTGCTCTATCATGTAGTAGCTTCCTCCTTCTATTGTATAGTTTGTTTATGGCTGGGGTCCACCAGACAGGACGTCTGCCTTTGGAGGATTGGTTCTTGGTTTTATTAGGGATTGCATGATCCATGCATTCCTGAAGGTGTTCATAGAATGTGTTTATAAAGGATTCTGCGGTCTGGGCTGTATTATCCACAGGCCTGGGGGCTTTGAAGGATTCCACCTCAGTTTTGAGGAGTGTGAAATTTGCTTTAGAGAAGTTTTTCACTGTGGTTTTCTGGGCAGGGGTTGGGGTCGGGATGTGACTATCCAGTGAGATTAGTTTATGGTCTGATCTTACCAGTGAGGGATACACTTCTGGTCTGGTGATGATCAGGTCCAGTATGTTTTCCCCTCTTGTGGGAGTGGTAACAAGTTGTTCCATAGCATTTGCGTTTATAAATTCTAGGAACCTTTGTGCTAGGGTGTTGGAGCTAGAGTAATGCTCCCAGTCTATGTTTGGGTAGTTGAAGTCTCCCAATATAATGGTGTTTGGAGATACCTTCATATTTTCCAGTGTTCTCAGGAAGGCTGAGTGGGGTTCCTGGGTTTGGGAGGGTGGTCTGTAGCAGGCTATAAACTGGAAGGCAGTTTTACCCACTGTTAGTTGCACATGGATAGTCTCTGATGCTTCGTGCTGTGCCACCTACCTGGAGGTGTGGGTATCTTTGACAAATATTGATACTCCCCCTCCTTTTGTGGTTCGGTCCAAGTTTTGGGGCCAAAAAAGCATGGTATGAGGTATAACCTGGTAGTGCTGGGGTGCTCTTGGGAGCCTTGAACCAGTTTTCTGTTACTGCACAGATATCAATGTTCTCCATGCTAAGGAGAGTTTCCTCAACTTATTTATTCTCCCATTTCTTCTTTCTTCTCTTCTCA
>NC_056734.1:280917175-281002175 GCF_019279795.1 Protopterus annectens | reverse complement strand
TCTAGGTACAGGATGTGGTGTAAAACAGATGCAAATATTATTCTGAGGAAGCCTATGTTTTTCAGATAGCTTACAATATCCAATGTGTGATTTAACTAGGAGACGTGCTAATGGAATTATAAGTAATGTAATATTGTAATATGGCATTTTAGTACTTATTGCCATCATTTACATTAACACAATGACAACTTCAAAAAGGATGCAACGGGATTCTGTTTAAGCAACTGCTGATATTTGCATTCTTTATACATAGATTCCTCATGGCACCCCCATGGTACAATGCTACTATATATGTAAATAACTTGTGTATTAGATGTGCCATCTTAACAGTAAAATAGAAATTAATTTGTAGAAACTCTAGCACTGATTCTGACTGGTGCTGATCAGTAGGCCTAAGATGCTGACTGAATTTACTCATCCTGGTCTTTTGTTAAATCCTGTAGTCTTTTCCTCCACCTAAGCAAACAAAATATTTAACAAGATATTTTAAACCTTGATACCTCACCACAAAGGTAGCACATTTTAATTAAAGGGATGGTATTTATTTCTGAAATATACTGTTAGTATTAACACTAGAATTTTCCCACCCAAATGCAGGTGCAAACCATTACATTAATGTGCATCATCTTTGGGCTGTCTTAAAATAAGCAGATGCATGATGCAATCCCCATGAATGAAACATTAGTGAGTCATCATATTTAAGTTTTGCCATATGGTTAAACAGCTTTTAAACTTATTCTTCAGTAAATTAAATTTTAATATCTTCAACAATGGTCATTGACTTTCACTAGGTATAAAACTAAAATCTCATACTCATGTTAAACTTAAAAAAAATAATTCCTTCTCATCTCCCTTGAGGTACTGCCATACTCCCTAACCCAAATATCTTAAATATGTACTGTGTATGGTAAGAATGAACAGAACAGCTTCCCGTTTAGGTGCAGATTCAATAAAGCCTACATCATCTGCTAAAACTGTGTGCACATTGTGGTGTGACATGCACACATACAGGACAATTTTGTATTCAGTAAGTAGCTCTACACACCATGTAGAGCCATGCAAACATGATAAACATCATGGCATGCTAATTAGAGCATAAGCAGCTGAACTGTATGCTAATCAATCAGTCCAAGATGGAGGAGCTATTTAACAAGTTATAAAGCAATGGTGTAGACTCAGTGCTGTTTTTTTCCTGTGAATTCCAAAACCTGTTGGAATACAGCCACAGAAACTAGGCTATACAGAAAGAATGTTAGGGGCTGCTGTTGCTTTTATTCATGTGTATGTGCAGCAGGCTCATGTCTATGCTGCTGCTGCTGCTAATAGACCAAGGCCAAGAAGAAGAAGTGATTTTAGACCCAATTTAACTTTTCATAATCTGCATCGGGTGGAAATTATAGACTGCTACAGGGTGGATAGAGACATACTGCAGGAACTCTGCAACCTCTGTTGTCCTCAACTGAGAGCAAGGGAAATCCAAAAGGAGTCAATATTAGTTGAGACTTAGGTATGTGTAGCACTTTGAATTTTAGCTACAGGAACCTTCCATAGACCAACAGGGGACATGTTGGGGGTATCACAGGCATCAGCATCTAGGATCCTCCATCATTTCCTGAATGCTATGCTGTAACATGCCATTGAGTACATATATTTTCCCTGTACACCTGAGGACAGAGCAAGAACTATGCATGAGCTCTACCCTGTAGCACACTATTCTGAAGTCCATGGTGCCATAGACTGCACAGATGTAGAAATCACCACCTGGGGAACAGGGAAAGGTGCATATAAATAGAAAGGGCTACCACTCCATTAACAGACAGGTTGTGTGTAACATAAAGGGAATCATCCTGAATGTGTGTGCTAGAAACCCAGGCAGTTATCACAACTGACATATCTGGCACAGCTGTTAACTGTACAAGATGTTTACTAGGGATGGTATCTCACAGAGTCATTTACTGGAGGATGCAGGTTATGCATCAAAAATGCACACGCAACAACTGAAGAATACTGTAATGAGGAACACGCTCAAGACAGAAATATCATAGAGTATGCATTTAGGCTGCTGAAGCCATGGTTCCAGTGACTAGATACATCCTTGAGAGCCTTGCAGTACAATCCCCGTACATGTACTGAAATATTCACCATCTGTGCCATGCTCCACAACATTATCCTGAGAAAACAGCTTCAGCAGGAAAAACTAGGGACAAGGTCACCACAGCCATATGCAGGTGAGGTGTCAGAGTGGGAACCAGCAGCTGCTGTGGGTGAAGGCAGATGCAAACGTGCAATATGGCCGTGCACTGGCCAAGAGGCAACAGATAACACATGTGTACCACTTATGTGGCTAAAAACTTCATCCTATGCATACAGTAACATTGATACCCGGAAACACTCACAGCTTTTACTTACCCATGTAATGGCTGTGTACTGCTAGCATCAGACAGACTCAGCCCTGAACTAAAATCTTGCAACTTCTGGATTTGCAAGGTAAGAGCTGAACCTGGAATAGAAAAGTAAATGTATAAGAATACAAATGAATGGCATATCCTTGCATACTGTTACTTGGTAATGCAAGTAAGTATGAGGTGGGTGATCTTTACAGCAATTACACCAAGATTACAAAAACTTGTAAGAAAGCATTACAATTTGCAAAACAACTTCACAAAAACAGATATAGTAAGCACTAAGTCAGCTATGCACTCTGATCATCAGACAAAAAGACTTATGTATCCCTGAAACAAAAAGATAGGTTCATAGGTTCATAGGTGTGTACTAGGCTAATGAGCCTGGAGCCTTTTCAAGTCTAGCTCATAAAAGTACCTTGGCATTGTGCCACCTGCTGTTAGCTCCCAGTGCCTCTATCGAGTAGAGCCACTGGAGTGATCCCTGGGGTGAGCCTTCTGTTACCCATCCACTCGTCAAGATTTCTTTTGAAGAGGGCCAGCGAGGTGCTCTGTTTGACATGGATAGGAAGCTTATTCCACAGTATGGGCAGTCTCTGGGTGATGAACTTGTCCCTCCAGCATGTTCTGTTGATTTTGGTAATGAGGTTGAGATCTCTGGAGCTTGTGGTGCAGGGGGATTGGGACTTCTTTAGGTGTAGCATTTCTAGTAGGGCTGGGTCGGACATGGCCTTGTAAGTCAAACAGAGATCACCTTTAAGTAGACGATAAGTGACTGAGAATAGCTGAAGTTTCTTGAGTCTGTCCATGGAAGACATGTATTTAAGGCCTAGGATCCTCTTTGTAAGGTACTTCTGTGGCCTCTCCAGCTGTTGCAGGTGTCTGGTGAGGTACATGCCAAATGGGGCATTATACTTGATGTCTAGTCTAATGAGGGATGAGAAGAGAGGGATGATAACCTCTTTCTTTCTGGATGAAAACCCCCTGGTTATGAGATGTGCCACATAGAAGGACTATCTGACCACAGCGGCAATGTGGCAGTCGAAGGTGAGGTTGCTGTCAACCTAGGTGCCCACATCTCTTATAGCACCTTAAGTGTTTGGTGGGCTCCCATTGACATGGCATTTAGTGGGAAATGAGTTCTTTCCAAAGGGAATGGTAATGAATTTTGTGGTGTTAAGCTTAAGGCCATGGCTCTGACACCAGTCATTGATCTCAATGAGGCCTTTCTGTAGGATGTTTGCATCACTTAGGGAGTTAATAATGACTCCCAGCTTGCAGTCACCTGTGAACTTGGTCAGCTAGAGCCCGCCTGTGTTGGCCTGGACTTTTGAGAAGTAGATGCCAAACAGTAGAGGACCCAGGACCGTGCCCTGTGGGACTCCACTCATGACTGATCAGTAGTCTGACTTGGCATCCACTACTTTCACTCTGTGGGCCCTGTCTGGAGTCAATTTGTAACCCACCTACTGATATAGGGATTGATGTCTAGATTGGTGAGTTTATCAATAATTCCTGAGTGAGGAATGATATCAAAGGCCTTGGCCAGATCAAGGTAGGCTGTATGCACTGCCTTACCCTCATCCACAGCCTTGATGACTGCCTCGAAGAAGTCAACCACATTAAGAAGGCAGGATCTCCCTTTGACAAAGCTAAACTGCATGGGGTCTACAGTTTGGAGATTGCCTATATCCTTGTTAAGCTGTTCCATGATGATGCACTCCATAGCTTTACATACCAGGCTCCTCAAGCTAATGGGGGCAATAGTTCCCAGGGCCTGTAGTTGCCCCATGCTTATGGAGAAGGATGACTGTAGCAGTAGGGCAAAGCCTGAGGTAAGGCTGTGATTGAACAGGACACACCCAGTGATATTATCAGGACCCATAGATGCTGTATTCTTGGCCTTTGGCAATGCAAATTTTACCTGTGCTGCAGAAATGCTGGGTACCTGGCATTCTTCTGGTATTGTGATTGGGGCTTTGGGGGGGGGGGTAAAGTTAGCACTACATATGTCGGCCGATATGTCGGCTATATCTGTTGGCTCACTATAGTAGGTACCATTGTGCAATAACTCAGAGCAAATTTGGGTATTGCCATGGAGGTTCTTGATATAGCTATAGAAGGCTTTGTGGTTTATTTTAGTGTCTGCTACAATTCTGTCTTCATAGCTGGCTTTAGAGGATTTGATAAGCGATCTAAAATTTTTGATGAGGGTGATAAGGGAGTTTTTCCAATCTTGGACTTCGCCTTTTTCTGCAACAGTTTCTTCCTTCTGTTGTAGAGTTTATTGATGAATGGGGACCACCAGACTGGCTTCCTTTTTTTCGAGGAGAGTGTCTTGGTTCTATTTGTTATGGCTAGTTCCATGTATTTGTGTATGTGTTCATACAGTGCATTGGTGTATGATTCAGCAGTCATGCAGCTATTTTCAATTGGCATGAGTACCAAGAAGTCAGCCACCTCTATTTTTAGGAGGCCAAAGTCAGCTTTGGAGAAGTTTTTCTGGATGGCCACCTTTGCGGGGGGTGTAGGCGAGATGGAGAGTTCCATGGTGATTAGTTTGTGGTTGGATCTAACCAGGGAGGAATTGACTATAGGTGTAGAGCAATGGTCGCCCATGTTAGTGATAACCAGGTCGTGGATGTTGCTCCCTCTAGTGGGGGTCAGAATGAGCTGGTCCAGGGCAGTGGAACTGATGAATTCCAGTAATCGTTGTGCCACTGCATTAGTATATGAATAGTTTTTCCAGTTGATGGAAGGGTAGTTGAAGTCTCCTAGTATGAGAGTATTGGGTTGGACCAAGATAGATTTTAGGGTGCTTAGGAATGTGGAGTGAGAGTCTAAGGACATGGTTGGGGTCCTATAGCAGGCTATGACCTGTATCTACATCTTGCCCAGTGTTAGTTATACCTGGGGTATCTCAGATGCATTATGCTGGGCTACCAATCTAGAGGTGTGCAGATCCTTTATGTATATGGGGACTCCACCACCTTTGGTGCTTCCAACCATATTCTGGAGCCAAAGGTGTGGACTGAGTTGTAGCCTAGAAGCACAGGGGTGCTTTCTGCCTCTTTAAACCAAGTCTCCATTACAGCACAAATGTTGACATTCTCTATTTTCAGGAGCACTTCAAGTGAGTGCATCTTGAGATTTAGACTTCAAGCATTGAGAAGCATAACCCTCAGATTATACTTATTTATAGCTGTTACGGTGGAAATTTGGTCTTTGGAACACCGCCTAAAAAGGCACTATTGGAGTGGCAAGAGCCTTAGCCAGTAACTGGAATCCCAGGGGTGACAGATTTAGGCCATCTCTGGCAAAGCATCGAGGTCTGTCAGTCATGTCATCCCAGGAAAAAGATACTAGATCCCCTTAGAATGACACCAGAAACTTATGCCAATTGTTGAAGCCAATAATTTTCTGCTTGTACTGTGGTATCATTCTGGGTGACAGTAGAATACTGCTCAGGGCTAAGGTCATACCTGCCTGGGCCACATAATCCAAGGGTTCCATCATGTCTATTTTCATGTAGTCCAGGGAGATACATCTCAGGTCATTCACACCCACGTGGACAATGACTAATTAATACTTGTACTTGTTGTGGAGTGACCTGAATGCATGTGTTATGTGGCAGATCCTGGCACCTGATAGACAACTGACTGTCACCTTCTCCTTGTTTAACCTAGTTTGTGGGACATCACTGTGCTTCACTATTGAGTCTCCTATGATTAGTACATTGGCAAATTGTTTTGCCTTAAGGGCTTAGGTTGAGGGGCACACTGTGGAGGTGAGCTATGTGTTCTGTGGTTGGTGTTGTGTTATGGTGATTGAGTGCATTTCTGTCTTGCAGGTCTCTGTTGTTTGGGTAAATGTTTGAGAGCTTCCACGAAGGTGGGTGTGTGGTTTCTGGCTTTATGTGTGAGCTGTGATAGTGAGTATTTTGGCGCAGTTATCATCATTTGCACAGGGTGTTGTGTGTGGGAGGACAGGAGGCCTAGGTGGACACAAATGGTAGTGAGTGCATATGAGTAAGAAAGAGAAACAGGCAGACATTTGGATAAAGTGTCAAATGACCAGTGAGACAGAATGAGTTTTAAGCCTCATAACTGACCCATGTAACTGTCATGTGTGTGTGTCTGTATTGGCACTCCAGGCCAAATTGGTGTGAAAGTGACTGCAAGAGCAAAGCCCTGCTCTGTGTTATCTCTATGTCCTGGAATGTCAGACAGGTGTGAGCCATGCATGACAGAGGTGAATATTCATTGACGTCATCATCCCTGACCCCGAGAAGTGGCTCCACCAGGATTTACACTGGTATGTCCACACTCATAGTCTGATGCACTGTTGCTGCCTGAACATAATTGATGTCTGCTGCATGAGCTCTTCTCATGAGTATGCCCAGGACCATGATCCCATGGCCTGAAACATCTGGGTTTGGACACTTCAACCACTGACAGACCAGTGGAAGTAGTGCCACTATGGAAGTGTGATCAAGAATGGCCACATCAGTTAACATAAGATGATGTGGCTGTCCTACACCCATGTGAATGCTGTCCCCATCCTAGTAAATATTCCATCAAAGATACCACCCATTCCAATGTGTCATTCATCTGGTCCATTTTGAGTCAGCAAGACAGTGGAGGCAGCCATGTATGTCAGCTTGTGCCACATCTCCAACCCTAAGCATTTTCTTGGATGACCTATTGGAACATGCCTGCACCTCCATGACAGCACTAAACATACATCCAATGGCACGGAAAGACACACCAGGATCAAGTGGAGGATGAACAGCAGGCCTCCTCTAAACACCCCTAACAACCTTCTTTAGTGGCACTTCACCCACACTTTGGCTATGACCAGAGCCAAGAGGCACATAAGGTGCAGTAAACACACTACCCTGATCAAGTGTGTCACCCTCCACCTATCCAATATCTGTGGGCTCACTGGAATGAGTTTGCGTAAGCTTACTGGCTGTGTCTGATGGAATTACTGGGGATGGCTGAATGTGAACCTCAGTGTCAGATTCAATGTTTGCACCCCCCCCCAATTGTGCCTGAGTTTGGCCACTGTCATCATCAGAGTCTGCCGATACTCTAGCATCAGGTGGTAAGAGTCCTACACTTCCACTGTCAGAATCACCTGTGATAATAAGCAACAAACACAGGAAAGAAATTAATATCTACACTACAGCAGTTTAATATATGCTAACAAAGCAACACTGGTGCCACTATCACAGATGGCACAGCAATACATACACAGTACTAACACCAACCTCACACATATGGATAAATGCATATTTCTGTCAACTGCTCATCTGTCCTGAAATAAAAATTTTGGCTAACCATGTATAGATGACTCCACACTTGCTAGGGAGGATGGTCTTGGAAGAAGTTAAGCAAAATATAAGGCTGCATTCATCACAATAACAATAACACAAGGTGAACTGAAAGATGGATGGTATGTCCACCCCAAGTCCATATGTAATGAACCAGAATGTGTTAACTGTATCACTCTATAAATAGTTACCACCCCCCAAAAAAAAATTACTAACCCAACTTAACTATTGCTTTCAATATTTTACTATACAAGAAATCTCTAAAAAGTGACATAGATTAGCTTATCCAGAAGCTCCTCCTGGGATATACTTGTCCTCCCTAAAACAGCAACACCAACATCAATCACATGCTGCTGTGCACTTTCCACTGAGCTCTCTGGATCCCTGATAGTGGACAGGAACTCTTCATTTGGTGTTAGTGGTGGAGCTATAGCAGGTCCCCCCCATAACCAGCTGACCACTGGCCACTACAGCTGCTCTCCTCCAGGCCCATTAAATGATATCAGTGGCCATGTAATGCACCTGATCATATGACCTGCTGCATCCTCCAACAACATTGATGTTATTCACTATCTGGTTCCAAATTTGCATATGTCCAGACATATCCCCATGTGCTCTCTCAAGCAGAAGGGCACTGTGTTGACAAGTGACTTAGATGATCACGTCATTCTCTGAGTCACTGAAAGGGGGTTTGTGCAGATTGGGACACTTGGATGCCATAGTCCTAGGTGACATAAAATACAAAAAAGATATTATACATAAATATCACATAAATAAAAGTATTTCTTAGCTATAACACATATTATTAGTTTTTCAATATTACCCACTGGAAAAAAAAAAAAAAACTAAAGTTATTCAAATATAAAAAGGTTATGTGGTTGTAACATATCACAGTCACACACAAACCAAGGTTTGATCCAAAACAAGGGCTAACAATTGCAAAGCAAACCTCTGTAAAAACATTTCAATTGTGCCATCACAGAAATGGAACTTGGCCTCCATTCCCCAAAACAACAGGCAAATTACATTTTTGTACCAAACAAGAAATAAAAAGTCAATCAGTTGTTATGTGTGTTCAATCTGTCCCAAAAAACATGTATACATTTGCCACACAGCAGTCATTTTATGCAACTGACAGTCACAACTATCTGTGCTCAGCACTCCCCTAGAGGTGTCAGTGGGCCATCCTAGAAGGCTAATACCCCTGTGTCACTGACAGTATATGAATATATATTTCACTAAAATAACATAGAAGAGTGTAAAGAGAAACAGTTGTCACAATAACACTTATGATGAAAGTTAATAAAGCTGTGTATCTGAGAAAGAAAATGTCCTGACAAAGATGTCTATGCCATCAGTAAACTTCAAAGACAGTGATGGTGAACCTTTTGGGCTCAGTGTGTCAAAAATTTGGAAAATGCCTATCTTGATTCTGCTGGTGTGTCACCTCCTTCACCCTCGAACAAAAGAGAAACAATTCTTCACATATTCATTTATTAAAAAAACTACAGTCCAATCATGTGTGCTGCTATGTATAATAAAAGTAAAAGAAAAATCAGTTGCTTACAATAGAGAAAGAATATGTACACTGAGAATTAGGCTTAAAACAGTGCGCCAAATATTACCCTACTTTTAATAGTAATTTTGAATTGAGCTGAAAAAATACGGAACACATTGCAATTGATTTGATTAACATCAATTAATGACTTTGTTGTTATTGAGTTTTAATAGATAAGTACAGGGTCACATATTTCTTGCATTTTGTTCATTCAGTTTCTTTGGTAACTCAGGTATTGGTGAATGCTGGTATGTCACCCAAATTGTTGTGGTGTGTCACCTTTGACATGCATGTCATAGGTTCATCATCACTGTTCTAAGAGGTGCATGCAGATAAAAGTTGCATTTGCTAATCCATATATATTTATAAAACAATATTTTCCTACTGACGTGATCAAATCAAGTATATAAGTGAAAAATGCTTTTATACCTTATCAAGATCAGTAGTCTTCTGTGCAGATAAATCCAAAGTAATGGCAATCTCCTTCTGTGTTATCGAGATATATAACTCCCCTCACCTTCAGGTTCCCTAGCTATATGGTTCCCCTTTTATAGTGTAGATTTAGGCCTGTGAGTACAGTAAAGATGCAAATGAGGTGTGAACTCGTTAGAACTGCTGAATCCCAAATTCTTGGTTCCATGTAATGTAAACATAGTGCAGGCACTCCCTCAGTGTTTGTTGCTAATGGATTGCACCTGTGAATGATTACTGCTAGGGAGTAGGAAAACAGCAGCAATTCAGACACTCTTACCTCTAGTGGATGTGTCAGCCATGTTAGACTTACAAAATGTAGAAGTAATTGTATCAAGGTTTTAAATGAAGCAGCACACATTTCTCAGTTTCTGTTCAGTCATACCAAACTCCCATGCATTTGCTGAAAATGGTATATTATTCCCATGTAATATTCTCATACATTTTAAGGGCAATGATACAATATGTCTTACAAACTGCATGTCTCATAATACTGCTCAGAAAAGAAAAAAATGAACACCATACAAAGATAAGACAGAGCTGCATTACTGCAAACAATAGTCATAAATGGTTGTGTGATCACTCATTGCACTACATCTAAAATTCACACATGTACAGACAACTCAGAAGTATACAAGTGCCATATGTCTTGTTATTATGGTGGATGATTTGAGACTTGCTTATATGCACAATTAATTTTGTTTTGGCTGCAAAACTGCTTCTGTGGCAAAGAGGGATAAGACACCCTTGCTGTGTTTCAGTTCCCTATTATATCATTGAAGACACAAAATCTCAAATGCGTCTTCATCGAACTGAAAACAATGAAAATTTAAAAGAGCAAAAGGGAATATAAGCAATTTCTTTCCCTGGCAAAGAAATGGCTTGGCCACCTTCGTTACTTTGCCATTTTCCCCACTGTAGTGCGATATCGGAGTTGGTATATTTAGTTAGGGGGGTGTGGGGGACATTTGTTTTGTGTGTAGTGGGTTTTATTTGTTATTGGGCCAAGTTATTTATTTCACAGGGAATGAAATTTCTTATATGTCCTTTCACTCTTTTAAATATTCATTGTTCTCAGTTCGATGAAGACACATTCGAGATTTTGCATCTTTGATGATATAATAGGGTATTGTGTTTTCTAGATTCAGTGGTTTGAAAGTTCAAATCCCAACTTGTGTAAAAATCTTTCATGTGTACTAGCATTTATTTTGTAATGGTGTCTATTTGATATATATATAAATATATATATATATATATATATATATATATATATATATATATTTTTTTTTTTTTTTTAATAACAGTGTTTTCATGGTGCATGGCTTAGTGCAAACACGGGAAATGGATAAACAGAACAAATGCCATATAATGTACTTCTATGATAAGCAATACATAAACTATACATGTGAATAACATGTGTGTAGAGCACACCTGCTTAGCATGATGATTCACAGAGTATATATCAACTATAGATCACTGTTCAAGTCCCACATTTGTCTTTTAAGGATGAAACATAATAAACACTGCTCACAAGAATAAAACAAGGTGAGCTTTGCTTGTTATGTATGTGCATCACTTACCTTCACTCAAACATGGACTAATGGCCCACACACAAAGCAGACAGGATACAGACATTCTTAATTTCAAAAAAGATACATTGATGCATCTCTTGCTTTCAGTCATGCAAACCTGCTAAGAGGCATAGCAGTTAGCAACTTTCTCAAACGTTTGCAGGTCACAGCTGCAGACAGGAAGCAGACATTAGACAATTTCAAAAGTGATACCTTCTATCAAATCTGTTGGGCACTGTGTAAATACTCTAAGCAGTGTTTCATGGCAGTTAAAACACAGAAATTAATAAGGCATATGACAATATCAATTGCTTTTTAACTATTCCTGTGGCAGCAGGTGTAAGTGTAGGTTTGTAATACACATGATCCTGAGTTTTAATACAGCAAAATCCAGATATTTTTACTGTTGTTCCATTTTACTTTATATTAAAATTCACATTAAATTTATTGCATGCTCTAAAATAGAGAACACTCTCAGACTGCTTCCTCAGCAGTCTAGATAGGGGGAAAGGCATCTTGGCCTCAAGATGCCCAGCAGTCTGTGTGGCAGTGACATCACAAAATGGAGGCACTCTAGACTGCAGCAGGCTGGACCAATTGCAGATTTGGACTGTTCTGGATGGACCAATCGCATGAGGAATGCTGGCAAAGGGATGTGTGTGTGAAATGCCCCAGTTGCTATATGTTGGTGGCTAGAGCAAACTCATGGTGGTGTAGTAGGAAATACCTCAGACTTGAACCCTGTACCTTGTATGGAGATGTTAAGGGCCTGAATTCCCTGCCCACCACCATTTGTAAAAAATTTGCAGATTTTTGCCTCATATTTGATCTGTTCTGTTCTTAATAATATCTGTGGTTTCTAAATGCTTAAATGATGACATATTTGATGGCGCAGTGGTAGCATTGTTGTCTCATAGCTGCAGGATTTTAGGTTTGATTCTTGGCTGGAGTGCCTTCTGTGTGTGGTCTGCATCTTCTCCCTGTGTTTGTGTGGGTTTGCTTTTGTGTTTTCCCATGTTACAAAGACATGCCTGCATTATTTCTTCCTGGGCCTCTGCTGAAAATTGTTTTTTTGTTCCAAGTCAGACTGTCCTGGTTAACAAATGTTAAATAAAATTGACAGACATTTGAATTTCAGACTTCTGGTTTCTGAATGGTTAATTGCTTATATGTTTGATGGTGCAGTGGTAGCATTGTTGCTTCACAGCTATAGGTTTTCTGGTTTGATTCTGGGCTGGGGTGCCTTCTGTGTGGAGTCTACATCTCTTCCCTGTGTTTGTGTAGATTTGCTCTGGTGTCCTGCCATTTTACAAAGGCATGTGTCTGCAGTATTTCTCCCTGGGCCTCTGCTGAAAATTATTTTTGTTCCATCAGAAGTAAAATTGACAGGCATTTGAATTTCAGGTTTCATATTCTTCAGAAAATACATAGTAGCACAACCTTTAATTCTAGCAATTTTCTAAGTCTATTTTTGGGACTGTATTCCCCTATTACTGGCTTTGTCCAGGTTTTTTGTACTAAGGTTGACAGCTATGGCAAGAACTGAATTCACTGAATATGTTTGAGGGCTGTATTCCCCCATTACTGGGTTTGTCCAGGTGTTTTGTGCTAACAGGTTGACAGCTAAGGCGAGAAGTGAATTCACTAAATAATAGCCATTTAAGTTTCAGTCTTCCTCGATTTCACATAGCAGCTGATTTGGCATAGTGGTATGTTGCTCTGACTGTTTTGCTCAGGGACCTTGGCAGTAAAATGTATGGTGGTAACACAGCATTTTATTCTAGCAACATTCCAAGATTATACAAGCAATGTTTAATGTGTCCCTGGTTTTTGGGCTTTTGACCCCCCCCAATACATTTTAGCTCTTTCCAGATTTCTTGTGCTGCGAAGTTGAGATGCAGTTAAGTACTGAGTAGATTTTACAAGGAGCTGAGAGCTGCAGGGGAAAATAAGTCTAGTGCTGCTTATGCTAAGTCTGCTTGCATTGTTAATAGCACAACAGGTTGTGTGCTTGCTTTTGATGCAGAAGGCTGTGGTTTCTACCCCCCCCCCCCAAGGGGTGGATGCTGCTGTACTAAGAATGTCCTCTTTGGTGAAGATACTAACTATGAGGCTGTTGTCAGTTTGCCATCCATTTCCTATTGCAATATTACTAGCTTATCATTTTTTTAAATGTAATATAGGCAATGTATTGCTCAGGGGCAACAGACACTTTATTTTTCGATGAAACCATGAACTATAAAGGTGTTTGCTAGCAACAACCTTTTCATTAGTTACAGATTTCTTTAATGTGGAATTATTTAGATGACTTTTACTTCTTCAGAGATTGTGCATATTTACTGATAATGGTGGACTGTAGAATTGTACATATTTACTGATAATGGTGGACTGTAGAAGTCTGAGTAGACTTTTATGATGGAAATGTTCTGAACTGGGCAGTTTTGTCATTATTGGTGCATGTGTTTTGTTTCATTGTTTACTGGAAAAATGTTCAAAACAATAAATTTAAAATGGCCTCTAACAACTGTACTGTATTGTACAAGGAATATAATTTAGTACAATCAGGAAGGTGTATCAAAGAGCATATGTATGTTTCATGTGCAAGGGGCCTATGATTTGAAAACAGTCCAAAATTAATCTTTATCTGCCAATGGCAAAATGTATTTTCTTTGAATGTGAGTTTCAAGGGCATATAAGTTTTAATGCTAAGTCTGTTTTCATTGTGAGACTGCATTGCTTTGTCTAGCAGATGTCTTAGTGTTTGTGCTGTAAAATGCAAAATAAAACTTTTAAATGAAGTCCAAATCATCATAGAAGTAAAGCAGTATGCACATTAGTGTTTATGGTAAATGGAGTGAAATAGCCAAGTAATGGATCATTGGAATGCCTGCAGGGGGGGGCTCCATTCGACCATGATTTTGTGAGGGGGAAGAGCGGCAAACTCAAAGACAGCCCCAGCTGAACTATACCTCCCAACTGTCCAGATTTTTAAAAAATGAATAGATTTTTGCTTCTTATTTTTGGTTTGTTCCTCATAAAATTTGTGGTTTTCTGGCAAATCATTTAGGAATGAAGTCACTAAATAATGACACATTGAGTTTCAGACTTCATAACCTTCAGAAAAATGCATGCTAAAGTAAAACCTGTTATTCTATCAATTGTCTCAGTTTATACAAGAGCAATTTTTAGTACTGTTTATATGTCTCCCAATATATTTGGCCTTGTCCAGATTTATTGCATTAACAGGTTGAGAGGTGCATGCAAATAAATTGATTTATAGAATTAGGCATAGCCAAACCTCTCAACTGTCCCCGATTTTGGCTCAAAATGTTGCTCTTCCCCCTAATAATCCCTCTGCAAAATAGCAATTTTGGAAGAAAACACGGAGGGTTTACAATTAAGAAATAACTGTAATAATCAGAGTTATAGATTACTTTTATTTCAGAAATGCATGTAAATTCTTTTATTTTGTCAGCTGCTCAAGTTAGCACTACTAATATTAAAGTGTCCCTTCTTTGACAAGTTCCCAGCTGTATTGTGTGGCTATTTTATATTTTTGAATCACATTTTTGTTCCATTTTTTATAAAATTGTGGGTTTTTTTGGCAAATTAGTGACAAATCATTAAAGACCAAAGTTAGAAAATAATGACAGACATTTGAGTTTCAGATTTCATACCCTTCAGAAAATTCATACCAATGAAAGACCTATTCTATTATCTAAGTTTATAAGAGCAATATTTAAAAATTGTCCTTGTTTTGGGGCATTTGTCCCACTTCTATGTATGGCTTTGTCCAGATTTCTTGCTCTGAGATTGAGAGGTATGACAAATGTGTCAGGGCCATCACAGTCAGCCAGAGACATTTCAAATTGTGACATACTTGTTGCACCCCACTCCCCCATGTAGTGATTCTGGATGTGTCCAAGCAAGGCAAGGAGTAGTTATGCAGTATAAATGTGCAGAGTATCCCCCCATCCAAGGTAGACACAAGTACTACAGTGGATTTTCATCTGTCCTTGATTTTGCAGAATGGTCTGGTTTCTGTCATATTTTTGTACTGTTGATTTATGCTTATTACTCAGAAAGTGCCTGTTGCTCTGTGTTTAAGTAGCAATGCTTTAATGACCACCAGGTAAGCTTGTCTGAGTTTGTAAGATGCAAGTAAGTGTTAATAAGCACACTGTTAAAGAATTGCCAACATTGAAAGCCTTTCTGTTGTTGCCATGCAGAGAATACTTAACTAGATAATGTATAAGCCTTGGGTTTTGAAATTCATATGACAGTATTCGTAATAAATGACAGGATTACATTATTTTAAGAAGCTCATTACACTTGTTGGAGACTTCCAGTCATCTCTGCAGGCTTTACCTGTAAACTAAACAGAATGGCAGTCATGTGTGGTCCATAACCTGCACAGTAATCCTTTAAGCAATGTATCTTGAGCTTGTTTCTTGTTTGCTTTTCATTTTTTACCTTGATCATGTTTTCCCCATGAAACAAGTAGATAGTTGTCAGGCAGCAGGTCTTTTTTGGATAAGAAACATTTTTACAAGTGGGGGCATCACAGAGATTTCTACTTTCAGCATGTTACTTGGTACTTTAATAAAGCTGAATATAAATTATAATTAGAACTGCAGTGCAAGGTGAAGTGGTTTGAGTTGAGTGTTGCTTGTTTTTCTTATACTTGATTTTGACTGGCATTCCAGTAATGTATTTAAAAAGTAATTTTTTCATGCCTCACAACCTTTTGTTTCCATCTAGATATTAAGTAAGCTGTCATGCAGCCAATGCATTGAAATATTTTTATTCTTCTACACTTCATTTTGTCTTGATTGGACTCTCATAATGACGGTTTGGCACCCAGGGCAGCATATTTAATTAAAGTTAGTTTTTGTGGTTTTGAGCATAGCCCCTCCCCTTTCTAGTTGGCCCCACCCCTTCCCATTGACCCCACCCATTCAGCTGTCTCCTGCAGCCCCACTTTGATCTGAAGTCATCAGCCGCCACTGAATTCAAGATTGTGTCTGTAAAGCACTTCTTCTGTGGAAAGGATGAAAAATCACCAAGGTGGAAGAAAATGTTTTGTTTCTTATTCATAGGCTTGAATCACACATTCCAAAAATTATTTTTATCAGTTTGTAATGCCACACAAAAAAATGTGTCAGGTCATAAAATGTATGCCTCCAGTACATGCCTGCAAAGTTAAATCACCTAAAAGTTACAGCAGCAAATAACCCTCAAACTAATGCCAAGTGTCAGATTAACCTTCCAATTTAAAAAAAAAATGCTTTCCTCTTTGGTTGGCAGTATTGGTCTCCACTTTATGTTACACAAATGTGGTTAGCATCATTGTTCGAGTTTGCTCACTACCAGTAAACAAAATAACACACAGTGGGAAATCACTCAACTATTGCTTTTTTCCCTGGTCGGACATGTCTCGTGGTAGAAGGGAAGGTGCCCAATTTAGACTGCAGAGGTGGGGTGTTGAGGAGTCCAGAATCTTCAATAGACTCCTTGTAAAGTGCCACAGCTGATGGCTCTTGCAGGGGGATTATACCAGATCCCAGTAAAAGTCTGAGGCATGGAATAGTCTGATCAAGGCTGTCTCCAATGTGAATGACATTTCACGCACTGGAGATGTAGGCATCATTTTAATGATCTGAAAGGATGCAAGTGGCATATACTCACCCAGTGGTTGGATGAGTTCAGAACTGCTGACTTCCTACAATTGTGTAAGTGTACTGATATAGAGAATGTATAACAGATAGAAAGATGCATATAAGCAAGGCTGGTATGCATTTTGTTATTATCTTGTTCTCTTTTCTTTATTCCACAGCAAATCAAGAGATTGTGGTGAATGGAGATGCCCAATCTGAGCATCTATATAAACTGGGAAGCAAGGGGTATGTATGCAGCACAACATAACTATTATTTTAGCTAAAGCATTGCTCTTCTATACAGTAGCAGCAATTAAGCATGTATATCATAACTGTAAAAGCAAGCACGCATGTCAAAGTCTGTAGTACAAGCCAACTGCAGGAGTCAAATCTAATAATGTAGTCAGACATTGTGAGTTCAAATACCACAAGTAACACATAAGTCTAAGTAAAATCCTTTAAAATATTAGATAATTTAATTTCAACAGATGTGGCATAAATGCCCTGCTGTTAACTTAATCTGTATAATTTGACCAAGCATATGTGCAATATATGCACATTGCAAGGATTATTTTGAGCAATAATTACTTAGAGTTTGTAGTTGTTAAGAAGTATATTTAAGTGTAAAACTACAGATAAATATAAACTACTTTATTTTTCTGATAATGCATTGTACATGTATGATAGTACTAATTATCCATTTTTTCTTACCCCAACCCTTATCTCTCTTTTTTTGATTTTTCTAGTACCATCAACATGTTTCCATGTCATCCATCTCTTACAAATCACAAAATGCTTTATAGCACAGGGAGGTAGGCCAACCCCATGGCTCAGCCTGCCCCCCCCCCCCTACTCCACATGCACCTGCACTGGTGCCCAACAGATCTGGGACTCAACCTGGCAGTACTGCCTCTACTGCCCCTGCACTACCTGAGCCTTCCACATCAAGTAACACTACCCTGGTAACTGGTGTTGTGGTACCATCCTGAAGTATTGGCAGAGATGGTGATTTTATAACCCACCAGGATCTGCCAAGCTTGGTGCATAGGGTCATGCACAGCACCATTGGTGCATGGCTATGCTGGATGGAGATGATACTCTGTTTTATAGTCCAGAGGAGAAGATGTCAAGCACTCCAGCAGCCAGTGGCGTAAGGGGACAATGATGACAGTCCTGCGGGTGAGGACTTGATTCTCACTGTCCCCGTGTTTGATGGGCATAGGCATCAGTTGTCCCCTTCCTCACCCCAATCTTGGTATGCTCAAACCTGTTATGTCCCTCACCAACTCTGTGTCTTGTCTTATTTGTCCTGTTTGCATCAGCTTCCTCATCTACCCTACTTACCTAACCCAAAAATAACTATGTCCCTTACCCAGTCTCTCTTACTGAAGTAAAAAAATAGGCATCTTTCCCACAAGAAAGAAATCATCCCATACATAGCTCCCCACTTTGCATATATGCCTTCTTGATACACTTGATTAAGTCCAATTGGCTATACAATGTGATTTTTTTATTGTCACCCCTCATTGTTGAGGTGACAGTCCAAATTCTGTACATATTTTCATTTCACACGGTTGAAAATGTGGAAAGTTATTGTTCTTTTCTACCTCCCTCCTGTACATTCCTATATTGCCCTCCCTTTCTTCTTCCCCCAGTTTACCCCCATTTCACCACTTTACTGTATACACCATTTTAACACCTTTAATGTGGTCAAAAAATAGAATCACACACCACACACATAAGTAACAAAAAAACTATGACACCCTTCAATTTTTGTCCTCTGTGTTTGCACACAGTTTGTCATTGCATACCAATGCTGAGCAATGGTGAATGGCTCTTCAATGGTGTGGTTACCTCTACACAATATTGTTTAAACATGCTGCACTAAGGTAAGACCCAGTAAATGTAGAATAAACAATGACTGTCTTTGCATTTGAAATACATATTAAAAACTATTAGACCCACCTGGATCTGAACCTTGTTTCATCATGGCTCAAAAAGAAATCTATCAGTGCATTCACACCTGCTACTACAGAGTCAGCTAAGCAGCTGGTGTATTTCTTACACTCAGTGCTATCCACAATTTTTTTCAATGAAGAAGAGGCTTGCATTTGCTCATCACTTAACTATGTGCAAACAGGGAAAGCAGTATAAATATGTATCTCACATGCACAAACACTTTGCCATTGCTTGCACAAACCAGATGCTTGGCAGTAGACTACAGAAAGTGCACATGCATGCACTACCTATGTTTACTGCCCACTTAGTCTTCATCCCATGAAAGCACATGTAAAAACACAAACAAAGGGATGGAATATTTTAAGGAAAGAACACATATTTACACCATAGCCATCTGTTACCTGCAGCCCCTGCACTTGAAGTTTGGTCACTTACTATGTGTCCACAAATATAGCAACTACACTACAGAAATAAATAAAATGCTTTCTTATATACCATGGACATCTTTATACTGACAATAGACATTCATATATTCCAGTACTTGTAGTAATGTGGACAGCTGTTTGCATATAGTTTGCAAAACTGTATTTTAAGGTATACCTGCACATTGAAAACCTAACAGCAAATGCTACACTTTGCATACCTATCAATCTGGTAACATGCAGATTTTAATATCTTGACAGTTGTACATGGCTAGGTATCCATTTCAGACAAGCCTCCCAACAGCTTCTCTCAAACATCCAATGATGATGTCATCCACAATAAATTGTCCTTCAGCCTTGTAAAAGTAAGACTTGTGCTGTGGCACTTGCTTTAAGTACTGAGCTCTCTAGTATGCCTACTCAGGTAGGGGTTCTAATCTCATTGCAGTCAACTATTATGCATGTGTCTATCTATTTAGAAGAGCATAACTACATATCCTGCAGTCATCACTACAATCCATAGAGTACCAATATTTTGACACTTGTACATGCCTATACGTTCACTTCATTCAGGCCTTTCAACATCTTCTCTCAAATATCCAATGATGATGTTATCCACTATAAATTGTCCTGCAGTCATGTAAAAGTAAAATTTTTGCCATGGTACTTGCACTAGATATTGAGTTCTCTAGTTTGTGTACTTAGGTAGGATTTATAATCTAAATGCAGTCAACTGGTTTATGTGGTTGCGTGTATGTGTGTGTCTAGTCAGAACATAACTGTGTGCCCTGTAGTCATCAGTACAATCCCATGGAGTACCAATATTTTGACAGTTGTACATGTCTACACATTCATGTCATTCAGGCCTTTCAAAATCTTCTCTCAAATATCCAATGGTGATGTCATCCACTATAAATTGTCCTGCAGCCATAGAAAAGTCAGAATCATGCAATGGCACTTGCATTGCATGCTGAGTGCTCTAGTCTATGTAGTTGGTTACGTAGTGGTTCTAATCTCACTGCAGTCAACTGGTGTGTGCCTGTCTATCCAGAAGAGCATATTAGTGTATCTTGTGGTCATCACTACAATCCCATGGAATGCCAAAATATTGGCAGTTGTACATGCCTACATATCAATTTCATTCAATCCTTTAAAACATCTTTTCTCAAAAATCCAGTGATGATGTCATCTACTATAAATTGTTCTGCAGCCTTGTAAAAGCCATACTAATGCCATGGTGATTGTACTAAGAACTGAATTCTCTAGTCTGTGTACAGTGAGGTAGGAGTTCTAATCTAACTACAGTAAACTGGTGTGTGTGTGTGTGTGTGTGTGTGTGTGTGTGTGTGTGTGTGTGTGTGTGTGTGTGTGTGTGTGTGTGTGTGTGTGTGTGTGTGTGTGTGTGTGTGTGTGTGTGTGTGTGTGTGTGTGTGTGTGTGTGTGTGTGTGTGTGTGTCTAGTCAAAAGGGCATAACTGTGTATCCTACAGTCATAACTACAATCCCATGGAATACCAATATGCTGACAATTGCACATGGCTACACATCCATTTAATCCAGGCCTCCAAACATCTTCTTTCAAATGTCCAATGATGATGTTAATAGCATTGTAAAAGTCAGACCTGTGCCATGGCACTTGTGTCAAGTATTGAGTTCTCTAGTCTGTGTACATAGGGTAGGGGTAGGTAGGGGTTTGCTCCCACTGCAGCCAACTGGTGTGTGTATGTGTATGTTCACTTGGTTGAGATTAGAGAGAGCATTTTGCACCAGCATGTGGGACACTGCTATTATCATCTTCTCTTGACCAGACACTATTTATGTCATCACTTATAAAGTGTTGTTCAACACTCTCCAAGTCAAACTTGTGCTGTGGCACTTGTGTTAAATACTGAGGTCTCTAATCAGCGTACTTAGATAGCGGTTCTGTTCTTACTGCAGTCAGCTGGTGTGTGTGTGTGTGTGTGTGTGTGTGTGTGTGTGTGTGTGTGTGTGTGTGTGTGTTTGTGTGGGCTTGTTTGTTCACTTGGTTGACATTAGAGATTTAGAGACAACATTTTATACCAGGATGTGGGGCACTGCTATAACCATCTTCTGCTCACCAGACACTGCTGATGTCATCACTTATAAAGTGTTGTCCAACACTCTTCAATTAAGACTTATGCTGTGGCACATGTGTTAAATACTGAGGTTTCTAGTCAGTGTATTTAAATAGGTAGGGGTTCTATTCTTACTGCATTAATCTGGTGTGTCTGTGTGTGTGTGGGGGGGGGGGTCACTTGGTTGACATTAAAGACAGCATTCTGTACCAGCATGTGGGACACTGCTATTACAATATTCATCTCAGCAGACTCTGCTGATATCATCAACTATATTTGTCTGTCAAGCATAGGTTAAAATCCCTAGAGTGAGTGACTTTTGTGCCATTAGTTTTGCAAACATTTCTGCAGCATTTCCATCAGGGCAAGGTCAGAGGCTGCCTTGTAGAAAATACACAACTCGCTTCTCAGCAGCCTATACAATACAGAATACAGTGACAGGGTTTTCTTCTATCCACATACATCATGGCATGGTTTGGAGGCCCTGTATTTTCTTGGTGATAATCCCCTGTGGACTTTCCAGCTGATGCAAGTATCTGGTGAGATACATGCAAAAGGAAGCATTGTAGCCTATTAGTGATCTGACGAGAGTCGAGTACAGTGGTGTTATAACATCCTCAGACCTGGATGCAATGCCCTTATATATGAGTTGCATGACATAGAAGACTTTCCTTACCACTGTGGAAACTTGGAGGTGGAAGTTCAGATTGTTATTTACCTGTGTTCCCAGGTCTCGCACCACTGGGTTTGAACTTAGGTGGGGTGTTGCTAATACTGTAATTAGTGGGGAATTCTACTTTGCCAAAGGCATTAATAATGGCACTTTTTGTGTTTAGTTTTAGACCGTGTCTTTGGCAGCAATCATTTGTGTGTGTTAGCCCCTCTTGTAATATGTTAACATCATTTGGGGATTCAATGATTGCAACCAATTTTACAATCATCAGCAAACTTGGTAAACCAAAGGCACAATTGTCTATTTTAGCCTATACATCCAATAAATAAATTCTGAACAATAAAGGGCCCAGCACAGATTTTTGTGGTATGCCACTGGTGATGGCTCTACTGGTAGAGGTTGATTCACCAGCTTTGACAGTACGTGTTCTGTTGGTGAGCCAATTGGCTACCCATCTAGTAATGTAAGGGTTAATCCTCAGCTAGGAGAGTTTCTCAATGATACCTGAGAGGGAGATTTTGTCAAAAGCCTTGACCAGATCAATATAGGTGGTAAGCACTGTTTTAAACTTCATCCAGGGCTTTGGTGACTTTCTCAATGAAGTCTACTAGGTTTAATAAGCATGATCTACCCTTAATAAAGCCAAATTGGGTTGGGGTCTAGAGTTTGAGGGTCACCTATGAGTTTGTTGATAAGGTCCATGATAATTCTTTCCATGGCCTTACAGATGCGACTGGTTAGACTTATGGGTCTATAGTGCCCAAGGTCAGTTGATGCCCTCCCCCTTTGTGCAAAGGGGTTACTGTTGTTATCCATTCCACTGAAACAAAGCCAGTTGTCAGGCTATGGTTAAAAACTATGCTAAGTTGCTTCACTAGGTCCTGTTTTAGATTGCTTAATAAACAACCTGGGATGTTATTTCATACCACTGAGGCCATGTTTTTAGCCTTGGAGAGTGCAGATATAACCTGATTGTTAGAGATACTAGGCAGAGGACTGGTGTCAGGTAGTCTTTGTGGTATGGCTGGTGGGGCCAGGGGGGTGAAGACTGCACCAAATCTGTCAGATAGCAGGTTGCCAATTTCCTCCTATGCAGCTTCTTGTTTAGACTCCTAGCATTGTGCAGCAGAACCCTGAGTTTACTACGAGTGGCTTTAGTTACATCAGAACTTTTGTTGCTTTGACATTGCCTGAAAAGGGCACTATGGGGGAGGCAAGTGCCTTTGCCATTATCCAATAGCCTAATGGACACAGGTGTAGACCATCTCTGGCAAAGCAGCATGGCCTGTCGACCATGTCATCCCATACTGAAAGATACTAGTGCCCCCTGGATTGACACTAGAAGCTAAGCCAATTTTTGAAGTCAATCAATTTTTGTTTATATTGTGGCATCATCCTGGGTGAAGGTAGAATGTTGCTTAGGGATAGGGTCATACCTGCCTTGGATACATAATCTGAGAGTTCAGTCATGTGTCTCTTTATATAGTCTAGAGAAGTACATCTCAAGTAATTCACCTCAACATGAAATATGACAGAGTCATAATGGTACTTGTTGTTCAGTGACATGAGTGACATAGTATGATATACTTGGATGTATATTGTTGGTGTATTTGGGCATATGTTGTAGCAGAGCAGATTAACCATTGACACAGTTCACGTTTCACCATCACAGTGACAGCTGCAGTATGACATATGTTTGCAAGTGTCTACATACAATCATTAAATGCTCTGTAACACACATCAGTATAAATTCATATTGATTACATGGTCACATAAGTCGCATCTCATACACATGTTGCTATGCTGTATCACATGTTATGATACAATTGCAACCTTCTGGAATTCATTGCATGTACAGTTGTGTTGCTATAACCAAGGATTATTGAGGGGGTCAGCAGCACCATTGGGTGACTATAAACATTTGTGTCAGGAAATGTTCTGCATGAGCCACAAACAACTGATCTGTGTCTCAATATGGCATCAGACTGCTCAAACACAGCTTGCCTATGAAACATGTATAGGCATACATTGTGCAGTTGATGGAAGTACATGACATTGGTACAGTTGTATGAGTATCAGTGTGTGGAATATGATGAATGATCAGGGTTGTATTTGTAGGCCTTTTCACAAATCATTTATTCCAATACATTTGAAATGTTAAGTGGAATACACAAGTAAGCACATATGTGCATGTGAATGCCACCATATATACCCAAGGTAGGAAACAGACAATCCGCTAGGTGACAGTTTGTCTCACATGTCATCCCCTATCACCAATGTCCATCAGCCAAAGTATACATGCAAACATTACTCAGTTTCTATGCTAAGGTGTGCTCTGTATGGCTAATAACACAGAATCAATGGGCTGTGACAATATCACAGATTGACTGTAGCATGACTCAAAACATGGATCTACCAGACATGGCTGGATGCATACTTCAACACAGCCTCCAGACAGAATATGTTCCTATAGAAGGATGCACATCCGTATGCATCCATCTGACTTGGGGGGGGGGGCATCACCTGATGCATGCATGTATGTATAGACACATCCTGACTCTCCTCATCTGTGAAGAAGACCAACATGTCATCATGGACCTTTTCTAAATCGACACTGGTAATATCCCAGCTGTGTGGGAAAGACATGTGTGATTTATTCAGGCTATATCCATATCTGTTACATCTGCTAGATATCCTCAAGAAGGTCAACAAGGGCATGCATGATGACAACACTGTCACCCTACGGACTTTAACCAGGCCAAGGCATCTGACACAAATCCACTCTGAGGTATTATTGCAACACTGTCACAGGTGGCCATAAACACATATATTACTGAGTGGGTAGAACACTGGATCACATATGTGACATATAAATCTGCCGAAGTGTGTGAAGTGACCTATATCTAGAGTCCAGCGATCAGTTCTGTACTTTAGGGCTCTCTTCTAGGTCCTTTCATTTTCATTATTTAAGTCACAGACGTTTAGAACGACATACACATCCTTTGTCCAAACAGCTTTCTGGAGGACTGCAGATTCTGGACAATCATAGAATCCAAGCACAATATTAGTATAATACAGACAGTATCCACACACGCAAAGGGTTGCTGCAACAGCTATGAAGACACATGAGATGAAAAAAAAAATCATGGTGGTATTTGTTATGTTATAAAAGCAAATGCACAACCTAATAATAATGTTGACAGCACACCCCTATGAGCAAACCAAGTGGTATGTGACCTGTGTACTCTTGATGGCATGTGGAACATCCACTAGCATGTGCCCACAGTGGTGACTACTCCCTTGTATGTATCACATCTCCTGAGCATGTACAGGACATCCACATCAAAGGCCATTATACTTCGATAGTTCACAACCTTCATCATACCAATAACTGAGTATAAGGCACCATTTTTCATGTACCTCCCTACACATTTTCCAGGGATGCATTACTCAGGTATACCACATTTGTCACAGTGAGCTCCCACACATCTTATTGGCCATACCTAGGTATTCTTTTTGTTGCATAAACATTAGTGTCTGTTGGTGCAGGAAATCCCATCAAGGTGTTATACTACCACATGCATGTGTGATACACGTTCCTGTGATGCACACAGTACATACACAGCTGACTGACATTGATGGCCTGGATTACATTTGTAACAGTGTGGATTCTGCCATTTATATACACATATATATATATATATATATATATAGATATATATATACACATACACACATACATACATACATACATACATACACATACCATGAACACCTGCCAACTAGCCTGGTTGATCATAATCTCACATAAAGGTATAGCAGTGTCCCTCCTAACACCTCCAGCAGTTGTTAAAGTTTCAGAACGGTGTGCTTGATTTCCATCATAGATTGCTGACAACTCATAATAGTTGTATGTGTTGTTTTGCAGAACCATCTATGATTGCTCAAAATCATGTTATGTCAGAGACATTGGATTACTGATGGTATTATTCTGTTATATTCCATGATTGCACATGCTTCTGTCTATTGTTGTCGATCATGAGCTTGTTACTGTGTGGCTCACTAGGTTGAGACCTCTGCTGATATTACAGTCATATTCAAGCAACTCATTTTGCACAGCTTCACAATATTCACCTAACCCCTATTGTATATACCATTGCTGATGTATGTCCTCTCCATTGTACATGTCAGGATGCTTATATCACAAAGAATCTTCTCCATTGTTATGTCACCTTGTCTAAGAGTCACATAATATACATTCACTGTGCAGTCCGTACTGTACCATGTCAATATGTGATTAGTGTTCATGCTACAGCTGTCTTCACTGACATGCCCTCATCTGCTGTACATTCACCTGTCCTCTTTCCCTGTATTAATTTCTACAATTCATCTGTGTGACCTTATTCAATACACACACTTCCCCTGACAGTTTATTCATAATGCAGTCTATGTACCCTTACGGATTATTTACACAACTTTTGTTCAGTGTGTTTGAAACAGGTTGCCACAGTAGTTAGCACTGTATACACTTTCATATAATGTGTTGGATTGACATACATTGGTTTATTAATAACCCGGTAATCACTGTAGCATTCTGCACAAACACACAGACCTAGTTTTTCCATAATAAACAGGCTTACATGCCTGCTGCTGTCCGCGTTGCTTTACACAGTTTCTACAAAACCATGCTTGTTTATGTTTAAATGTGTTGCAAGGTATGCATAATAAATTAGCAATGCTACTCACAGTGAAAACACATAAGCTCCATGTAGGCCTTGCTTGAAGTCTACACAGAGTTTATTGAATCCTCAGGTTAGAGTAGGGATACTCCCCACATTACAGAAATTCTTTGAAAATGTTAACCACCATCTCAGACATTATAGCACAGAGAATGCTTTGTAATTTGCTGCTATCACTGGATAAGTCGACTATATAAGCAAATGAGTAGAGCTATCTTTGTCATATTCCATGCAACAATCTGTTTGGTTGGAAGCATCTTTGCAATACCTAAAGAATTTACTTAGGATCATTGTATTTCATTATTGATGCTTCTGTTTCGTCTGTTTTATCATTGATGTCTCAACTCCATCACTGCATAGTAACTGAATAATTTGCATGCATTATATCATAGAATGCCTTACTTTGTAACTACGTAGTGGCTGAAAAGGGTACCCATGGTCCAGTTTAGATATCTTTTAAATAAAACTGAAACTGTAATTTGTTTTATGATATACTTCAAGAAGAATGAAAGTATGTCAGTTAATGCAGTGACTTAAGAATCTGAGCTCTAACTGAGCAGCTTACTGTGGTCAGTCATACAGGCTTTGATTCTGTCCACCTCCTTTGTGACTCTGAACAAGTCCTTTAACTAGACAGTGCTCCCACATCACCCCTGAAAAGAGACATTTGTGCCTAATGGACTCACCTGACTAATAAATATAACAAAGTTAAAAAAGTGTGTTAAATACTAATTTAAAAATAAACAAGTAAAGAAACAGAGTGCTTTAAATGAGAAATGTGTGAAATATAAAGCCTGCAGATATGTAGGGACTTTTCTTTAGAAAGGGTGAAAGCAAATGTTAATGGAAAATTCACCTACCAGGTAACCATATTGAGAAGAAACTGCAGACAGTGAATAATCCCATGCTGTGCATTCCAAGAAATGTAGGATATACTTTACTGTACTGAATTCCAGTTGAACTTCTTTCATGCCAAATACTTTTCACTACATAACAACACATATGACAAGTGACAAAACAAAACAAATAAAAATCCAAATTGACAAAAAGTATTCCCTGCAAGTGTTTCCCATTAATGGTATCACCCCACTTTCCAGTTACTCATGTATACCAATTCTCAGGTCACACAATCTCAGAGAAAAGGGAATATTTTGATATTATTCCCTTTTCTAAGACTGAAACATTGGAGTGTACTAATCTGTCAAAGAGATGTGCACTTTTCATCCATTTTCAACAAAGAAAAATAACATGAAATTGAGTCATCCTGCATTAATAAAAAAGACAAAGTTATGTTAGAATGAAAACTGTGATTTAATGGACCATGAAGAAATAGGATGTGACATAATCAAATGAGAGCAACATTGACTGTGTGTATCAATTATGCAGTTTCTCTTTCTAACTGGTTTGCTTAAGTTCACATAATTCCACAACACCCTGCCATAATTCTTAGTATAAGAAAGCATTAAGAATGAGAAACAAAACAAAAATTGTTTATCGATGTCCCCTTTCATTCAATGATATGTCCTATGGTTCATTGTCATCAGTCCAATCCTGGACATACATAGCCAGCTACATAATCCCCAGATGTTTATATTGGAAAAAAAATACCTGCCCACTAGCTAGGATTGATTTCCTTTTTTCTACATTCCTTCATATAATTAGGAAGATAAAAGACTCTCTTCAAAACAGCCCACCATTGGGTAGAGGTTCTTAAACTACTGAAATTATCTGAAGCTGAATATGCCCATATATTTTTGCTTGAGGCATTGAGTCACTATTTCATTGTGACATTTTCTTTGACTACCATGAAACTTGAGATTGAAACAGAGTTGCAATTTCATAGTTTATTGTGAGAATTAAATATCAGATATTTGAATGTATTGTTACATCCATTAAATATGATGTCTGAATATTATAGCCATAGTGTTGTTGAAACTTGTCTTGGCAAAATCATTGAGACCCGTATGCTGCTCTTTCTATTTCAAGAAGATTTTCTGGCATCTGTATTGTTGATAACTCCCCAAGCTCATTAACTCTCTCAAGTCTATAACAACTTTTTATATACTCCCAGTTCACATGCATACCTCCTTATAGCATCTAGGACTTTTTAGGGAATAGCTTACCAGCTAATAACAGGCAGTATTAGAAATGACAAGGGTTATTAACAAAATGATGCTAAAATTGTTAGTTTAGGATGCCCTGCAGTGGAGAAAATCTTTGCCACTTAGCTCACATTTTCATATCTAAAAGATCTACATTTTATTGAGGTATATGGTGTGGAATGCCAATGTGAGAGACAGAACAATACACTGAAAATGCTGGTTTATGTCACACTGTACTGGAAATATTTCTGGTTGTTTGTAATTATGAAAATAAGCAATATTTATATATGTTCTTAATACTTCAAAAAACAAGTGACTTACAAAATGTTGAATGAAGGTGAAGCCTTACATGTTAAAAAAACTGTCTTTGATATTTGAACTGTATGATGCACATCTTAAGAGATATCCAGTGTTATTTGTATTGCTAATTATACCATGATCCCCCATTAATATTCCAAAATGTGCACGCTGATTGGCCAGCGTGCACGTTGTAAATTGACTTATACTAATGGAAAAAGGTCCAGTCGCCCGGACTTTTTCCATTAGTATAAGTCTCTTTTAAAACACTGTCTCGCTATGTTAAAAGAGTTTAACATAGCGACACAGGTTTAAAAAAAGCAATGGAGATCTCCGTTGCTTTTTTTAAAGCTGTCTCGCTATGTTAAACTCCTTTAACATAGCGAAACAGTGTGTAAAAAGCAACGGAGATCTTGCTTTCTCCATTGCTTTTTTTTTAAACCTGTCTCGCTATGTTAAATGGGTTTAACATAGCGAGACAGCTTTAAAATATGCAACAGACATCTCCGTTGCTTATTTTAAAGCTGTCTCGCTATGTTAAACCCATTTAACATAGCGAGACAGGTTTAAAAAGCAACAGAGAAAGCAAGATCTCTGTTACTGTTCGCTATGTTAAATGGGTTTAACATAGCGAGACAGCTTTAAAATAAGCAATGGACATCTCTGTTGCTTATTTTAAAGCTGTCTCGCCATGTTAAACCCATTTAACATAGCTCAGTAAAGCAACGGAGATCTTGCTTTCTCCGTTGCTTTTGGCCACAACTCTGATGTACTGCGTAAGCATGCGCAGTACATCAGAACTGCCGAATACCAGACAGCTCGGAAGGGCAGCAAAGAGGCATTATACAATGCCATTATTTAAGAAAAGTAATTATTTATTTTCTTAAATAATGTCATAGTATAATAGCAATAACCCACTTCTGGGTGTGGGTAATGCGGGATTTACCCACGGTTGTCTTTGTTTGGTTCCTCGGGCTTCGCCCTCAGGACCAAACCACTCCAACCGTGGGTAAATCCCGCATTACCCACACCCAGGCGTGGGTTATTGCTATATTATACTAGTAAATATATATGTTCATATTTCTGTAAATAATAAACTTGAATTTATAAAGACATTTCTTGTTGTCATGTAAAAGCATATATATGATTAGCAAAAATTTCCTAACAGATGTCTAGCATGTGTAGTTTTTAAGATATGAAAATTTTCTTGGAAAAGCTTAGAAAAATATAATTTGTGGTTTTGTGCATTACAATATAAGACTATGAATGCACTGACTATTATCACTGAAAAAATACTTTTTCCTGATAACATTGCTATGTGTACGGTTTTAAAAGCTTTAACTGTTTACATAATATTTGCATTTATTTTTGTTATGCTTTGTCCATTTATTTTTCAGAAAATGCTGTGCAATGTAGAATGTAAATGTCTGTAGGCTGCTAGTGGTGTGACATTCCATACCACATAAGTGTAAATGAGTTTAGAAGATTTAGGTGAGTCACTTCCATAAGAAATGTTACAAATGATAACTGAATTTTATGCCCATATAATGACATCTTTCTTATGTTGATGTACAGAAGCAGCTCCCAGAACAGAAGTGAAATCACACAAGATCCTTAACTAAATACCTCTGAAAGTAAGATGAAGTGTCTGCCATGGCTGCCAAGGTAAGGAAGTGGTTCACTGTCTCTGTGTTCCGCCCTAGGTGGTAAATAGTGGAAGGTCACATGTAGAGTTTTTATGAAACAGAGCTCTATGGTCTTCCTAAAGGTAATCTTTAATCTTAGGAATTGGTAAAAATTGGAAAGAATGCATATCAGTAGCTAAGGTTAGAAGCTTAAAAATGACTGAGTATTCTAAAAGCAAATTGTGGGACAGACTAACATAATTTGTCAAAAACAGAATTCCAGAGTTTCTTTCTACAGCTATCATTTATGGTCCAACAACTCACTGTCCTTTCCCCTCTTCAGTAAAAAAAAAAATACTTGAAGCCGTATAAATGATGTAGAAGCAGCACATTTAGGCACTTGTAGAGCATGACTTCTCTGAAAAATGTCACTATTAAATCCGCCCATCAATATTAGCAAGTAAAATCATTGTTTATATCTTCTACCACAGAAAGTGCAAGATTTGCCAGTAAGGAATGCGACAAAACAGTATGCTACAGGGTCCGATGATGAACCTGCTGAATATTTAGGACTGAAAGTAAGGAACTGGTAACTAAGCCTAATGAAATTATTCATTTAGAATAGTGGGAAGAGAATTGAAGATTTGCTGAATGCAGTCATGATTACCACATTCAACAAGTGAGATAAACCAACAAGGAGTATTTACTAATATACTGTCTTAGTCGCAACCTCTGAACAATTACATTTATGTAGTTTCCTGAACAGTTTCCTTTCTACAACCAAGAAGTTCTGACATGATCACAATAGTAGAGTTGTGTAAGTAAACTTACCATAGCTGTAGATGCTTGAATGAATCACTACTGCACTAGCTTTTGCTATATGATTTGGATTCTGCCAAGGATGTAACAGCCAGCCAGCTTCAAAGCTTCAGGGCACCTTCCACTTACCCAAACTGTCAGGCAACCTGAGCTGAGTTGAGAAAAAGACAAGTTTGTGTGCCAAGCCCTTCAGATCTTTACTGCCAGTAGAGAAAGGGAGGCTGAACCCAAAAAAGGACAATGTTAGGAAAAACAAAAAATAAATGTCTACACCCTGATGTAATAAAATCACCAAAACACAAAGGGGTAGGAAGTAGGGAGTGGCTATTGCATTAGCTTACCGAAAAAACAGAGACCAACAAAGCACAAGACTGCTATAGCTAACACAATTCCACAGCACCCATGGCACTTAGTAACACCAGTGTCTCACCTACCAAACCTGTAAGGCATAACACACAAAATCCACATTTTTTACTCCATAGTGAGAAACATGGATGTCCCACTCACCAGGTTGGACAAGGAGGAAGTCATGGATTTGTCAGATCACTCATGTACTCAGGTCTGTCAGCAACAAGTACCATTATGACTCTGTTATAGTTCAAGTTGGAGTGAACAACCTGAGATGTTCAGATGTACCTCACAAGACTATATGAAGAGAGACATGATTGATCTGTCTGAGTATGTGTCCCAGGTAGGTATGTCCCTAGCCTTGAGCAGCATGCTACTGTCACCTAGAATGATGCCACAATATAAACACCAAGTGATTAATTTCCGTATTTGGCTTAGTTTTTGGTATCATTCATAGGGGATCCAGTTTCTGTCAACCTGGGGAGCCATGATTGACAAACCTTGCTGCTTTGCCAGAGGCAGTTTGCACCTGGCACCACTAGGTTTTCGGCTGCTGGAAAAGACTCTTGTCTCCCCCATAGTGCCGTTTTAGGCAAGGTCTCAAAACAAACTTACCATTGTGAAATTTGCCAATCATAACAAAATAAGGGTCATGCTGCTAAATGCTAGGAGCTTAAACCAAAAATAGTACACCCTGGAATCACTTCTATCACTGGAAGATGTAGATGTCTGTGCAGTCAAACAAACCTGGTTCAAGGTCTCAGACAGTACCCCAGCTTTACAAGGCTACATTGCCTTCCACACCTTCAGACTGCAAAACAAACGTGTGAGAATCAAAGGAGGTGGTGTTTCTATCTATATTAGACATAAATTCGCCTCCCATTTAGTTAGACTGGACAACTCCATGGAGATACTCCAAGTTCAGGTTACGATAAGTAAGAACCCCATTCAAGAAGTTATAGATCCCCCTCCTTGGGTCATGATATGCATGAAGCATACTTGATCAAACTGGAGTAAATCCAAATATTCCTGAACACTCTGGCTATGGAGACTTTCAATTATCACAACAATTGGGAATCCTATGCTAGCCCTAACTCACTTGCGCAAAAGTTCCTTGACTTTGTTAACTCAAATGTCCCAGAACAAATTGTTCATACCCCAACAAGAGGAACAAACATACTAGATCTGGTCCTCACTAACATGTCAAACAGATGCATTGCCGCAAGTGTCGGACCCTCATTAGTTAAATCTGACCACAAATCAGTCACCTTCAGGCTGGCACTAACATCAGAACTCAGAAAGGGTGAAATCAGACTAAAAAACTTCACCAAGGCAAACTATATCCTCCTAGGTGAAAAATATAAATGTATTTTAAGCCCCACTCCAGCTGGAAGTGGTAACTGCACCAAAGCTCACACTACAGCCCTGTACAATCACTTGCTTAAGTGTATAGACTCAGCTGTACCAGAAAGAATCAAAGCCAGAGCCCCAAGTAAAAACAAGCCACGGTAGTGGAGATCCAGCATCAACAAACTTTACAATAAATGCAAAAACTTCGCTCCAAGAAAACAAAGGCAAGGCCCCAACAATGGAAAAACACCCACCTTAGCCTCAACAGGCAAATAAGACAACTTGTCAAATCCTCTAAGGCCTTTTTTTGAGAAAAACGTAGCAAGCACAGACAAGGATAACCATAAGGGCTTTGGCTTTTACAGCTACGTATGCAGCCTAAAAGGTAAGACCCAAGCATGTGCAGAGCTAGTCACTAATGGTATCACACACACACTGACCCCACAGAGATAGTAAACCTGCTAGCTGATAGGTTTGGTGAAAATTTCATTCCCTTATCACCTCCAAACTTATCACAAACCTTCCCCCAAACTTTCCCCCCACCCTACATATCTGAAGAGCAGGTCATTAAAGACTTGTCCAAAGCAAAAATATTGGCCTCTGTGGCACCAGGCTGTCTTCTAAATAAGCTAAAACATGAACTAGCTTCACCATTAAGTACCCTTTTCAATCACAGCATAACCACAGGCTTTGTTCCTGCAGAATGGAGAACATAAACAGTTATTGCCCTCCCCAAAGGTGGCCTAGCAACAGACCCAGGGAATTGCAGATCCATAAGCCTGACCAGCCTCATCTGTCAGGCCATGGAACATATCATTATGGACCTCATAAATAAAGACATTGGCAACCTTCAAACTCTAGATCCAATCCAATTTGCCTTCGTCAAGGGCAGATCCTACTTGTTAAATCATATGTATTTCTTCAAAAATGTGACCAGGGCCATTGACGAGGACAAGTCTGTGCACACACCATATCTTGACTTGGCTAAGGCTTTCAACACAATCCTACATTCAGGCATTACTGATAAAGTTAGCAAACTGAATGTAAACCCCTTTGTTGTAAGATGGATTGACAACTGGCTAACAAACCGGACACACACTATCAAAGTGGGTGACTCCACATCAACCAGAAGACCTGTCACCAGCGGGGTGCCACAGGGGTCAGTGCTGGCCACTACTGTTTGGAATATACTTCTCAGAAGTTGAGGTAAAAAAAATAAGGGGATATGCCTGACCAAGTTTGCAGATGACTGCAAACTGGGTGCAATTACTGAATCCCCAAATTATCTCAGTATACTCCAGGAGGGTCTTACGCAGACCAGTAACTGATGTCTTACTCACAGTCTCAAATTGAATGCAAAGAAATGTATCATCATTCCGTTCAGCAAAAACAATGTCCCTTCACACTATCAAATCAACAACATTACCCTAAGTACCCACAAACTGGTAAGTTGACTGTGCCCTTAGCTTCGACTACCATCTGTCTACTCTAGTAAGGAAGGCTTTCTTCATAGCACACTTAATTAGTAAAGGCATTGCCTTGAAAGCAAAGGAGGTTATAACCCCTCTATACTTGGCACTAATCTGACCCATAATTGAGTATAACCCCCTGTTCAGCATGTACCATCAAAGTACCTGCAGCAACTGCAGATGCCTCAGAGGTTTCTAATAAACAAGATCAAGGGACTCCAGTACATGGCTTACACAGACAGACTAAAGTCTCTATCACTATACTCTGTATCATAAAGACTTCTTAGGGGAGACTTATGCCTGGCTTACAGAGCAATCTCAGACCAAAACGTAATGAACTTGCTGCATATCCATAAATCAAATGGGACTAGAGATACCCATTCCAAGAGACCTAAATATGGCCTTCAACCTAAACAGGACATGCTGGAGGGACATATTTGTCTTCCAGTGCCTGCTGCATCTTTGTAATAGGCTACCAATTCATGTGAAACAGAGCACATCTATGACACTGTTCAAGAGGTACCTGGACGAGTGGATGGGGCACTGTAAATTCTTACCGGGGATAGCATAGTGTTGATGATGCTGCACAGCTTACTACAACATGGCTTTACTTGCTGGATTGGGACTTTTCATGTGTATATGGATATGGATATTGAGTCATCACACTTGGTTTTGTACTCAGATCTTTGCTTTATTTGTGATGAAAGCAGGTACACTTTCATTGTTATTTATGTAGTTATTTATTTATTGGCTTATAATTGGATCAAAACTTTCAGTGTATGACTATGACATATTGTTTTAAGTACATTAATGATGTGGTAGTGATATTTGAACAGAGAAATACAGTTTTAGCCAGCTTCCTCGTCGCAAATTTTAGGACTTACAGTAAGCACTTTTTGGAAAATGAGAACACAAACAAGCTGAGAAGGAACGTTCAGGAACCAAGTACTTATGGATTTAAATGCTGTTGATGGAAGGAACTGCACACTAACATAATGCAACAAGAGGACCAAGGATATGGTAGGACATACCAGAGCAAAGGCAAGGCAGAATGCAATTGGCCATAGCAGTATTGGGTAGAAGGGGGCACCTACACTTATCTCTTTAACACCCAATAAGGAATACCTCCTCTCCATTCCTGTGGATAAAACTGATGTAGATGATGAGGGCAATGGCATAATCACAGGTGGTGGTGGCTATTACCCATGTCTGCAGCATCAGCAGACATCTACTCAAGGAGGTTTGTTTGACAACTTTAACATATTTATATAGACAGAATTGAATTCTGAAATGGAATGATAACATGTAACACATGACAATTATTATTAACTGGTGATGCCTCCATTTCTGCATATAATGACATTGAACAGTGTGTGCATGTTAATTGTCCCCAAACCTCATTACACAGGATACAGCAGTGTATGCCAGTATCCAAGTAGAAATGCATTCAATTAATTCTTTACAAGTTCAAGAGCAGAAAGAAACAGTTCCAATATACCAATAAATTTAGATTACATCAGCAGCAGAATGGCTGCTGTTGATGATAATGTAAGCACAGCTATATGAGACAATGATGAAAACTGTAAATAGTTGTCATGTTTGGTATCAGGCTCTCACGCCTCAGAACATGTTAGTAACTCTGCAGAAAGTGACAGTGGATCGCACAGTCAACTACATGGTGGCATTACACTGCTTGTTGTACAGGTAGAAAAGCCATGCACCTCCACACAACACTGGGACACCTTCTTGATGATGGCAGAAATTCAGAGGTAACAATGTCCAGAGTGACATCCATGCTGTGCACTAGTCTGCTGCATGGAGACCCTTATTGCCTTTGCTGGCTGGTCATCATTAGTCAAAGTAGGACTGGAAGTGGGAGCTGCAGTGACAGCATGGGACACTTCACCACCAGACCAGTGCATGATCATGTTATGCAGAATGCAATAAACAGAAAATATCCTGCATGGAGTAACAGGGTCATACTGAGGGGCACCCCCAGAGTCACCTAGACAATTAAATTGACTATTCAAAATGACAAAGTCCCTCTCAATGACAATACGGGTCTGTGAGGGGGTTGCATTAAAATTCTCTTCAGCAGCTTCACTTGGATTTCTCACTGGTGTCATAAATTATGGCTCCAGTGGTTTTTCGAGCATCGCCTAAAAAAAGTGGGGGGAGGCAAAACAAGCAAAAAGCTGTTTAGTACTAAGCAATACATTTTTTAGCATGAATAACTGCTTAAATTTTATGTGTGTCTATATATATATATATATATATATATATATATATATATATATATATATATATATATATAACAGAATCTCGAATTTAGAGAAACTTGAACATATGAAAGGGACAAAAAAAAAATTAACACCTTTCAAATGTTTTCGCAGGGGAGCTTTGCCCCCCTCACCCGCCCTACTTAAATATACCTACTCCAAGATCACACTATAGTGAAGGAAAGGGAAATCTCCCATTCCGCTATGCTGCGTAAGCAAAACAGAAGATTTTCCATTCCTCCGCTATAGTGTGGTCACGGAGCATTCACATTTAAACTGCTAGGGTACAGGGGACCTGACCCCCTGCAATAAGGTAAGTTAACTTTTTATTTTTTTAAACCTAAGGCTCCCATTCACAATTTCAAGGGAATGGAAGTTCGAGATTCTGGTCTTGAGCTTATGAATTTCGAGCTTCCATCCATTCGATCTTGTGAAGGGGAACTATATATATATATATATATATATATATATATATATATATATATATATATATACATATATATATATTTATATATATATATATATATATATATATATATATATATATATCTACATGCATTTTTTTCCACCTAGACCACTGAGCATTCTACCATGCAAAAAGAGATACTATAGTAAGATAATCTGCAAGATATAGAAATGATGTGCATTGCCATAGAGCTGAGAAAACATGTTAATCATGTACTGCAATGAATCACACGCACTAACTGTTAATTGATGGAATGATAGCCCTCCCTATTGTGGTATTACTTCTGCCCATGGACCAGATGGAGCCTTAATTGCAACCTGGGTGCAGTCTATCATACCAAGCACCTCAGGGAAATGTGCCACCCTATAAATGGCACACATAGTTCAGGCTCAGTTCTGAGTTGACACTGGGAAATAAGAAGTACTGATCCACAAGTACCAAGAGTCATTCATACTCACTAAGACTCTTATAAGATCCCTGTCCACTTTGAATCTGTCAAAGATTTCCTGATTATCAAAATTGTAATGACTAATTCTCTGCCTAGATCTTTACTTTCTTAGGCCTGCTAGTACTGTTGGGTACAAGCAGTTTTCACTCAGCCAAAGCCTTTATACATTTATGTAATGACTATGGATACCACCCTTTATTTAAAGCCTCTTAATGTGTTCCATATAGCTCTTTATTTTGGAAGAAGTGCAACATTGCAATACCTTATTATTTAAGTTCTCCCCAAAATAAAATTGCGAAAAAAGCTAAGCTACTATGTATCAAGCAGAATGCTAATGAAAAATTACTTACCTTCATTTAATGTGGATAGCAACACTTTAAATATTATAAATCAGAGAACTGGTTTGCATATTTTAGCGTGATCTTTGTTAACTTTTAAGTCTGTATTGCTGAACAGGGTAAGATGAGAGTGATTTGTTCCATGACATGCACTACTCTCTGCAAGTTTAGCAAATCTTGGATAGTAGCCAGGAAGGGAATTTTCCACTGTGGATATCTATTTTGCATATCGATATGCAATTGACCAGGCATTCATAGAAGGGTAGGAGCCATGATTGATGTATCTGAAAAACATGTTCATATCTGAGTAAAAAGGACCATTGCTATAACTACTGGATAAAATTTAGATCCTACTTAAGGAACAGCTTTTCTTCTCCATTTCTCAAGATTTTCTTTATGTCTGCCTAATGAGTTCTTTAATTTGTTTGGATTTTTCATAAACCACAACGCAAACATTAAGGGACATTGATAGAAACTGATAACACTGATGAGAAAAAGAGGTAAACATAAGTACAATACTTGTTTGACATAGAAGAACAAAAGGTTAAAGCCCACATAGTATCTAATTTTTTGACCATTTTTGATCTAAAGCAGGTTAAATGAGCTATAAATACTTATAAAATCATGAGACTTTTTCTAGCACATTTCACCACTCAAAATTCCAAGTGATTGGAAGAAATAATGAACTTATATCAGGGGCCATGGAGTTAAGATGCTCTGCAATGCATTTTAGAGTGCTGTCATTAGTGGATGCTTGAGAAGTCACTCTTTCATCCACAAACTGCCTATGTAGCTAGCAATTACATCCACTTTACTATCTTGATAGACTGTATATATATCCCAAATGTTTCTTTGCAGTCTTTTAAAAACTAATGGCCACAGTAATGTATTTCAAAGCACACAATACCTCTACCAAACAAAACAATGACTGTTTCATTGAGCTTGAATGGCAACCAAAGTCTGTCACCTTCATCCATAGACCATATGCATTCATCACCAAAAATAAACATGTTTTGACTCTGCTAACCTCAGATACCTGGTGATTTTATGATCAAGTAACACAAAATATCCACAATAATTTATTTCAACACATTGATATCAGGTGTATGTAAACTGCATCCAGACTGCCCACGGGCTAACACACACACACACACACACACACACACACGCACACACACACACACACACACACACACACACACACACACACACACACACACACACACATACACTTAGCAATGCCAGCCACTTTCCCAGATTTATATGACACTAGTAGGAAGATGGCCAAAATGACCATGAATAGCCCAGCATCCATCCACAGACTGGCTCCAGCACCACAATAAATTGCCTCATACTGATTTTGCATACCTTTGATGTCTGACCGATTAAGTCAAAGGAATAATTGACACAATGATATATATATATATCACTTAGTTTTAAATGTCAAAGATACGCATGCATATACGCAGAGTACGTATCATGAACAACACACTGGTACTGAAATATCATGAAATTCCAAATTTTATAGTCAAAATAAAAAAAATCCAAGTTTCCCACTGGGTGTCACAATGGAAATAAGATTTTTTTTCTCTCCCTGGACCTGTCTTCTGAATTGTTGTAGCGTTCAAACATGAATTTTTTTCATGCCATTCTTATTGAAAAGAAAAAAATGAGCATTTTCAGGCTGCTGCTTCAACTTTTTACACAGAACATTACCTAGAGGAAAACAGTTTTTGTACTTACTTTCCTCACTTGCTTTGAGAAAAACAGCTATTGTACTCACTTTCCTCACTTGTCTAGAGGAAAATAGTTTTTTATTGAGACATGTCCAAGGGTCAGCTCCCAGTGTTCTCTTCTGTCTATCTGATGAATCTGGGCATCTTGGGGCAATGTAGCAATTGCCTCATGTACACAGACAACACTCTCCTCCTGCCACTCAGCACTGCAATCTGTGAGAGATGCACTTATCTAGCCAAACTGGAGGTAAAGCTCTCTCAAACCAAGATTGAACTTGACAGTCAATAGGAGAAGGTAAACACTTGCACCACACCACACTCATCACATAGTCCCACTAAACCTACACCACCAAAATCCACACAAAGAAACACAAAAACATTCACGGAGGCTCTCAATAATAATTTGTTCATGCAACAGAGACCTCCAAAGCAGAAATGCAAGCAACCTCCATCCCCCAACACAACCCAAATGACACATAGCCCACAGACTCCATGTGCCACTCAACCACAGCCCATAAGGCAAAACAACGTACCCAACACACTAGTCATAGGTGACTCTATAGTCAGGCACACTGATGTCCCACTCACCAGGCTAAATAAGGAGAAGGTTACTTTCAACTGCCTGTCAGGTGTCAGGATCTGCCACATAACCCACGCACTCAAGTCACTTCACAACACGTACAAATATGTCTCTGTCAGTGTCCATGTTGGTGTGAATGACCAGAGACATACCTCCCTGGACTACATGAAAACAGACATGGAAGAGCTCTCCGATCTTGTAGCCCAAGCAGGTATGACCCTAGCCCTGAGTAGCATCCTGCCATCACCCAGAACGATACCGCAGTACAAGGACAAAATGATTGCTTCAACAATTAGCTAAGCTTCTGGTGTCATTCTAAGAGGATCCAGTATCTGTCTGCCTCGGACGACATGGTCAACAGACCATGATGCTTTGTCAGAGATGACCTGCACCTGTCTCCCCTGGGATTCCAGATACTGGCTAAGGCTCTTGCCGCCCCTATAGTGCCTTTTTTAGGCAAGGTTTAAATGACAAATTCACCACCATAACAGGAACAGGCAAGCAAAAGCTGAGGGTAATGCTACTCAATGCTAGAAGTCTAAATCTCAAAAATGCACTCCCTCGAGGCACTCCTTAAAATGGAGAACATTGATATCTATGCAGTGACTGAGACCTGGTTCAAGGCTCCAGAGAGCACCCCTGCATTACCAGGCTATAACTCATACCACACTTTTTGGCCATCTAACCTGGACCAGAACACCAAAGGTAGAGGTTTGTCCATATTCAATAAGGATATCCACACCTCCAGGCTAGTTGCTCAGCATAATGCATCCGAGGTTATCCAAGTGCTGCTAACTCTGGGCAAAACTGCAATCCAAATTGCAGCTTGATACAGATCCCTCACCATGTCCCAGGATTCCCACTCCTCTTTTCTTAATATACTGGAAAATATTAGGGTTCAACCAAACAACCTAATAATGGGCGATTTCAACTACCCCACCATTGACTGGGGTACCAACTCCTTTGCTCAACGCTTTCTGGAATTCATAAATTCCAATTCCCAGGATCAACTTATTCACACCCCCACTAGGGGCAACAATATCATAGACCTAATCATTACCAACATGAGTGATGTTCCACATCTGAAGTCAACTCCTCATTGGTCAGATCCAACGATAAGCTAATCACCCTAGATATCCACCCCCCCCCCCATTAAGGAAACCAGGGTAAAAAATTTCCCCAAAGCCAACTTCATGCTTCTTATGACAGAAGTGATGAACTTCATGACACCCACGCAGTTGTTCAATACAGTTACGACTGCTGAATCCTACACAAATGCACTCTATAAGCACTTACACAACTGCATGGATTGTGCTATCCCAAACAGAACAAGACACTATCCTCCAAAAAAAGGAAGCCAATCTGGTGGTCTCCTGCCATAAACAAACTCTACAACAGAAGGAAGAAACTGTTGCAAAAGAGAGAAAAATCCCATGAGTGGAGGAGCTCCCTGGTCAGCCTCAGTAAGAAGGTGAGATCCCTTATAAGATCCTCCAAAGCTAACTACAAAAACAAAATTGCCACTGATTCTAGGGACAACCGCAAATCATTCTATAGCTATGTCAAGAATCTCAATGACAACACCCAGATCTGGTCTGAGTTACAGCACAATGGCACGAAAATTACAGAACCAACTGATATTGCCATCATCCTGGCAGATAGGTTCAGTGCTAACTTTACCCCCCTCTCACCCCCTAAAGGGCCCATATCTATACAGGAAGAATGCAGAGTCCCTGTAATCACAACTACGCAGGTAAAAGCTGCACTCTCTAATGCCAAACACACAGAATCCATGGGGCTATACAACATCCCAGGCTGCGTTTTACATGAACTTCAGAATAAACTGGATCTCCACCTAAGCACCATGTTCAATCATAGCCTCACATCAGGCTTTGTGCCCACTGAATGGTGCACAGTAACAGTTAGCCCACTCCACAAAGGGGGAGCCACCACTGATCCCAGGAACTATCGCCCTATTAGCCTGATGAGCCTGGTCTGTAAGGCCATGGAGCATATCATCATGGAACTCATAAACAAAGACATTGGTAACTTCAAACTCTGGACCCCACCCAGATTTATGAAAGGAAGATCATGCCTCCTGAACCTGATCGACTTCTTTGAGGCAGTCAACAAAGCCGTTGATAAGAGTAAGGTGCTTCACATAACCTATCTTGACCTCATCAAGGCTTTTGACACCATTACCCATTCTGGAATTATAGCTAAACTCACTAAACTAAGTATAAATCCCTACGTCACAAGATGGGTTGCCAACTGGCTCACTGACAGAACCCACACTGTAAAAGTTGCAGACTCCAAATCTGACTTCAAAGCAGTGACAAGTGGAGTACCACAGGGTTCAGTCCTGGGACCTCTCCTGTTTGGTATCTACTTCTCTGAAGTACAGGCTAACACAGAAGGCATTTGGCTAACAAAGTTTGCAGATGACTGCAAACTAGGAGCCATAGTCGCATCCCAAATGATGTGGACATCCTACAGAAGGGCTTCACTGAGACAGATGCCTTGTGTCAGAGCCATGGCCTCAAGCTCAATGCCAAAAAAGTGCATTGTCATCCCCTTTAGTAAAAACTCTGTACCCATGAACTGCCACATAGGTGGCTGTCTACTTAACTCTGAATGTTGGATAAGAGACCTTGGGACCCAGGTGGACAGTAGTCTCTCCTTTGATAATCACATCACCACAGTAGTCAGGAAATACTTCTACATGGCACACCTTATCACAAATTCTCATCCAGGAAAAAAAGAAGTCGTTGTTCCTCTCTACTCGGCACTCATTAGACCCATTATAGAGTACAATGCCCCTTTTGGAATGTACCTCACAAGGCATCTGCATCAGCTGGAAAGGCCACAGAAGTACCTCACAAAGAGGATTACTGGCCTCAAACAGACACCCTACACTGACCGTCTCAAAAATCTCCAGCTTTACTCCATAGCATATCGCCTACTCTGAGGTGATCTCTGCCTAACATATAAAGCTATGTCAAACCCAGAGGTGTTGGACATGCTACACCAAAAGAAATCCCAATCCCTCCGAGCTGCATGCTCTAGGGACCTAAAACATGTCACCACAATAAACAGGACATGCTGGAGGGATAGATTCCTTTCCCAGAATCTTCCCATACTCTGGAACAAGCTACCCATGTATGTCAAGCAAAGTTCCTCATTAGCACTCTTCAAGAAAAATCTTGATGAGTGGATGGGAAATAGGAAATACATCTCGGGGATCACTTCTGTGGCTCTGCTTGACAGGGGCACAGGAAAATAACTTTCTTGGGTGCCATAAGCCAGGGAACCTTGTTGGCTAGGCTTACTTAGGTCCTTGGGCCAATAGCCTAGTAGCTACCTATGAACCTGTGAACATGTAAATAACTTCACCTTTTAAAGAAGGCTTTAAATAATAGATATAAACCACAAATCTAAAAGTTGACGGCAATAGAAAAAAAAAAAATAAAGGACGGCATCAGCTAGATATCCAAGTAAATGCTTTTGCTACACTGGTTACAAGGATGCGGTGCCTCTTCTTACATATTAGTACAAGCTGCACTTGTTTTATAGGTTAAATGCAGTATTTAAGTTTACGTTGTCTTCAGGACATCAGGACAGTCCTTTACTTAAATCACCATTCCTCAGTCAAATGGGGAATGTCCTGTAGGCATCCCTTCTTACTTCCTTACAGGAGCAGGCCTCTTCTATCCCCCATATGTGTCCCCTGCTACGTATTATAGCAACATCTGAAGTTTCAGTAGTCCAAAGAAAGGAGGTAAATTAGATTTTATGGCATAGCCTATAGCTACTTTCATTTCTCTGCCTTCTGCACCAACTGTAATAAACTCTGTGCTGGAGTATTATAATTTATGTTTAGGTTTTTGCCTAAAGTGACAGTGTAGACTGTTTACAGTCTGTTCATGAACCTTAAATTACTGTAATCATAAACATATGAGCTTAAATGAGCACACCTGATGAAATGCTGGCATTTTGGGATTTTGTATTGCATTACTGACAATAACTATGACTTTTTACTTATATTTAATTTTGCATTAATGTCTATTTTTTCTTGATTTCCATTTTTGTTCCATTTTTTCTACTTTACTTCCACTTTGAAATACAATCATTATTGCTTTTTCACTCAGATAAAATTTTCTTGGAACTTTCATCCTTAGGGCCCCTTTGTAAATTGACATTGCACAGTAGGGCCTAAACCTAATCTACAATGCACTGAGAATTAAATGATTATATATGTAGATAACAGTCAGTGACAGAATTGCAGTTTTACCATCATGCAGCATGAATAGTATGCAACCTTACTGTCTTAGAAACCACCAAGACAGAGTAAGTACAAAGAGAGAGGGAAATCTCATCTTAGATAAAATAATTAATTGCAGGTGCTAGAATATTTTTATTACTATTTGAAGCAACAGTCATCCACAGATTAACTGTAAGTGATTCTTTAGTATGTACAAGTAAAGTGCTTGCTGAACACATAAACAAAGAGTTACAATATATAAATCATCCTGTGTCTCTACATTTCATAACGCTGTTCTTACAGAAACCTGAATGAAGAGACAATATCAAACAAAATTGTTACATTATGTAGACTGCCAGCTGACAGCTCCAGTGATGGTAAGAAATATATTCAACATAACCGAAATGCAATGACTCATTAATCTGAGATTAGCAACATGGGTAAAAACAGAAAAGGGAGGCAATCCAGCCTTCAAAAAATGTGTGAATAGATAGGGAAGGGAACAAATTCCTTATGACAGTTTATCAACTCCATTCTGGTAAAAACATAAGATTTCACGTTCATCATGTGAAAGCTGCCAGGTCCAGTGAAGCTCAACTGAGAAAACATTATCATTATAATTTATAATAAATTAATAGAAGCTAATACCAGACTAAAAGGAAAGGGGAACTGATCCAGCCAATAATTTTAATAATTTCTACAACCTTGTGTAAAGAAAAAACAGTTCTTTATGCAGTCAGTCTGTTAATATCCTAAGGCAGGTAATTGAATTACTGTTGCTGCTTATTCACTTGCAAATACCATATTACCAGTTTGAGTAAACAGCACTAATTCCAGTGATGGTGCACAATTTATGAAACAACTAGTAAGAATCATACCTCCTAAATTAGGAAACAAGGATTTATTACAAAAAGAAGATTCCTAAATAAATAGCAATGGAACCTAGAACATAGTATAACAATGCAGCACTTGCATTGATTACACCCAAATTGCCAAGGGATAAATTTAAAAAGTGCCCATTTACATTTGCTGGCCTTTTTTTTTTTGCATTACTTGCACCCATTTTGGAGTTATTGCTTAAATGTACCACATGCACTGTTGGAATGTTCTTCAGATCTTGACATAGCCTTACAAAAATAAAAAAGAACTGTAGATTAATAAAATAAGGAGTTTCTTCTGAGAAATGTATGAGTGTTTTTTTTTTTTTTTTAGAAATTTTATCAGACAGTTGACTAAATCTTATATCTTGAACGTGTGGTATGTATGATGCATAAAGCTAGTATCAGAGACTCTGAAGAGCTCTAGACTTCTCTTTATACATATAACACCTCAGAAATAAGATACAACGCAGAATGTCTATGTATGTCTCTGACGAAGCTCATGTGGATAGCTATGGCTGTTGTCAGATTCCATTTTATGTCAGTCTTTCAAACAATATTGGACTGAATCCTTGTTTTTGCATGCTTTGGGGAAAGTGTTCACTATTGGGTTAGTACTGATGAAAATGTGTTTCTGTGGGTTCAGCTAAATGGTTCATTTAGATCTAGGCACTTAAAAGCATTGCAGCTCTAAGAGTTTTGGTATCAGTGTAGCATTGACTTAAAAACTACTTCCTGGTTGAACAAACCTCTACATGGATCACCAATCTCATGTCCACTGTTCTTACAGCTATTGTGAACATACAAGCCTCCACATAGATGAGATCAATCAGCTAACCAGGACCACAGTCTCCCTCCACACCAAGATGGGTGAGGTAGTATAATATTTGTACTCCTAGGCCAGCTTTTTAAGCACTCAAGGCAATAGTCAGTCTTAAGTCATCTGTGTCATAGAATCATAGAATAATAAAAATACAAGTCATCTGAGCTATGTGTCCATTTACACATTGCAGCAAGCACCCTTAGACCTTACCTCCATTTTCAAGGAGGGATGGGCCAGTCATGCTTGGAGTGAATTTCTGAATGCACACTTAATTTTGTAGCTCCTTTTTAAAGGAAGGTAAACATGTCACATTGCTTGATCTGGAGTAGATGTTTTTCCAGAGAAGGGGAAGTCATTGCATGATGAATCTGTTTCTCAACCACATTTTATTTGCTGAAGAAATTTCATATCTCTTTTCTTAATGTTTACTAGAGTGTTTGATGTAGGGAAATATAAGACATCATGGACTGCCAGATACCTAATGGCCTGAAAAACAAGGCTCAGATCTAAGGAGTCTACAGGACACTGAATACAGGGATAAAACCTCCAACATCTCCTAATAAAATAGTTTTTTTTTACCCATGATCTTCTTTGCTGGAAACCTCTGAAATATCTTCAGCTGCCTGATATGTCTAGTAAAATATATCGTAAAGGGGGCATTGTTTTCTACGATGGGCTTGATCAGTGCTGAATCTGGAATAAAGGCTTATTTGGATCTACAGCAATGTCTTTTGTGATCAGATGCATCAGATTAAAGGTTTTCCTAACTACTGCTATAACATGATGATCAAAGGAAAGAGAATAATCTACCCATTTTGTCTATAACATAAGCATGTTGAGGTTATTAACCAAATGTGACAATATAGCACTTGTCAAAATTTAGTTTTAGCCTGTTTTCTATGCACCAGCTATTAACATGTATAGGAGTAAGTCATAGCTACTTCATGACAGAAGGGGATTTGAGGATCAGTTTTCAATCATCTACAAATTTGGTTGACCAGAAATTCCTATTTTTTGATTTGGAGATCAGAGAAGTATATGATAAATGCAGCAGTCCTAGTATGGATTCCTAAGGCATTCTACTGATTATCTTCATGCTCTCTGAGGATGCACCTGCTGTACTTACTGTGTTGGTACATTCTTTCATCCAATTTGGTATCTACCTAACTACTAGGGATTAGTATAGAGCACAGTTAGTTAGCATGTGGCATGGTATCAAATGCTTTGGGGAAGTTAAGATATACTGACTGCATGATAATTGTGCATGGCTTGTGTTACTCTCTCAAAGAAGCTTAGAGATTCTTTATAGGGGAATCTACCCTTCAAAGGGCTAGGGTTAAAGTTTTATAAGATTTTTAGTGCCGTACCTTACTATGTCAGTTATGACTCATTCCATTGCCTTGCAGATGAGGTTATGCAAGCTAATGAGTCTGCAGTTTCTGGGTCAGTGTTGGGGCCATCCTTGTGAAGTAGCATCATCACTGCTTTGTGCCATACCTCATGGACAAAGTCAGAAGCTAAGCTCTGGTTAAATAGTTGTAGGAGCAGATCCACCAGTGCATGTTTAGTGTTGTTCAGGCAGTCAAGAAAGTTATCAGGTCCCATAGAAGATACCAAATGTTCTTTTGTGATGACAGGGTGTTTGAGATCCTTTGAAATATGTGCATTTTTGTATAGTTGTCTCACACTGAATTTGTTAGGTGACATATTTAAAACTCTACTGGATCCAAATAGGTAGATCCATTTTGAATAACCTCGGGGAAATGTTAGGTTTATTTCTTGATTTCTTGACATACATAAAGAAAATTTTTTAATTATCCTTAACTTCCAATGTTAGTCTAAGTTTATGGATGCTTTTGTTTTCTTGATGTTGTTTTTCAGTACATTCAATGACTGGTTGATGCTGAACTTGATTTGTGAGTCTTTAATTTTGCTATTTATTGTATAAACATTTTTTTCTTTTACTGCATTTGTTTATTTATACATGCGGGTCAGCGGGCTGTTTTGCTCTTGAACTTCCAATTTTACTTCATTCTGGTAGGGACTGTCAGGTTAATACATTTATCTAGTTGAATGTGGAATTTATTTGCATGACTCCTAATCATGTTAAGAATTTGGGGAATACAATTATACATGAATTTTCAGACTTTATCATAGAATTGTAAATTAGTACATATGAAATTGCTGAATACTGTGATCTTTACATTTGATGGCTTGGGTATTTGAATGAGAAGTTTTACTATATATGGTCAGACTTAACTGAGGAAGGGTATACCAGTGTGCTACTGCATATAGATGATATATTTATAAGGACCTAGCAAAGAATACTTTGTCCTGTAGTGGGTTCTTTGACTATTTTGTCCATAGAGTATTAAATCAATGATTTTTTGGAGATAACCTCGATTTGAGGTATATGTATCTCATAGCCAGAGCTTTATCTCAGTATTCCTCAAAGCCATGGTCACATGTCTAAATACTGATGTATATAATCCTGATAGTCTGTTTTTGGAACAATGGTCAGTTCCCTTCCTGCTGATTGATTAAGCTATTTTCATGTCAAGAAATGCAACATAACGTGTAAATAGTATGCTACAGTGATCAGAAAATAAATCCAGTTGTTTGGTACTAAAGAGAAAAGCAGTTAGTAAAGTCAAGTCCTAGTAGCAGCATGTTTAATTTAAATAATCTAACCCTCTAGTGTAATGGCACAGTGTATAAAGTTGAACTAATTCTGAAATTAAGCATTGCATTTTAGACAGAGGGGAACCATTCATTATTATGGTTACTTTGTAAATTTCTCCTCTGCTGTATTTTGTACACTAGCTCTTGGAGAAATGAAATATGCAGATATAAAGCAAAATAAACTAATTGTTTTGCACCTAAATATATAAAGGCCGACCAGGAAGTCACAGAATCAATAGATACAAGGTAGAAACATACTAGCAAGAATTGTGATGATTTTGACAGGCAAATAGAATTTCAGTATATTCAAAGTTGCAGCTCTGCCAAGCTATGAAAAAAGATATAAAGTAATCTAATCTGACACTCAGAGTCATTTGTACCATGAAAATATAGTAGAAGTGTTAAGTTACATCTAGCTGCCAAAGGAGAAAAATATAACATTAACCTATACGCCTTAAGGTAAATGCTAAACAAGCTACTAATTCTCCGTATGAATGACTCACAAATAAATTACTAATTTTTACACTTGTAGAAAATATAGTGGGCTACAACCTTACAATTTTGACTAACAGTTCAAGAAAACAAATTGCATAGCCTATGGCAATTTAAACCATATTGTTAAAAAGTATAGGACAACAAGCAAACTACAGCAAAAGATAAAAAAAAATCAATTTCTCTCTGAAAGATCATATTTCATATAAAAAAATAAAGATTATATTATTGATCAGATGTCACAGTCTTTTCAAAGTAGTTCAAGTAATGATGATTCTGAAGCATATGTTCAAACAATACATTAAATAGTGATAAGTGGCAAACAGTAGCAAAAGCAGAAATTGAAGCATACCTGTTTATGTTCTTAATATCACAGGGTCTAAAGTTAACATAATCAATGACTACATGTACACTAGTGTGAATCAAAAACCTATGCTGAGAGACAGATTTGTTAAGTTTCTTTTATACTTTTACAAAGCACCTTTCTCTTTGCTGGATACTCTTATCTGCCATATTACTGCACATTCCAAAATTGTAAAGAGTTTTTTCTTAATACAAGAAAAGGAAAAAAATGTAAAACCACTCAACAGCTACTTAACTAGGTTTTATAAAAGAAGGTGTTTGTATACCACATAACATGCATATAACTTGAATGAATAAAGGAGCTAATCATTTGTCAAATGCCACAAAATAATAGATTGTATACAAGATGACTATTCTCCACAAACACACTCCGGAATCTTTCCTATTGGCCGAAAATTGGCTCACTAACTCCCATCTCAGCCTTAATCCAAACAAAACAAAACTTCTCCTCTTTCATCCAGGCAAAACCCCCTCCTCACAATCCAATACTCCCACCCCAACTTTTAGGATTTTATCCCAAAACAATATCATAATTACTCCCTAAACCCATACAAAATTGCCAGCTGTCAAAATAGACAACAAATTCAAATATGATATACATATTGCGCAAACCATTAAAAAAGTCCATAAGAAATTCAGTCTCCTGTACAGGAATAGAAAATTCCTAACCAAGAATATTAAACTCACTATTGCCCAAACTCACTTGCTATCTACTCTTTTATATGCTTCCCCTATATTAACCAACCTCCGCAAAACAGACCTCACCAAACTCAAATCTTGCTACAATAAGATAGCCAAAGTTGCAGCTGGTGCCACATACAGATCCCCATCATTGCACATCTCTTAGACAACTAAACGGGCTTGAACTTCCGGAATTATTGCTCTTTAATCAACTTACCTTTGTTCACAAAATCCTCCATCACCCAGAAAAAACTCCTGCCCTTCAAAACCTCTTACAGCCATGACATCTCCACTCTTCCAACAAATTCCTACTACAGGTCTCCAAAGCAAATAACACAGCTGGTGAAGCATTATTTTCACACTGCATTTCGAAAATATGAAATAAAATCCCAAGCTTTCTTACTTCCAACTGCTCTGTCCCACACTTCAAAAAACTACTCAAAACACACCTATCAAATTACTGGCTCTGTCCCTGTAACCCTACATGATAGCCCCCTCCCCCCCCAGTAGCCAATACATACTTTCATATGACTTCCCCAGGTCCTGATACTACAATTGGATACTGTATTACATATCATTCCAGTGCAACAAATTATGTAGAAGCTCTATCTTAACTGTATTAGACACAACCCTGTCCATCTCCTCTGTCTACTTATATCACTGAACTATACAGTCTAAATGTAAAAGAAAAATAATAATAAACTCAGCAGTTATTCTCATCATAGGAAATGTTTCCATGACTTGTTGGCCACATATATACTACAACCTCTTCTTGTAAATATAGTCTTTCACTCTCTTTGCACAGCACTGTGTATTATTATATTATTTTGTACTACTTGCTATTTTTCACTTACTTTTCTATTAATTGCCATTCCTCTGCACTATTTTGCATTGTTGTAGCTGTACATCTGTTGTATGATTTTAAGCTATTGTGGAGCTTTTCTCCTCAGGCCTCCACTGAAAAAGGACCTGTGCCCAGTTGGACTTTTCTGGTAAACAAATCTAAAATTAAAAAAATATATAAATATATTTGTCAAAGTCATAAGAAAACTTAAATTTCAAGTCAAGTTGTTTATAAACAGTATATGATTGCTGGTTCTTCTATGAATCACCAACTTGTAGAAAGCTGACTACCCGAAATACTGAAAAATAATAGCCAAAACACATAGAAGAGTGGAAATTTTAAGTAGCTTTTGCAGGGTGGAGACAACCCTCCCAGACCTCCTAACTTATATATACAAACTCCATAGTAACACCAACTTGAAGAGGAAAGAAATCTTCCAAAAACAAGTGAATCATTGCTAATGTACACTTAAAAACTGCAAAGGCAATGATTTTGTAAGGAAAACAGTGTCTGACATTATGTCAAACATTTTTTCTGCAGGTAAATGAAGCTCAAGGATTTTCACCTAGACCAACCATAGGGGAGCCATAATGGTTATTTTCAACATCAGAATAGAGATAGAAGATCATGCTTCAGCTTTGGTAAAAGAAATGGGTTCCAGTAATTTAGAGGTAAAAATAAATAAATTGTGCTCAAAGGCGATTAAAATAAATGAAAGATGGAAGAAGTATATCAACTCAAATAACAAACCTGGAAAAAATAAAAGAAGGGTTTTTTTAACTATTCAGATGAACAGATAAAACTGCAAAAATCAGGGGATGAAATGAAGAAAAGGTTGGTATATGAGTCTTCTCAAGAAGAGCTGCTTCAAAAAATGGTAGAGTTAGAAAATGAGCATGCAGAGAAAACCTGAGATATTTTGCTGTACCACAGAACCTGGAAGGAACAGACTATATTAACTTTATGAAAATGCAGATAAGCAATTGGACTGGTATTCCCAGAAGGATTTGTCAATTGATAGGACTCGTCAAGTGTATGCTCCAAACCTGACCATGAGAAAGTAGCCAGCATATGTATTAATGAAGATCCGGTTATACCAGAAGAAAAAAATTATCCTGAAAAACAGTGGAAGATGGTAAAAGTATTAAAACTGGAGGCAGCAGAGTGTGGAAAATGATTTTTCTCTGTACACTAGGCAGAAGAGAATCAAATTTATCCCAACAATCAGGGAAAGTTGAAAGGCAGGTGTAAGATTCAAGCTGCTATCAGCTGTCTTCAGAATATTTTTTCCTGGATGATCAAAGTCATTTTTGATGCAGAACAGGTTAAAGAAGAAATAAAAAAGCTTATCCAACAAAAAGTGAGCCATCAAACAGGTGGGTAATCTGCTTCTCATTCTTCTGACAATAAAGATCATAGATTTTGCCAGTGAAAGATTTTCCAGTGTTCCAAAGGAATGTGTTTGAGAAACAGAAAAAAAAACACAAGCTTGACTAGAAGAATCAGGAGTATCATGGACTTGAACCAGAATCTGGTGTTGTGCTGTTGAGAGATTGAGGTAAACAGGAAGAAAAACAGCAACAAGGAAATTAGTGTACAATACTGCATTAAAAGAAAAAAGTGGCTGAGAATGACTGGACTTTTGCTGACTTTGTAAAACGTGTGGGTGGACTATAAAGCATATGCCCCACTTTATGTCATTAATTTTTAGAAGGAAACTAAAAGTGGAAAACTTAACTAAGAATAGCAATTGTTGTTCTTATTAGTATTTGTACAAAGCATTTTAGGATATCAACTGCATGTTATGCATAGTAAAGCAGTTTGCTTAGTGTGCTGGGGGGAGTCTTATCTGTGACTTTTGTATATATTAAAAAGTAAAACAAGTTCTTTTTTTTGGTTGTAAGAAATATAGGCTTTACAGTGCAAGTTTAATTTTAATACGCTGTGATCTTGGTTTGCCAGGATGAGGTGGAGTGAAAAAATGCACTAGTAATATTACATGTAGAATCAATATATTTTCTCTTAAGTTTACAAGTGTGAATGCCTGTATTAATGTCCTAGCTTAAGCTGTAAACACATTTTTTGTAAGCATATAGAATTGAAACATAAGACAAAATGATGAAAACCATAAAAAGTGCCAGTTTCTTAAATCTGCAAAGATATCAGCTTTTTTTTTTTTTTTTTATTAAAATATTCAGAGGGAGTCAGGAAGTATGCTGCTAAGGCAGCTATACATTTTTTTCTGAATGAAATCTGCAAAGATTAATTGCTGACAACTTTTACATGGAGATGAGTTGTCTACATATGCAAGCCATTAATTTTGAGAGTTCTGAGCATTCTTTGCTTAGGGGAAATGTAACATTTAAAGGCACAGTGTCAAAAAGTTAAGTGAAAAACAAAGTTTAAAGTTATGGGAAATGAATAAGAGATAGCAGTCTCTCTATCAACCTTAGCACTTTAATCCATTGACTAGAATAGTGTGTGGTTTAGTTTTATTCAAAGATAGCCGGTATACCTTTTGATTTATTGGGAACAGCAATCTTTGTTTTTTCTTTTTAACATCAGTCCAAGAAGATTTATCAGTAACTCTCTTCAAAGATGCAGACGCCCATTCCATATCTTCAAGTAAGGAAATAATGCTATTGTTTTTAATAAAGGCAGTGGCTTCCTCTAGGGCATTAAATGATCTCATTTCATTCTGATATATAATTTTTATTCTGGCAGGAAAGACAAGCTGAGTTTTAATGTTATCCTGCTTGCTTTTAGTATATTAGTATAATATTACTGGTTTATTGAGTGATATAATTGAACAGCAAGCTATCTTTGCTTTTATGACCTTAAGATGACATTCTTTATTTCAAATAATATATAGCCCTTTGCCCTGCTAAATGTTCTTCTGAGTTATTACTCAGACATAGTCACTGCTTAGATTATTTATCAAAACTATTTTGGATACATGGGATAATGGCATATCTATGATTTAGTATATATTAACTAGTTTTTTTAAATATTTATAACTTCTGATTATTTCAGAATATATATTGGTACCTGTGTGAACAAAAAGCTGTTTACTGGCTTTTGACATAAATTGGGTCTCTCTGACAGTTATATACTTGTATGTTTTATGGCACATGTTTTTAAATGGTTACAGGTCATGTTTCATGTAGAGTTTAATGTTAAAAGTTCTGTTTTTTCTCTCACTGGTATTGAATGTTATTTTACTGTTTGGAAGTATCTGACAGTTAAACTTTGTATTTGTTACTGTAAATAAGCAGACTTTGTGATACAGTTAAAGTGAGGTCAGGAAACGGTACTGTGTAGTGTGTTGGGTGGGAAAATGTCAGTTTGAAATCTAAGAAGTGAAGCTTTCTTACTTAGCTCATGACATCATGCATTTTATACATGCAGATCAGATTACATTACATCTAATGTGTATATGCAAGCCTAACTGTGAATGTCAAGTCTCTGATTGGCTAATATAGCATAGTAGGCTTCTTTTACAAGAATTATGAGCTACACTGTCTGCAAACATATTCATGGTTCCCTTTTATGATAGTGACTATATTTTGTGATCACATATATACAGAAATGTTAATTTTTCTTGTTAACAGTTAATTATAGTCACTATTTTTAGTGAATATACTGGAGTTTTTTATAAATAGATCTTTATAAATAAAAAAAATTTCTATGCAGTTAGCAAATGTTTAGTATAGGCTTATACATTTACAGGAAATGCTTATAACTAATGGTAATAACAGTAAGGATACTCAAACACCATACTAAACCCTAGCACATATATGTATGACTAATTTTGATTGAACTATAATTACTTTGGATTTAATATGTTGATATCCTTATTGTATCCATATTTATATATCAGATGTCACATTTTCAGTTATTATAAAGTCATGTATTTTAGTATATTGCACTTTATGACAGGGAAAGAGCTCAGTAATATCTATGACTTGTGATAGCACGACAAACAAGTTATGAGTTTCAGTATTACCCTATTACTATGGTAGATATTTACAGTAATCTCTATCTTAATTTAGTCTTTGAGTCATTCAGTTTTAAGACCCATAGTAAGTTTTATATAAATAATGTTTTTTATTAATTTTTGTCATTTTAACTGATGCCAGTTAATTATTATTGATTTTAGTCAGTTATTTAAACATCTGCTATTCCAAAAGTTTAGGAGTTAATTAAGGACAAATATGTCTTATGGAATATTTCTAAAAATCTATGTTAACATCTTTTGGGAATGACACACACTCACTATGTGCTAACACCCAGTTCTTGTGAAGTTTTTATTTAGTGGGAGTTTATCATTATAAGATTTATTCAGAGGGCAAGTAAATACAAATGCTAAATGATTCTTTGATTTGTTCTGCCATTTTGAAGTTTTATTAGAACTAATACAGATGACATGCTTAGATATTTTGGGTAATCATTTAGATTGTTAATACAGCTAATGTTTCCTTAGTCTATTAAGCACTAAATTCAGATTATATACATCTTAATATGTCTCTTGCTTCCTTAGTGAATAATTACTGTATAAATATTTAATGTTTCTAATAATGGTGTATGTAACTCATCTCTAAAACCTAACTGGAACTAATATCTGATTAGTTGTTTATCACTACTATTTTTCTCTTAATTTATAATATATTCTCTGTTTTACTTTGTTTTTATGGGCTTGAACTGACAAAGGTTGATAGTTGGGATAAGTAGTCTAACAGATTCGGTTTTGTTTGCTAGACTAGGAATGTATCTCATTCCATGTATAGGGTGCATTAAAGTTTATATCAGAGTGAAATATGCTAATTGTTTGTTATTTAACTGTTTTTCTAGTTTTGAAATGCCTGACACAATTGTTTTACTTTTATATTTCATGGGGAAAGTTATTTGGATTGAGATAAATAGAAATACAACAATTGATAGTCTATTGTCTATTTAGGAAGAGTATTATGAATACAAGATTCTTTAATACAAGTTCCTTTATTATTTGTTATCTTTAAAGAATTCTGATATGGATTTAACTTTGATATACTTAAATACTAATGGCTTAAACAACTAATATAAGAGAACCAACCTACTAAGGTATATTAAACTAAACAAGGCACAAGTAGTTTTTCTCCAAGAGACACACTTTAAAATAAATGACACATTTATGTGGCACCCTAAGGAATACACAATACTTGCTCAATCTTCTTATAAAAATAAGACCAGAGATGTAACAATTCTATGGAAAAAGACTTTCTTAAATCCCCAAATCAAACATGTAGATAATGATGGACTCATGGCCTTAGTTATACTTAAGTTTAATAACAGAATTTGGACCCTGGTTAATTTATACTGGTTCCCGGATATGGCGGTTGGACTAGCTAAGAAACAGACTTTATTACAACTACTTCTAAAGGTAATATTATACTAGGAGGTGATTTCAATTGTATCATTGATATTACAGAAACTACCAATAGGAATTCTCCTAGACTATTGTCCTCAGCCAAACAGTTAAAAAATGGACAATGCTTTGGGACAAAAGTCTTTGCTATTCTCACACCAGGACTACAGACATGGTACCCAAACTAGAATAAACAAAATTTATATCTCACAAGATCTTTATTCTAAAATCTTGAATTTTTCAATACAACCTTGTCCCTTCTCAGATCATAATTCCCTGTTGTTAACAATATACTTGGAATTCAATCAATTAGTTATTACTTCAAGGATTCCTTCATATATCACAAAAATTAAAGACTTTAAATCTTGGATAACTTCTGAACTTCAGCTTTTCTAAGAGATTAATTATAAACCTGAAGCAAACACAGTTATGGCTTGGGATTCTCTTAAGGCCTATCGATATGGTAAAACCATTAGCTGGTACAAAAATAAAATTAAAGAATGGGACTCAGAGTTACAGCAACTTCAAAATCAAATATTATCTATTAAATCTAATAAAAACTTAATTGCTACAGGTAATAATAAGAAAATAGAAGAAGCAAATAAGAAATACAATGGAATATTATCCCATAAAACTAATTTAGCTATGGAAAAACTGAAATTAAATTCTTATGCTACCTCTCCTAAGCATCTTCTTAACCTATCTATGAAAGTTAAGATATAATCAAAAATTAATAACATTGATAGTATCTTTCATGAAGGGAAAAAGAAAAAAGTCTTGGACATAGGGGACATTCTGGAGGCCTTTAATTATCATTATGCAAAGCATCATAATGATAAAATAAGTACAAGTGAATGTGAGAAGTTAGAGAATATCGTTCCCAGCATAAGAATTCCTGAGGAACTTAAGCTAGATCTACAAAAACCTATTTCTCAAAAGGAAATTAAAGATGGGATTAAAGGAAGTAAGTCTAATAAAGCACCTGGAATAGATGGCTTAATTACTGAAATTTATAGATTGTTCCCTTTTTCTATAATCTCTCTCCTACATAAAACCTTTTTTGAAGTTCAAACATTAGCAAGTATTCCTCCTTCTTGGAGATATTCTTTAATTTTCCCTATATTAAAAGAGAATAAGGACCCTAATCATTGCAACTCATATAGACCAATTTCTTTGTTGAATAATGATTATAAACTATTCATGTCAGTTATGGTCAATATATTGAAAATACCCATATCCAAAATAATCGATGAAGACCAAACTGGTTTCATACATAACAGGCATACACAGGATAATATTAAAAGAGTATTAACTCAGATAGATTACCTCAATAGAGGAAACCATGAAGCACTGATAATAGGTCTAGATATTCAAAAGGCCTTTGACTCCTTAAATTGGGGTTATTTATTTAAAGTCGTATGGTTATTTGATCCCCCCCTTTTTTATAACAATGATAAAAAAAATCTATGAAAATAACCTAGCATATGTCAAATTAGGTCTTTTTACTTCCAAAGCAATCCAAATCACTAAAGGCACTAGACAAGGATGTCCCATGTCCCCTATCCTATTTGCTCTGGCCATAGAAATACTTGCCATTTTAATATGTAATAACCAAAAGATGAGGCAAAATATATATGACCAATATATTTCTAAAATAATGATGTTTGCTGATGATGTCTTACTTACCTTACCCAACTCTAAGGAAGTGTTAGGTGAAGTGGATATAGTAACAACAAATTTCCAAAAAAATCTCATGACTCTCCTTCAACAAATCTAAATCCAGATATTTATTATTAAATAAAAAAAGAACATACAGGCTCCAGTTAATCATATTATTGGAAACCACATTTCAACTCTAGACTATTTAGGAATAGTCCTAGTCAAGAATATAGGGGAAACCTTACAGCTTAACTATACTAAAGCCATAGACTTAATCAAGACATTAATAAGCAAATTAAATAATTTGTTTATCAAGACATTAATAAGCAAATGGAATAATTTGTTTATAACACTTGATGATAGGTTACAACTGATAAAAAAGGTTTTGTTACTTAAAATATTATATATAGCACAAGCCCTTATACTTCCACCAGGAAAGAAAATCCTTAAATAAATCACTTAAACTCTGATGAAATTCCTATGGTACCCCAAACAAAATAGAGTGGAATATTCTCATCATATGAGAAAATGGGAACAAGGGGGGGGTTAAAATTCCCAGAGAATGAAACTTATATAAAGGCATCTGTAATTAAAATAGTGATGAATTGGAACTGGAAACAGTTACACTCCATTATACTAATGAATGAAAATTGTTTATCAAAGAATGCTTTGGTAACTGACAATGATAACAAGACATGGCACTATTTAAGTTTAAATTTAGAGTATAGTACAACAAAATTATCTAAACTAACACTAATAAACAATATTTTTGATGTGTTTAGAAAATTCATTAACACAAATTTAGATATAAAACTGTGGCATAGATTTTTAATACCATTTACTATTACAAGGGATTTCCCTGATAAAACACATAGATAGATTTTTTTGTTTATGGGAAAATAATAACCTATTTTGTTGGTTGCAATGTATTGAAAACAAACAAGCTTTGAACACACAAAGTATATTGTCAACCTATGGCATATCCCCTAATGACTGGTTGGTTCTTCAAAGTATCGCAGCATACTCTAAGGATCTGTGTAGAATAATACATAACTCATCCTTCAAAACCGTACCAAAAATTATAAACTGAATTTTTGGAATTCTATATAATAATATCAATATTAAGAATGAATTATCATATCTGTATACACTTTAATTGTCTATAAGACAGCTCCTAAAGATTCTTACTGGCAATACCTAACTAAAGAGTTTCAAGTATCATTATCAATAGAAGATAAAACAAACATTTTATTTTCAGTTAAACTAACTTCTTACAATTTTGGAGGATTTGTCATTGGAAATTTCTGCACAGATCCTTTTTCACACCCGATAAACTCTCAAAAATGAACCCTTCAAACAGCAAGTTATGTTGGAGATGTCATCTGTCCACTAATACTGACTGGTCTCATATTTTTTATGACTGTACTAATATTAAACCATATTGGAATGAGATTAACACATTTCTTCAAGCTATCTATACTGATATATTTGTTTTGACAAAGTCTTTAATTTTATTGAATGTTGTTGATAGTAATAATATGAAGAAAGATGACCTGTATTTGTTGTAGACAATGTTAGCAATAGCCAGAAAATGTATAACTAGAAAATGTAACTTTAATGTAGCACCCACAATGGAGGAATTCTTATCATCATTGAAAAAATGCATACTAATGAAGAAAAGAACTAAAGAGTTAAGAACGTTTCCTAAGCCATTGGTTAATATTCCATCGAGGGAAGTTTTGAACTTGATTGATACTCTACAGATGGAACCAAACTCTTCCTAACTATCATAGTTTATATATTAACTTATTTAGCTACAAATGTTTTTATCCGAATCCTTTTTGTCAGTCTGAATGTAAATACTGTAAATAGTTATTGAATGTTATGAATGTATTAAATTATTGTGTTATTTAATCAAAATAAAAATCATTTGAGTAAAAAAAGAAGTGATTGGGGAGAGAGACAGGTAAAGCAATTTACAACATAACAATGGGAGGATATTAGTATGTCTCCCAAGTATGGAAGAAATTCCAGAAGGTTTATAATCTTTGCATGGAAGTGTTTCTATAGGTGCTTTTATATCCCCAGCAGACTTTCAAGAATTCTTCCTCAGGTGGATAGCAAATGCTGGAGGTGTGAAGGGAAAGATAGTGGTAAATAAGAAATATGTTTTGGGAGTGTGATGAGTTGGCAAATTTTAAAAAAATTCCCTATAGAGTACTGTATCAGAAATATTAGTTGAACAAATGGCTATACCTAAGGAAATTATTCTTTTGAGTTATGACACGGAATCTGAATTGCTTAGATATAGTAAGGCCTTATTAAGTTTAAGTCTGTTGGCTGCTAAAAGCAATTACTACAGAATGGAAACCAAAATCTAAACCAACAGTATTTAAAGTATTGATTATTGTAACAGATATAAAAGAACTAGAATAGGGATTTTAAGAAAAGGGAAGGAGTAAATTATATATAAATAAATGGAAATTGTGGAAACAATACATACAGATTAATGTTCAAGAGGAGAAGGAGTGAGGTTTAAGGAAAAGCAGGCACTCAGCAATTTATACAATGCTGGACTGGTTATATTTACACGGAAAGAAATTATATGTGATATCTAATGTATGTAAATTGAAAACAAATATTTAGAAAAAGAGTTAGCTTAATTAAATGTGATTTTTTTAAAAATAAAAAGCATGTAACAATCTGTCAGTATATCTTGCAGCATGCAAAGCATGGACTGAATGTTGTATATGCTTTTGCTTTCAGTGAAAATGCAACAGAACAGTTTAAAATTAAAACAAGTTTGTCAAATGTAAACTAATTTGCAGTGTTTAAAGCTTACTGTTTATTTTAATGATATTTAATGTCAAGAGACTCTATGAACATATTTGCACCCCCAAAAAAGGTTTATGACAGTGAAAACAGGAAGCTTAGAATTCAAACTGAAAAAAGCACAGCTCATGACTGAAATTTAATTACAACTCAAACTGCGCAATTTATAGTTGAACTTAGAAATAAGAGGAAGATAAAAATAAAGTGAATCTCTAACTCTTGGTAGTGATAGTGTCAGATATGTTATTAGTGTGATATTGTTTAATCTGTGTGATTTGTTGTTAACTTGTCATATTGTTGAAGGCGCTTTGATACTTTTGAGATTGTATTTGCTGAAAGTTAGTAGCAGCATTTATAGTACAATATTGTTACAAAATAACAAATCAGTTAAATCTGTGATGTATATTGTCAACGTTAACATAAACACACAAAAACATTTCTGCATGTGGTAATGCCCTACAACCCTGTATATCAACAAAACTTGTAAACTGTTTGAGCTGATAAAAAGAAAGGAACAAACTTACTGCCAACATCTGAGAGAGGCATTAAAAGAAAGATGTTGATTCAGCTGATGCCGATTCCAGTAGCCAGAAGGTGAACTATTCTGGGGAAGTACACTATGAACAGTGCAGATTTAAACATAAAGCTTGTAACTGCTGAAAGAAACAGAAAGACCCACGTGTATGGGATATAGTGGCTGGGAATCTCAGGAATTTTACTATTTAAGTTAGTAATGTTGAAACCACTAAAGTAGAGGAAGATTAAATCCTGTATAGATTCTGTTTCATGCTCAAGAATGTGTAAAGCCAAGGTGTGTCATAATCTGAGATTAAACAGTTATTAATGAAACATATTTCAAGTCTTTAAACTTGAGTCTGACTTTTTAATTTTATTAGCCATACAAAAATATGTGGGACAGCCAATACATACCACTGCTGAGCTTTTAGAAAAGGCAGCCAATTCATTTTTCACAATATCTTTAATAATTAAAATAGCTTTATGGATATTTGCATCACAGGGAAAGGGACATATAAGTAAAGAACAATAGGGGGAATTTAATAAAGCCTTCATGGCATCGTGCCAGGCTGCTTACACAGATGTGAATATTTGGAGATTCAGTAAGTGCTGCTGAGAGGTGCACACACAAGCACAAACACGGAAACTTCCATGACATGCACATGGCCTCATAAGTAGGTGAATCTCATGCAAATGAGGCAGGTAGAGTGATTTAACAAGCAGACAGGCATCTGTTCAGATGCTGTGTCAGTGTTCTTAGTGTATGTGGAAAAATTCCACGTACAGGAGTGTAGATAGTCAAAAGGGGGTGTAAAACTGTAACTATATGGACAATAATCCCCTGAAAATGTAATACCACATACATAAGTAAGTGAAACTATTATCCTGTATGTCAGAAATTAAAGGAAATAAGTTAATTGAATTTCTTTTTTTTAATAATCTCAGCATGTTTGTGCTGCACGCCACAGTACGCAAACATGCTTTATTGAAAAATAACAAAAAAATGGAAAAAAAAAAAAAGAAATTAATATTATGTGACAGAAATACATTACAGAACATTGTGTGGCGTCCCTACAACAATGCATTGGTGCTGTTGCTAACTTGGTAGGGCTATGATGCATGTAGTTTTAAGGCTGTACGCATGGATATATATGCAAATGAGGTGGAATTACTGAATGGCAGAAAGGAGTAATTGTATCTGCATATCCCCTTTGTATAGGCTTAGACCCATGTTGATGTTTGCACAAGATGTAGCTGACATCGTGGAGGGGTGTCCACTGACTTCAAAGTTCTTTTAAGCTTCAATACATGTGCTTGCCCAGTGTATCGCCTTGCTGAGTGTGTCACAAAACCAAATGTATTTAAATAGTTTTGACCCTTATTTAAACTATGTTGCACTGAGCTGTGCTGTGCTGTATGTGGCACCACACACTGAAATAGGGCCATTAAATGAAGTTAATTATGTTGTAGGCAGGTGTAATGCATCATAGTTAGCCAATCACACATTCTGCACCTACAGCAGAGCTATATAAAGTATGCATACACCCTACATTTTGTTTTTCCCCAATACTCTGGACCATTGAAATACAGACTTGGGAATTTTAAGTGAGATAATCCTAGGGGCTGCTGCTGGTCTGCTACATCTATTTGTGCTAGATGCTGAAGTCAATGCTGCTGTTGCTGCTGACAACAGGCCTAGGCTTGGAAGGAGAAGAGTGTTCAGGCCCACGGTAACCTTCCAGGGGCTACATGAGCTGGAGATTGTAGAGAGCTAGAGGGAGGACAGGGACATACTACAAGAACTCACTGAGCTCTGATGCCCTCAACGCAGACCCAGAGCCAACAGAGGAAAACCCTTCCAAGTGGAAACAAATGTATGTGTAGCCCTTAGGATACTAGCTACAGGTACTTTCTAAAGACCAACTGGACACATGATGGGGGTCTCACAGGCATCTGCATCCAGGGTACACCACCGGTTCCTGGATGCCAAGCTACCACATGCCAGTGAACACATTTCTTTTCCCCTCACTGCTGAGGTGAGGGCCAGCAATATGCAATACTTCTAATGTGTAGCACACTACCCTGAAGTACTGGGTGCCATAGATTGCACTCACGTATATATCCAGGCACAACCTGATAAATCTACGTCAACCTCAAGGAGTTCCACTTCATCAACTACCAGGTCGTGTGCAATGCTCAGGGGATTATCATGAATGTGTGTGCTTGCAGCCCTGGCAGTCATCATGACTCCCATATCTGGCATACATCACAGCTGTACCAGATGTTTGCTAGGGGTAACTCCCACATGGCCATTTACTACGGGATGCTGACTACGCACTGGAACCATAGATGATAACACCCATCAAAAATGCACACACAATCACAGAAGAATGCCATAATGAGGCACACGCACAAATTAGGAACATCATAGAATATGTGTTTGGGCTTCTGAAGTCAAAGTTCTGGTGCCTCGATATATCTGGTGGTGACCTGCAGTACTCTCCAGCCACTTATGCACATATGTTCACAGTATATGCTATGCTACACAATATGATCCTGCAGAAACAGCTGCAGCAGGATCAGCAAAAGAAAGGAATACACAGTCCCCCCACCAATGCCTAGGTCACCACAGCCACAGTCGCAGAAGGACTCGGAGGAGGAAACCCTGCTGATGTCCCTATAGGCAGATGTAGGCATGCTCAGTTGCCCTGGCTTTGGCTAAGAGACAACGCGTAGCACATACGCTGACAACATAGGGACCTAGGGGTTGACACTTTACTCCTACTCACATACATATATTAAAATTGTTGCCAAGCATCCCAAATAACCTGCACCTATCCATGTATTGCCTGTGCACTGCTTGCATCAGACAGAGTCAGCCCCGAACTACAGTTCTGTCAACTACTGCATTTGCAAGGTAAGTATCTAACCTACACCGTACTTGTAAGGATTACTATGAAATAGTAATGCATGTATGGATTTGCTGCAAGTAAATATAGTGGGCTATTAGGACAGAAGTAACATCCCCATGGGACTACAGATACCCAGTCCACTAGTATGTCTTCTTTAATATTCATTAGGCTTCATAGTTGGAATATTCACTATGTAAGTCAAGGAAAATGTTAAAACAGTGGGTCACATGATACTTAGCTACTGTGTAGCCCAGCAGAACATATGGTGTTGTACCCACCACCCTCAGCACAGCAGTGTTCCCATATAACTGCTTTAACAGTAACTCATCAATGGTATATCAGCAGTCCAGGCAATATCAGGGCAATAACATAGAAACTGATTAAACATTGTATGTTTCACTTAATGCAGGAATAACAATGTACATATGTAGGCTGTTGATAGTGTGATAAATGACTCTTTTGTGTCTGTCAGCAGACTAGAGATGTTAGCATGGGTGATGGTGTTCATGGTCCAAATCTGGAAGTATCCAAACCTTTTGGATGTGAGGTATTATTATGTTGGTGTTGTCAGTCTGTGTGTGGTGTAAAATTATGAACCTTTGACACATATTAATTACATCAGAGAACTGGACAATGCCATGGACAATTTGACTGAAGTGCAGTACTGCAAAAACAGGGACAGCTGTCATTGTCAATAACACACAAAATCCAGGGCTGGAGTATAGGTAGGTGTCGGCTGGAGTCTCTTTATAAGTACTGACAGTCCCACTGGGCATGCTCATACACTTAGTTAAACTGACAGCAGTTCTACTGCCCCTTTATCAAAATGACCTGTAATGTATAGATATGTGTATACATACACACACACACACACACACACACACACACACACACACACACACACACACACACACACACACACACACACACACACAGACACACACACATGCACACATACACACACACACACACACACACACACACATATATATATATATATATATATATATATATATATATATATATATATATACATATACATATCCATCTGCCACTATCTCTCTGACATACACAGTATATCAATCTCTATATCTCTATGTATTTATAAATATATACCTATCTATATATATAAACATACATCTTAGTCTCTTGCCATATATCTACATAACACATACACATACACACACACACACACACACACACACACACACACACACACACACACACACACGCACACACACACACACACACGCACGCACACACACAAGCACACACACACACACACACACACACACACACACACACACACACACACACACACACACACACACACACACACGGGAATAATTTCCAATCTACATACTTCCAACTTGCACTATGTGTGTGCCGTGCTGTGTCCTGTAAGCAGTAATTGGAAGTGCTGCTATCCTCAATGTAGCCATGTTTGTGTGTGTGGCTGTTAGAGCATTTTACATCAGCGTGTGGAACCATAGGATGTTTGAACTTCCCGAACATAATGGCCATACAGCCCTCACAATCCTAGATAAATTTATACCCTTATTTACATGATCAGCACATATTCCCCCAGTCCAAGAGTGACACAGGCAGAAGCACTGTGGTGAAATGATGCTCACCCAGTGAATCATACGTATGGCATGTGATGAAGTGCACTGAGGTGCTCTGTTTGCCATTAGGGAGTGTTCTGTTTAAAAGGTGTGTTAAAGTCTGCTAGACAGATCTCTTCCACCAGCATGTATTACTAACATCACATACTAGGTTAATGTCCTTAGAGTGATTAATCCACGTACCATGCTGCATACAGATATGCAACATTTACAATCAAGCATGGTCACACATTACCTTATATGCACAATAGAGATCACCTCTGAGTAGGCTATATGCCACAGGCTACAATGACACTGATTTCAGATGATCCCCATTGAACAGATACTGAAGACATGAAGTTTCCTTGTGAGGGACCATACTGTTGTGCACAATTGCCAGTAGTTCTTGGAAGGGTACATTACCAAATTGCCATTGCACTCAGATATTGGCATGCTGAGGGAAGAGTACATGGAGGTTATGAGTATGTCAATTATGGGTGACTGTGCCCTCAGCTATGACATATGATTCCCATCATACCACTGGGGATACATGGTGATCTCCGGCACATTTGGTGTAAACCTGTGTGGCTAGGCCAGTGTGCCCATTTCTATCACCCCTGAGTATATACATCACATGTTGTGACTGATGTGCTACTTACCAGGTACATAGGTGTTACTTGACAGAAATGATACTAGAAATATATTAGCATGGAGTTTATGGACATTCGTATGTCAACAGGCATTTGTTCATCAATGCCCTCTTATAGGATATTGACATAACTCACAGTATCTATGAGTGCTCACAGTTTGCAGGCATCAGCCAACATTGTTAGCCACAGACATTCAGTATTTGCTTATATTGTGGTTAAATGGATTCTAAGCAGTAGAGAACCCAGAACTAAGGCTGTTGATCACTGCTGCTTGCAGGTCAGCTATTGGAGGCAGACGTCCCTGTGTTGAGTAGGTGTACCATCAATGGGCCACTTAGTGACCCCTAAATGATTTTATTGAATCCTGGGGAATGTCTATTTCCCACCAGAGGATATTTTTGTTCTAATATCAATGAAAAACTGTGAATATTTTACTCATTATGAGGAGAAATCTCAACATATTTATCAACCTTATTAAAGTAAATGTGTGTTTGACCATAAACTATGGATGTTTAAGTGATTCTCCTCCTGCTACCCTTTAATTCAGTATATATATTTTGAATACATTTATGAGCTGATGTGTGTGAAAATTCATCTGTGGTCAAAACAAAGACAGACAATAAAACAGAAATCAACTAACTCTACCAATTAAGCTTCTTGAAAGCTAGTAGGTTATGAGCTTGGTGAGTGAATTTAATAACCCGTGTGTCAGTTTATTGAATTTTCATTGAAACAAAGACAAAGTACAAAACTATTCCTAAACCCTAACAAAACAAAACAAAACTAATTCTCTTCACTCCCAAACATTTTCCAATAAAAACAGCATTCCCTACTATTACCTCTTCCAACAATACCAACATAGAACTTGTCACACAACCCAAAGAAGTAGGAGTTTACATAGATAAAGTTCTAAAGTTTGACTTAAACATTCAACACACAGTGAAAAAACATAGCAAAAACTAAGCACTCTCTATAGGACAAAACTCTAACACAATGTCATATCACCACTAACCTCCTACTACCTACTCTCATCTACTCAGCTCCATTACTGACAAACATCCAGGTAACTCAACTAAACATCTCAGTATGATCCTAGTCATTCTAATTATATAATTATATAATTATCAACTATGTGATGGATAAGGCCAATCTCTAACCAAATGGGATAGAATAATTTGAGCAATAAAAGAGAAATAGGCTAGGCTTAAAATGGCCCTCAAGGGCAGTTAGTCTAATACTTACCTATGAACCTATACATCTATAAACAAATTCAAGCAGTGCTGCAACAAAGTCACAAAACTTGGAGCCAACCACCCCCATAGATCACATCACTGTTTGATCCTTAGACACCCCTAGTGGCGTGAACTATCTCACATACTCTCACATACTCCCAACTCCCTATTGTCCGCAGTATAATAAACAAAAATAAATGTCTTTCCCTCTCTAGCCAACCTTATGTCTGATAATGGCCTTCTACATATATCAAAACCTAATAACTTAGCACACTGTTCCCCCTGGAACTCCACCCCCCAACAGTAAGACAGGACTGCTCACTAAAGTCATTTGAAGTACATCTAATGTCTCACTTACTCTACTCTTGGCAATTGGCTCTGCAAATGTGTTGCATTGGATTAGCACATCATTCCTCTTCAATCTCATCCCTGATCAACTCTCTCCATCCTCCTACCTGCATTGTAACTCAGTGTCTTTCTTCCATTTTGTTACACTTCTTCACCGTCAGCTACTCTTGTCTTCTCTTTTCCAACTCTAGCTCTGTTACCTCTATACCTCTTGCTTTTTCTTAAAGTAACAACAATATGGCTGGCTGTTTACTTTATTAGATTTGAAATGCAGTTCAACCTCTTTTGAAAAAATGCCCTTCAGATATTAATGTCACTCTGTCTATTACTGCCTTTCTCCTGGGCCACAGCTGAAAATGAGTTGTGTGCCCAGTTGTACTTTCCTAGAAAACAAAAGCAGTAAATGAATAAAGTAATATATATTTTAATAGAATCAAAAATATAAATGTTATACAGAATCAAAAAAATTTATTTGTGTCCAAGACTTTGATTCATTAGCAACTGTATTAGAAATAGTATACCACATGTCAAAAATTAAACAATATCTGTACAGGTGCCAGTCCAACAAAACTTACTAAGTCTGAAAAATGTTATTAAGTAAAAATCTACTTTTGTCTCATCCTGGGACTTCTATTTCATTCTTATTAATGTATGCTACTATATATATATATATATATATATATATATATATATATATATATATATATATATCTATATATATATATATATATATATATATATTTATACACATATATATATATATATATATATATATATAGAGAGAGAGAGAGAGAGAGAGAGACATAGAGAGAGTGACTGAGATCAGCTAATCAAATAATTAAACTCTTAAAGGAATAGTAAACCAGTTTAAAAAATGACCATCAATACCAAAATGAAATCAGTCAGTTTATTGTATTTAAAATCCTGATACTATGTATGTAACTAAATGTTTTTCACTAGTTTGTTTAATTGTACCACTGCAATTAATGTTTTTTGATGTGGAGCTTTTCTCCCCAGGACTCTGCTTAAAACGGACATATATCCAGTTGGACTAGCCCAGTCAACAAATGTAAAATAAAATATAAGTAAAATAAAATACAAAACATAAAACAAATATATTTTCTTCAATCACTATTTGAATAAATACATGATAAATAAGGAGAGAATAATCAATATTTACTAAAAATGATGAAAATGTATAAGGTTATAATTTAGCAGCACATATTTTAAAACAGGAACTATTGAAGCATGATCAATCAACCCTGGATGTGAACATGCATACAGGCAAATTTGCCATAACCCTTCCTGATATTCTAATGTATTTTCCCAATGGCCACCTCTAGAATATATTAAAACTATTTTTAAAATGCCATAAGACGAAAAAGGTGTTCAGACAAGCCAAGGTTTCCAAGCAATGTAACGTAATTTATTTAAACAAAAAATAAACAAACGTTTTCGCTTCTGTTAAACAGAAGCTTCTTCAGCATGCCAACAACCACAAGCTCACATCTTTTAAACTGTTTTCAAGCAGGTAATTGATTTAAACCATTTAAGATTTAAAGAAAGAGTACCACATTCTTAATCAGTGAGCTGAGAATTAAACACATAGCCATGTGCAAGCCAATCGTAGCACTTGGAGAATGTATAATGAGTGCAAAAAGTTGAATAAATCTTTTAAGCTTTTTGTTAAAAATTTTTTTACAAAGAAACAAAATGGACTCATTCAATATCAATAAAAATAAGAGTAAAATACAGTAAAAATAAAGTAAAATTAGGTGTATAAAGAAAACACCACTTAGTAAATAAAACTCCCTACCAAACCTGGGATTTAAATACCTTCACCAGTTTTACCCTGTAATGAATTTTATAAAAATTACATCCTAGTTGAATTTCTAAAAATATAGATAATAAATCTATATAAAAGTAGTACATAAGCCATGATAGATAACTCAATGGCCTAGTAACAATAAATAGGGCAAAAAATACAAAATGAGAAGTAAAAGAATAAAAATATGTGTGTAAAGAGTGTATGTATGTAAAAAATGTATATCACTTACACCCTGTTGATATGGGTACTAGTTACCAAGACCCCTTACCTTAAATAGCTCCTGTACTTTAAAATGGAGGCTATATTACAATTGTCATTGAGACCCGGGTAAGAGAAGGCATCTAGTTGTAGTTGCCACTCTAACTCACGGGTCTCTAGTAGTAGTGCCTGAGGGCCCCCCCCCCTTTTTTTTTTTTTTCACACAGTATTTGATCAATACCCATGAATTTGAAACTATGACCACAGTTGTTCAATATATGTTTGGAAAGGGCATTGTCACTCCTCTGATTCCTGATGGCGTATAAGTGTTGGTAAATACGGTCCCTGAAACGACGGTCCGTCTTACCAACATAGAATGTTTTAAAATGCCAAATAAATACTTAGTGGACCCCTTAGTGGACCCCTTGCAAATTAAAGAGTGTCTATATAGGGCATTGTTGGATTTCTTTTTTTTTTTTTTCAGTGTCATGGCAATCTTTGTAAATTCTCTAATGTAATGCCCTCTTAGTCTTCGTAACATAAAACATGTACAGGTTGAATATATTGCAAAGTAAACAACTCTTTTACTTGCGCAGTTTCTATTTTTAAACTTAACACAATAAATACCACCTGAAAATTTCACATCTAACTTGTCTTTAATGTCGATATAAGAACAATATTTGCAAGACCCACATTTGGCAGTACTTTTGATTCCTCCATTTTGAATTTTTTTCTCATTTATGTTCCACTTCTACTAAGTTTTTTAAATTATTTCCCATTTTATAAACAAACCTGGGACTCCCCCCCCAATATTTCAAATCTTGGATCGCAGATAGTAAGGATATTCTATTTTTCATAATATCCTTTACATCTTTGCTATTAATGTTATATTCTAATAGAAAAGCCTTCTTAAAAGCACCATTGTTCTTATCTGATTTCATAGATTAGTTGTCTGCATTATCCCCATTTTGTCCCCTTTTCTCTCTTCAACCATAGGGCCTGGTAATTTTCCATCTAAAAGGGGTTTGAAATCATCATACCTTCTTTTAGTTATTTCCCTATATATATATATATATATATATATATATATATATATATATATATATATATATATATACACACACACATATATATATATATATATATATATATATATATATATATATATATATATATATATATATAGATAGATATATATAAATAATTATTTTAGGGTACCCCACTCAACAAACATATCCATTATTAATCCTTCTTTATAAAACATATCTTCAGTGAGCATTCTACTTAACCTAATAAACTGTCCCTTTACTAAATCATTCTTTAGTTTTGGGTGTAGTAGCTGTTGAAATGCAAGTAGTAATTACTAAAAGAGGGCTTTCTATAGATATTGGAAGAAAAATTACCATTATTCTTATATATATGTATACATACATCTAAATAATTGATCTTCATTTTAAATATAAAATGGGTGAACCTGAGAAAATGAGTGGTCTTGTTAATTTAATCAATTAGTTGATTCAAAACTTCTATGGTACCTTTCCACAAAATAAAAATATCATCTGAAAATCTTAAATATAAAATACAATGTTTAAAAAATTCACTGTTAAAAATAAACCTCTTTTCCCAGGTTAATATAACGATGTTGGCAAATACAGTGGTGTATGCCATGCCCATTGCCAGCCATTTAGTTTTATATAGTTTAACTTCAAAATGCAAGGAAAATATATATATTTTCCAAAACTACCTCAGTACACCTAAGATGGTTTGAATTTCATTATTGATTAAAAAGTCAAATTCCAAAAGTGCAGTATTAAAATAATATAAGTGATATTTTTGTGGAATACAGGTAAACAAGTCTTAAAAATAATAATATGGCTGTCTGTATACTTTATTAGATTTGAAATCCAGTTCACACTCTTTTGAAAAAATGTTGTAAAGCCTATTGTATATTATTGCCTTTCATATGTTAATGCCATTCTGTCTATTGCTGTTGTTTGCTCATTGGAGTCTTTCCCGTGGACATCAGCTGAAAATGAGTTGTGTGCCCAATTGCTTTTTCCAAGAAAACAAAGGTGATAAATAAATTAAGTAATATATTTTAATGGATTCAAAAATACAAACTCTATACAGGATTCACGTCTGTGATTCAGTAACAATTGTATAGGAAATAGTATACCACATCTCAAAAATATTATTCTTTAGGATTATTGAGGTGCTTACATTGTTGGACTCTTCCCCGGATGCAGTTTTGCACAATTAAATAAGTGCTTTTTTACAGGTATAAAGTTGTTCATTTAATTTGATTTTAATAGTAAAGTTGTATTAACTTGTCATGTATATTATAATGCCAAAAGAGTTTATGAGACATAGAGAACTTTCAGGACAATACTGGGAGTGAGGATGAGTCAGAAACAGTGGCTGAACCTGTAAGATGATGAACTGCAAACACTTTGAAGACTTAACACAAATGAGTGCATAACTACACTGAAAATTATTTTACATGATTTGTTCCACATATTAAGACTAGTCTGGTATGACATGCATTTGGAAGTGTATCACACTGGTTGCTGAGATATGATTGCATATCCAATGTACCAGCATGTTATTTCATCAACAAGCACATAACGTAAAAGAAAAGGCAGTTGAGACATGAGTAGTTGTCATTTAGTGACCAGCATCTTCTTTCTTTGGAAGATAAAGCTGAATCAATTTCAAAGTAAAAAACAAAGTTGAAATACCAGTTGATAGCACTGGAATAAATGATATCTACTGGAGTTTCCACTCTGTTGGTATTTTACTTTGTTATTTGAGGACTGTGAAATTTGGATGAAAGCATTTTAGACAAAGTATGGTGCTGGAAAAGAAAAATGGCATTCTGAACTGGCTTTACATATAAGTCAATGACCACAGAAAGAGATTTTTAGATGCCTCTGCTTATAGACAAGAGAAAGTATAGTAAGCTAAGAATGATCCTGGTTCAAGTTTTGGATATAATGTAAAAAGAAACAAGTGCAGACAGGAAAGTGGCAAACTGTGGAAGGGCAAAAGTTCCTTAATAATTACAACTATTGAAAAGCTACATTGCATCAGATATTACAATCTGAGGAGACAATCAAGAAGAGTAGATGAAGGGTTCAATTAGTGTTTCTGGCATCTGAGGATGGGGTAAAAAGGGATGGGTCTCTCCATCTCTGGGGAGAGGACATTCTTCTAGGCATTCCCTGTGGGGAGGCATGGTTCATAGAAGGGAGTAACCTTTAGCTATAACAGGCAAATGCAGGGGAAGGGGAAAATCAAGGGGTAGGTTATAAATGTAAAAATCCGCAGCAGAAACAGGGTCATGCCTCTTCAATGTGCCTTTAGGTTTCATGTCAGCCTCAGTTTTAGAGCAATGGTAGTCCAGGGAATGCAGGAAGGACTGCTAGATATAGTGATGGATAGGGGCACTGAGTTAAGCCAAAAAAGTGAACTAGGTGAACATAAAAAAGTAGATAAGGGAAAAACTTAAGCAGAGACAAGAATTGCCTGGAGTGATGAAAAGTTTACACTGGAGGATTTGCATGTGACCATAAATGGGAAATCAGCATTGTCTAAGCTAAAATAATTATCCCAATTCATCTATCCTGTGAGGGAAGAAATGGGATAACTTGAACATTTTAAGGTTGTAGACTCCTTGAGTTCAGCTAAGTGGGATAAATGGATTAATTTTGATCAAAATGAGGTGCATATGTTTGTCACTGACTGGCATAAGGTAGCCTGAAAGGACATATTTAGCAGCTCTTCACAGATGTAGGTAATTTCTGAGTGTGTGTTATGTGATGGAATCAAGTACAGAGAAAAACGTTGATATTTAAAGAACATTGAATGCTTATTTGTTTGGTATAATGTTAATTGAGGACTTGTATGTGATGTAAGGGTTCCACTTTAAATAACTGAATGTTCACAACATCGACGTTCTGATCATCAAGACCAGAGCATCAATGTTCAGAACATCGAAGGTTTAAAGTGGAAGTGCCAGGTAAGTGAGATTGTGGAATGTTGGGTGTGTATGCAGGGCAGCAAGGTGCCCTGCATGTTGTGTGTGTGTGCGTGTGTGTGTGTGTGTGTGTGTGTGTGTGTGTGTGTGTGTGTGTGTGTGTGTGTGTGTGTCTGTGTGTGTCCGTGTGTGTGTGTGCCATCTGAGTGCTGGCATTGCAGGTAGGGTACGGGAAATCTCCCGTTTAGTGCTACCGCATATAGCGGTAAATGGGAGATTTCCCTTACCCCATTGTAGTGCGATCTCAGAGTTGGAATATTAAAGTAGGAGGGGGGGCGAAGACCCCCTGCATAACATAGTTTTTGTGATTTTTTTTGTTGTTTTTATGGTTCATTTTGAACCTTCGATGTTCTGAACATCGATGTTCTGGTCTCGATGATCAGAACGTCAATGTTCTGAACATTCGATGATTCAAAATGAATCCGATTTAAGACATGCTAAGACCTACTACCTTCAACTTTTATTCATAATTACTATGGAAATACATTATAATTATTGTTATCTTTTCTAGAAGAATGCATGTCAAACAAACCCCAAAAGGAAAGCTCCAGCGGGTAAAGCCGAGCCAAGTACAGATGTAAAATAAATTCCAGCAGAAAACTGACTCAAAGAACCACATAGAATACTTTTATTAAAAATCAACAACCAAGCAAACTTTCATAGGACACCTTCTCAATTTATGAAACAAAAGTTTAATAGCTTTTACCTTAAATACTTTACAACAGGGATCATACAATTAGTTGATAAATCATAGAATTAGAACTTAATTTATAAGGTAATTACCCAAAATGTTTCATTCTCAGTCTATGTTTTATACTGTTTACAACATTTAATGCAGGACTTCTATTCTTCTTCTTCTTTCGGCTTTTCTCGGTTAGGGGTCGCCACAGCAGATCACATGTCCGCTCATGATTGGCAGTGGAGTTTTACGGTGTCAAGTTGCCAGCCCTGCGCCCAACCTTCCACAGAAGGCACACACTCACACCTAATGCAGGATTTCTATCTGCTCTTAATTCATGTATCTAACAATATTACACACACTCTGTTTTTAATGTTACATCTAGGGTTGCCACCTTTCTTTGTGGCTAAAACCGGAGTAAGGCCACACCCCTCGCATCACCCGAAACCCCGCCTATCCCCACCCAGTTCCTGCCCTATATGTGATGTCAGCATGCTGGAACGCCCTTTTTTTCCATTCCTGCTGCCTGCTTTCAGCTGATTTACTATGCTTTTCTGCAAAAAAGCATAGTAAATCAGCTGATTTAACAAACTCCGATAGTCTGTTTCCTTTTTCAAACAGAATACCGGAGTTTTTACAGTGTTTTCTGGACTACCGGATAAATACGAATAAAACGTGGACTGAGGTAACCTTTAAATTGCACATTACAGGAGAGAGCAGTGACTGTAAACTATCTTTTGATCTATGGTGAAAGCTGTGCTTTTGCTTCTAGCCGTCGCTGCACCTTTCAGTATTGGTCGCTAAAAATGTTAATTTTGTACTCACAATGTCACTGTTGCCTAATCTGCTCTGCATTTAAAAATGTACACATATCCCTATGCATTTTAATAAATGTATGCATAACTTTCAGCTATGATCTACATCTACTAAAAAAAGACTATTTTGGGAGTATTATTTTCTTTATGCAAGTCACATGTTACTTCGGACACCTGTACTTCACGTTTCTGAAATGTTCAGAATGAAAACAAATGCACTCGTACCTTTGTTGCTGCTAATCAGTGAATCAGGTTAATCAGTGAAATAGAAAACCGCCAAATGTATCTCTGACAGCAGGATGTGAGTCTTGTGTTGCCTCTGGAGTTTGGTACCATATTCTCTGCCCTTTCTCTGACAACAAAGTTTTCTGCTTCTTATGTAAAGCATATCACTTAAATGCATGTTCCCTCCGGCTGCTCCGATTTCCTCCAACATGCAGTACATGGTTTGGACACTTTCAACATCAGAACTTATGTATGCGAGTGAGTTGTACTTATAAATTACCGCGGCAGGGCTAACCAATGGCATTTTCCTGTGATCTATTGCAGCGTAACCTACTAATACATGTTGCCCAATAGCAGATTGTCCTGCTAACGGAACAAGTGTCATTCAAAGTGCAGGTTGGCCAAATCGACAGACTGTCAGATCTGAAAACTTTTCTGCTGTCTGATGGGGTCGGTAGTGGGCGGGATTACAACCTCCTCATTTTTTAGTTGATAGCGATGTGAGGAGGGCTTTCTTCCAGCTGAGCACCTGCCTGTTGTCAAAGAAAGATTTTAGGAAAGCCTGTAACTTGTTATGGCAGTGGGTAGTGGTGCAAAACCGGACTTCATGTGTCCGGTTTTGAATGAAATTGGTAACCGGACAATTTGTCAGAAAACCGGGCAGTCCGGTCAAAAAACGGACAGCTGGCAACCCTAGTTATATCACATCCCCTATAATTAAAAGGTATATGTTGACGCACCATAAATTTGAAACAGTATCATCTATATCACTTATATGTTCATAAAGAGCATCACTTTCCAGCTATCTTTGTATTTCAGATAGACGAAAGTAAAAAGAAAGAATTTGTGACCACAGGGAAGATGATGTGACATTAAAAACAGACTGTGTGGAATATTATTGGATAAATGAATTAAGGGCAGAGAGAGGCCTTGGATTAAATGTTGTAAACAATGTAAAACGTATATCGAGAGTAAAACATTGTAGGTAATTAACTTATAAATTAAGTTTTAATTGTATGATTTATTGAATAATTAAATGATTACTGTTGTAGAGTATTTAAGCTAAGATCTGTTTAGCTGGTGTTTCACAACTTGAGAAAGCATCCAGTGCAAGCTTTATTATTATTTATTTATTATTTATTTTACATTTGTTGACCGGGCTAGTCTAGCTCGATATATGTCCATTTTCAGTAGAGGCCCGGGGAGAAAAGCTCCACATAGAAGACTTACACAAACAGTACATTAAACATTAATTACAAGAATCTTATGAGACGATAACGTGTTCCAAGGTAACAAAAACATTTTTTTTTTTTTTACTATGAGAAGAGGGAGAAGGATTTAGAAGTATGTGGTAGACACCCAAAGCAAAGTGATGAGCAGGAATAAGAGAACAAAGTAGTTAAAAATGTGATTGGAAGAATTAGCTGTAGGGTAGTAACTTGTTGATAAGACAGTAAGATGGCCAATTCAGTTGTTCCTAGTTACAGTAAGTCAGCTTAAATGGTTGTGGACTTAAAGTTGCAGAAAGAGAGATGTAAAAAAAAAAAGATGTTGGGCAAGACTAACAGTGAGAGATACTCTAGTCAGGGTTAGTACAGGGACATAGCCAGTGGGTTGTAAGGTATGATTTAAGTTTCTTTTTAAATAGTGAAGTTGAAGAAAGAGATGTAAGTTCACCAGGAAGTAGGTTCCAGCTTTTGCCTACAGTGTTAGTGAAGAGGGATTCTCCTGCTTTATTGTTAGATTTTTAAGTAGAGATGAGTAGTTTGTTTGCAGAGCGTAGGTTTGTAAGATTTTTATATGGGGAGCTTAGACTTTTGAGAATTGGTGTGTTACTTGGATGATACAGGGTTTTATGGGTAATAGTTGGTGAAGTAGAATTTGGTTCTGCAGTTCCAGCCAACCCAGTTGTTTCAGATTTTGGCAGTGGTGGGATCTAACAGGGGAGCCTGTAGCAAATCTGGCAATGTTGTTGTAGGTGATTGCCAGCTTGCTGAGGTTGCTTTTTGATAGATTAGTATATATAGGGGATGCATAAAAGAGTGTTGAGATGAGGTGGGTGTGGGCAATAGAAGTTCTAGCTATTGGGAGTAAGGAAAGGTTTAATTCTATAGAGGGAGCCTAGTTTTTGGTTAACTGATTTTATTGTGGTGTTAATATGAGTATCAAAGTTAAGGCTGTGGTCAATTGTCACTCCCAAGAGTTTAGTGGTAGTGTCAGGGGATATAACTGTACTATTTCTAGATTTAATAGTGAAGTAAAGTGGGGGGGGGGCTTGAGTGTGGGAGTAAACAGTAGAAGTTTAGTCTTTTTGGGGTTAAGGAGGAGGCAACCAATCCTCAACAAGTTCAAAGACATTTTGGGTGAGTGACTGTAGTTCAGATGGTTCAGTAGCTGAGGAGATTAAGGTAGAGTCATCTGCGTATTGAATGGATACAGCATGTGGGATACTAGTAGACAGATCATTTATAAAGATAGAGAATAGAAGAGAGCCCAGAATAGAACCTTGGGGTACACCAAGAGAGACAGGAAGGTGGGAAGATAGAGTGTTGTTCCAAAGTACTGCCTGTTGTCTGTTGTCTAAGTAGGACTTGAACCACTGTAGAGCTTGACTGTCAAGTGAAAGGGACTTAAGTATATTCAGTAGTAGGTGATGGTTAACCATATCAAATGCTTTTGAAAGATCTATGAAGATAGCAGAGGACAGGGTGTTATGGTTACGGTTCTTGTTAATATGGTCAGAGAATGATAAGAGGGCTGTAGTGGTACTGTGGAAAGGTCAAAAGCCATGTTGAGAGTTAGCTAAAAGGTTATTTTGGAGGAGATGGTCTAGCAGTTGACGATGGATGCATTTTTCCAAGATTTTAGCTATGGGAGAGAGCAGGGCTATTGGACGGTAGTTAGAAAGTTCTGTTGAGTTACCACCTTTGTGTAGGGGAATTATATGTGAGATTTTCCAGATGGATGGGATGGTGCCTTCAGTGATGGTTCTATTAATTAGGATAGAGATAGGGTAAGCAATAAATGTTGCTGCTATTTGAAGATACTTAGCAGGTAAGAGGTCGGTGGGGGGGTAGAGGGTTTAAGTTTTTGAAGGAGAGTAAAGATAAGGGATGTAGGCACAGGTTGGAGTTGGAAAGTGGGTGGTGGGTTCTTTAAGGGTGAAGAAAGATTAGACGATACAGGAGGCAGAGAGTTAGCAAGTGACTGGATAGCTTCAGTGAAGAAGGTATTGAAGGAATCAGCAATTAGTATGGGAGTGTTGGTGGTGATTCCAGAGGGGATTGGCATTTTAGAGTTGCCAGGATGTAGTAGTCTATTGATTCCTGACCAGAATTTTTGTGGACTTTGTTGGTTGGAATGTTGGAGTTGAAAGAAGACGTTTTTTTTTGTCCAGTAGTATAGATGTTTTAGTTGAGTTTCTAGGTTGTTTAAATTTTAGCTGATCTGATGGGGTTTTAGAAGTACGCCATTTGGCCCAAAATTTGTTTCTTAGTAGAATCTTTTGCTTAGTTTCCTTTGTAAGCCAAGGTGCAGTTTTGGTAGTGCTCCTTCAAGTATGAAAAGGGGCATGGAAATCCAAGATTTCAAGGAACTTAGAGTTGAAGTATGCCACTGCTTCATCTAGTTGCAGGTGTTTTAAAGGTGATCAGTTGCATACACTCATTTCATTCTGGAAGTGTTCTGGGTTAAAATGTTTATTGCAACGAGATGTTTTAAAAGTTGAGGGACTGGTAATATTAGTCTTATGTCGAATTATGTAAGTTAGAGAGTGATCACTAATGTCTGCTGGTAGGATACCTGTCATATATGATGTGGATAGAGTATTTATAAGGATCCAATCTAGAGTGGATTCTTTGTTAGTAGGTTTATGGATACGAGTGGGTGAAGTGATAGTTTGGGAGAAGCCATAAAGGTTTATGTGGTTAGATGGGTTATTGGAATTACAGGTATTCCAGTCTATATTAAAGTCGCCTAGGAGAATGGTTTCTTGTGGGTAGTTAGTGGATAGCCAGCTAAGGATATTTTCAAGGGAGGTGATGTTATTACCTGGAGGAAGATATTTGTTGTTTTTTAATACATTTTTTTCTATGTGGTGCCTTGAGCCAGTTATCCATTAGAATGCATATCAAAACTGATTTCTGCTAAATTAATGGTTGCAATTTACTCCTATATATTAAAAAAGGGTCCTTTGATTGTAATCACCCAGGCTGTGCTGGAAATTTCTACACTGACATCAGTACACCACACTAAACATAAATAAATAAATAAACAAATAAATAAATAAATGCAAAAATACAGAAATACATAAAATAAGGTTAGTGCTGAAAGACTTTGCAAAAATGCGCATCTTAAAAGAGTACAGTCTCCCAAAAAACAGAGTTCCTGTGAGTCCTAGAGAAGTATACTTACCTTAACAGGAAACATTCCAACAGTCCTGAGAAGAGTGTACTCATCAGTACTCTTAAAGTGTAATTTAATCCAAATAAAACCGCATAACTAAAATTAAGGTACCAAGGGGCTATCTCCAAGCTGACATGATTTGCTAAACATGTGCATTGAAGCAGTTAAAGTGGGATATACAAAGATGGACTTATTAAGAACTGTTTACAGTAAGTTATACAAATATGACATATTTCCATATTTTTATTGATATAAAAATAGAGAGTGATACTATCATGTTTCAGGTATTTGAAAGCAGTGGATGCTATTTAAAAATAACTTTAAAACATGGCTGCATAGTTGAAGACATTCTAATATAGATGTCTGATTGGCAAAGCAGTTAGGAACATTAATAGCATTTTCACAGCTGAATTAGTATTATAAAACCTACAGGTGAACAAATGATGCATTCTTATAAATGGTATAAAGGTGCATAATGTCACTGCTTTACCATCTAACATGCACAGTCTTGCAGATTAATATTGTTGCTTTGAAATACTGTGAAATAGTATGTGCATATTGTCCTAGATTATGCAATATAATAAAACTGCAGTGTGCTACGTACTCTTGTCATATATACCTAGAGAGCTCTTGAACTCATGAACACTTTTCCTATTAATTCCTTGAGTCTAACTTGTGCATTTAGAGAGACATAGGACTTTTTTGACCAAAACACTAGTAATATTTGACAAATAAAAGCATTTTTTATTTAATAAATCTGTAATATAAAAACAGCAGAAGCAAATTATCCCCGGATTCACTAATCCTTCCGTGCAGGACTAGCTTAGTCCTGCATGGAAGTGGCCGTTTAGGAGCAGGATGGCAGTGTGCCATGCATATTAATGAAGGCGTGCTGCCTGAGCTGCTAATCTTAAACGCAGCATGTAAGAGTGCAGGGGACGTGTCTGAGGAAAAGAGCTCTCAGAATATACACACCCCTGCAATGAAGAACAGAAGACAAGTTATAAAAGAATGAGTGATACCACTCATAGGTGTACGCACACCACCATCAACATCCCCCCACGTGTACAAGAGCAATAGTTAAAACAACAAATATAAAGATTTTTTTTTATGAAACAGATTAAATTTAACCGTAGGTATGCGGGTTTGCCCATCGCTTAGCTGCGGTTAATGCATCTTAAATGGTACAAGAGGATAAAAAGCAAGATATATGCAAATGAAAAAGTATAGCAATAGTGTGGTGGGCAGAGTATTTGCCTTACAAGCAGTCATTCCCGGTTTGAGTCCCACTGAAGCACATTCCATTTTCCATGTGAAATCACTTTATGACCAATATTTTTAGTTGCAAAACCTACTAAATAACATATATTTGTGAACTGACTACTGCATTAAATGCAGATGTGCAGTGTCAGTGTCATAATGTTCCAAAGTCTTCAGATAATCCCACGTGCCCCATACAGTATATGTACACAGGAATCAGGGATAAGAATGGAAGGTAAAATGTGTAATGAGTGATAACTCCATACAGTTTCCAAATCCACCATCTTCCCAAGAACCATTAGACATTACTGTATAAATTAATGCAGTGGTAAGCAGGAGTAAGCACTAGTAAGCAAGTGTAAGCACTATTAAGCAGTAGTAAGCTGGAGTAAGCATATTTAAGCACTAGTAAGTGAGTTTAAGCCCATTTGCATGGGGGTAAGCAATGCGCACACAGGTTAAGCAATATTGAAGCTAACTCTCTGTAAGCATATTTAACCGGAAGTTAGCATAGCTTTCCCTCATGCAAACCCATGCAAACCCACTTACAATTGCTTAAAAGTGCCTTAATCACTCTGAATGCAATAGCCGCTGTCCTGGCCAGAAATAAAATAATCAGCCTTTGCAGGTCTTGAACCAGGACCCTGTACTCTATAGTCACAGTAGTTAACCACTAAGCCATCACAGTAGTACATAAGATTGAGGTATCATCAAACAGATCCTCAGTATAGGAAATTCAAACTGAACATGTGAAAGGAATCTATATATAGCTTATATTGCATAACCTACTACATAAAATAAATATGTGAACTGGAATACTGCATTAAGGCCAGATGTGAGGTGTCATTGTAATAAAGTGTTGATATCCGCTAATAAACACAAGGACCCCATACAGTGTATGTACACATGAATCAAGGATACCAAACACATATATAACATGTAATGAATAATAAATCAATTCCCAAAAGCAAATAGTATGCAAATTAAAAATTAAGCAAAGCTAAACATTGCACAACCCTGCTTACTAGGTGTAAGCAATATGTAGGCCAGCTAACTCAATTTGCCCATTGGTATACCCCTTTAAGCAAAGCCATCCTTAGGTAAGCAGGTTTTCCCATAGCTTAGCCTTTTTAAAACCATCCAATCATAGCAAAGTGTGGGAAATCGGCCCTATTTAAACCCAACAGGTGGTAATACATCTTATAACTGTTTTTAGCTTCCCCTTTAGGCACTATGTCTGGAATGGAAGACAGTGTGCTCTTTTGGGTGCAGTGCTGGGGCATCCAGGAGTCCAGAGTCATGGCAGGACTCCTTGTGAAAGAACATGAGCATAGACTACCGCAGGGCCAGTACTAGGGTTCCCAATATAAAGCGGAAGCCTGGGACCGTCTTGCTCATGACCTCACCAGTGCCACTGGCATACCCCAAACTGGTGAGCAGGTCAAGCATCACTATGCTAACCTGAAGCGGTGAAAGGGGGATCTCTTGGATCAGTGGATCCAAGAGGTTAGGAGGACAGGAGAGGTCCCAGCCGTGTGTAAGTATCACTCCACTACCTGTTTAATACTTGCCAGCTCATGTATATTATTGATAGGTAAGGCTAAATTTTCCTCTTATGTCCTTCACAGTGGCTGCAAACCTGGAGGCCCATGGATCTCGCTTGGAGAGGTTGTGATGTGAGGCAGGTTAGTAGTACTCTTGCATGTATTGTCATAGGAAATAAATCTAAAAGTAGTAGTAAGTTAATTGCCTGCATAAAACCTGTATTGTTTAAGGCAAGTACTGCATACACCAGACAATATGGCAGGAAGAGTCTCATATAGGTTGTATGTAAATAAAAGCATAATAGCCTGACAATAAAGGTCTAACTGCTGGACTGCATGAGTATACTCTGGTATCATATTGTAATGTAGATTTGCAATCACTTAATAGTACTGTTGTATTAAGCACTGTTACCCACACTGTGCAATATAAATAAAATGTGTAGGAATGTTTGTATATGATGGTGTAATCCCAAGAGGTCATATAGTACAACTGAGAGAGACATAGACAGAAAACAGTGAAAAGCCAGACAACAAAATCCAAATAGCACATCCAACTGAGACGTGAACTGTTGGATGTTTAGCACACACAGCCATGGTTTGAATCCTGGGAGTGGTAGTAGGCTGCATACAGAATCATACCCCACAACTGTACAGAATGTCCAGTAAACTGGCCCATATCTGCTGCCTGTTCCCCTGTCCACCTGGGACATCAATGGGATTATCCCAGGTGTTTAGGCAGCAAACAAGAAATACAGCTGATTGTCACACATCTATAAGAACAAATCTGTCACTCTAGCAACTCCCCAAAATGTTATGAGAGTAATAAGCCAAGTATGTCCCATCTACACCCCCATGTTGTCAAGCTGTGACCAGAGTGTATACAGTAACAGAGTGAAATGTATGTGCATAATACTAATGTGGACTCTGGTAATTTGTGTGGCAACATTCAGGTAGTGCTAACAAACATTGCTCTCACAAGTTCGTCAGATATGAACACTGTGCCTAAAAATAAAAGATCGATACCCTGTACTGGTACTGTTTACTCTGGTGTTGTATACCATTGTTATTGTTGCAGTTGCTCTGAATAATAA